>NC_142347.1:6296689-6896689 GCF_054954075.1 Amborella trichopoda | reverse complement strand
TTAAACAATCCAATTAAAGAGCACCTCTAAATTTTATTATAAATATAATATTGATATAAATTTTTTTATAAATATAATATTGATATAAATTTTTTTATAATAGTTTGAGAATCTATTTTTATATCTAATTATATAATTTTAAATTTCAAAAATGGTTCAAATCAAGTATATATATATATATATATATATAAATCTTGAAAATGGACCGTTCAGATAGTGTGTTGCAAGATACATTATTTCTGGATTTGAAATCTTTTTTTTCTTTTTATATTCATATATCTCGATGTCGGGATGATCAATTAGAGGGTTTTTCAGCATCTAAACAACCTTTTATGATGGACTTTTGAGGCGTATCTTTAATTCTGCATTTTAAGGTTGTAACCTTATACACACTTTTTCGTTTTATTTATTTATTTATTTTAGCATAGATTGGAAAGTATTTTGTCAATAAAGTTTAACACTTTAAGGCATGTTTAAGATCTAAACCGAAAGGAAGCAAAATCTGGTTTTGTCGCTTCAGTTAGATTCAAACTGCTTTGGGCTACTTCGGTCAGATTCGAGTCAGCAGCGGGTTGATACAGCCGAAGCAAATAAATATCTATATAAAATTATTTTTTTATATTTTTGAATTTGTGAATTTATATATATATATATATATATTATTTATAAATATCTAATTTAGTTTATTAAAATTTTAAAAACAATCTGAAGTCTTTATTCGAATCGACAAAGCACAAGTTACTTCATGTTTCTCACTAAATCGAAAAAGACTTCGAAGCGAACTTGACAACATTGGCATGTGAAAGGCGGGTTCCAATGCAAGTTGTAGTTTCTTGCAAAGTGGAAAGTGGAAGGGAAGGAAAATTCTATTACGGACTAGCTTGCATTTCTACATATGTGGTCAATGATCTATCTAAAAATAATTGAAACCAACTGTCTAAATATGTTTTTAATAAAAATAATATTTTTATTTTAAAAAATTTATTTATTTTCATATTCATAATTTTCATGTTAAATATTATATGTCCTTGAAAATTAAATCCAAAAATCCACCTCAAAAAAGTTTTTTAAGAGGTGCCTCATTTTATTGAAAGAAATTGAGCAAGCTCTAAAGAGAGAAAGAGCGGGGAAGTAAGAGAGAGAGAGAGGGAGATGGGAAAAGTAGAAACAAAAGAAAAGCAATATGCATATCTACCGGGTTCCTACTTTCGCTAATTACGGGGTGGGTGGGGACTCGGAGTGCACCAACCCACGTGAACCCCCACCCCACCCTATTCTTTCCAAAAAGCAAGAATGCCCTCCCACCGACAACCAAAAGTGAACCGGACAAATTAAATTCATAAAAAATTGAAACGACATCTACAGCACTTACGAATCATTGCTTTAGCGGGAGCATACTGTACAAACGTAGACAATCCCATAATCCCATTGATCCCAAGTTTATCGAATATCAACTGTTTAGGGGTGCGAAAGTGAAACTCACCTATGTCAAGATTTTAATATTGAAAATATTTGGGATAGATCTTATAGGACCTTCCTCCATATGTGTAGAGGATTTTAAAAATTCATTAATTGGTAGACTGATCTCTAAAAAAGTTATCACATAAGGATGAAATTTGATTTTTTATAGATACGTATCAAATTTAATAAATTTAATTTAATAACGATTTTTTGAGATCTTACGCACATAAATCAACAAATTTAATGGTGATCCTTTGATGTACTACAGGTTGAAGAAGATCCTGTAGAATCATTTCTCTTATAAAAAACTTAATAAATATGGTAGATCGCTTGGGTACATCAAAACAAAAAACGGTAGATCGCTTGGGTACATGAAAACTAAAAAAATCTAAAATAGTACAAAAAAAAAAAAAAATTACTTGTTAGAAAATGCACTATTTCAAAAATTTTAAAATTTATTTTTTCACTCTTGTCTACACATCTTGATGTCGAGATAATTGAGGATATTTAGGCATCAAAACAAACAACCCCTTACAAAGAAATTTTTGAGGTAGGCTCTAAGTTGATGGTTCAGAGCCTCAGCTCTATACAAGCTTTGCTTTTTCCATTATGTAATAACCTCTAAAGGATAATGCAACAATATTTAGATAACAATTTCAAAACAGTATAATTCACTGCAATCTTACATCTTCAACGCAGTAATCTCCTGTTTTTACAGAGACATGGATAGGGAGAGAGTATGCGGTCTCCTCCAGTCCTTTAATGGAAGCACTGAGAGGGAGAGATAAAAGTTACAGGATCTTCCTCTCTTCTTTTACCTAAGCATTGTGATTACCAGATCTGCACAACCAGAAGACAGGACATACAGAGAGAGATAGATAGAGGAAGTTGAGGGCAAGTTTCTTTCCCTTCTTAATTTGTTGCAGTAACAGTAACAGTGGTAGTAACTAGCTATCCATGGACTGTAGAAGAAGAGATTGGGGATCAGCACTTGTTGGGAGTGAAGCTCACCACTGAGTTCGCGGTGTCAAAGGCGACCCGGGTTCCCTGCTGCTGTACATTGCCGATGATCGACAGCTGCGAGTTCGTGGGGGCGAATGCGAAACAGAAGGTTCCGGTGGAGTCGACCGGGACCAGGTAATTCTTGGCCGGCAGCACCAGCGCCTGCCCTTCTGGGAAATGCAGGGACACTGTCGGCACGTCGACGCTCGCCCTCCCGGAGAGATCGTAACATGTGTCGAACAGCGACACCCCGGACGTCCTGGGCAGCGCCTGTGCGCCCTTCACAAAAGCATCACGCAGGGTTGTGTAGGCTTGGGACTGGAGCCGCGTAATGGCTGTGCCGGAATCGACGATGGTTCCACCATCTCCACCCTCATCCATCTGGAACGAGGATGGTGGGATCGACAGCACCGATCCCCCAACCCCGATCCCCGACAACCCGATGTAGTAGAATGTGTTCATCCGGCGGTTGTGCATCAGAGGTGCCGTCACCGTGCCGGCTGGATCACCGCCGAACTGGAGGGTCGACGAGGAGGATGAGTCCCGGTCGACCAGGCAGTACGAGAAGGTATGAGATCCGAGTTGGGAGGGGAAAGAGAGGGCGCCCTGGCCCAGCCCCAAGAGTCCGGCAGCAGCAACGAAGAGGCCCTCATTGTCGTGGCCGCAGCCGAGGGCGATGTTCCGGACAGGCGCCGACTGTCCGAGGGTGAGGGTCTCGGTGGCGAAGTCACCAACAGTGTAGGAACCGTCGCCGTAGGAGACCTGGTACATGCATGTCGAGTTGTTCCGGCAGGCGGAGACGTCGAGCGATCTGCACACAGACGAGTCGCAGCCAACAGCTCTGTAAGACGATGAGGAGGTGGGGTTGAAGACAGGGTCGGCCTGGTCGTAGCAGTCGGAGCACGGCTCGCACTGCACCCACGAGACGTCGCTGCCGGTGTCGAGAACCATGTACTGCTCGTGCGCCGGCTGCCCGATGCCCACGCGCGAGAAGTACTCACCGCTCCCCTGCTGCATCCCAGAGACAACCGGGCCCTCAATGCCGGATGCCGCCTCCGACGCCTCCTCGTCTTCTTCAATCAGAGGCTCCATTTCAGAGTGTTTGACGCCTTTGGCAGCAAGGGCCACCCGCGCACTGATGCCGCGCACTCGAGCAGCATCCCGCCGGAGGCGAGCAGCCGTGAGGGCGGCGTAGTCCTCGTGGCCAGAGGGTTTGACGGCTTCTCGAGGGTGGAGGCGCACTGTCAACAAGGACTTAGATGATCCTTCTTCTTCGCCTGCCGATTCAAGCTCAGCCTGTTCCTGCTGCTCAGCTGTTGATGAGAGAGAGAAGACATGGCGTGTGGCTTGAAGGGAGGCCGCGACGTTGAGGGTAGTGGTGGGGGTTGGGTGGCTCTGCAACTCCCTCCCCATAGAGAAAACAAGCAGGTGGGTTAGAGAGAGAAAGAGGGTTAGAGACAACACTGAAGCCATTGCTACTCCAGAGATAAAGCTAGAGAGAAATAGATCGAGTCTTTAGAGAGAGAAAGAGTCTCTCTCTCTAATTAGCGTGGGTTACAGAGAGAGAGAGAGAGGGGAATATGTATGGGGGTTTGGAAGGAAGGTGGGTGGGTATTTAAGGGGAATTGTGGGGCCATGCATAAATGATCACGTCATTGGCATTGGTCGAATAGAAAGAAGGTGCAATTATGAAGAGACAATGCTCTCGACCTACTGTTACTTACTCCTGCCCTTTTCTTTATTCGGCGCTGGACGATAATACCCTCTATCAGAAGCGGCTCCTCCAAGGGTAAAACGGTAACTTTTCGACCCAACATAATTTTATACGATGTTAGGACTTGACCAACGTGCTTTATGATTTGGCAAAAGAGAGATTTTTATTGGCAAAAGTTTATACAAATTTTTTTTTTTTTTTTTTTTGTGTCTAAAACGGGAAAAAGTTTTTATGTGGTCGTGACATGTACAAGTACAAAGTAAGGTGCACCTCAAAAAAAACCATGTCGAAAAGATAAGATGTTTTTAAGTTGGAAAACCTTAAAATTAATCTTTTTGATCTTGGGACGTGTGAATATAGAGAAAATAAAATTTTGAGTCATAAAAATAATGTACTTTATAACGAGTTTTTTGGACTATTTATTTTTAAAATATTCAAGTGTTTGTAGATCTGCTCAATCTGTATTGTTTTTTGAAATTTTAAATTTTATAGATAAGGTTAAACATATATTTTTAATGCATTGTAAGATTTTCGACACTGGAACTGTATCTTCAAGTAAAATTCAACGGTGCACCTTAATTGTGTAGTAGTATAAGGTGGATAACTTATACAAACATCCATTTTTATGTGTCTCGTAATATTTTTAGCATTGGACATAGATATATTTACATCGGGATCGCTTTTTATGGAATTAAATTATTAAAACTAGGAAAAGATTTTGATAGGGTTGCAACTTTATGAAAATAAGTAAAGCAGAAAACCTTCAAATCGATCATCTAAGCCTTTAGCATTATAGTTATGAAAAAACTTAGAATTTCAAGCCGTAACAATAATGTACATTGTCAAAAATTATCTAAACCATCCATTTCACTCTAAAACTAAGTGTTCACAGATCTGCAAGATCTGTACCATTTTTTAAACCTCAAATTTTATAATCGGTATTGAAAATTGATTTTAGAGCTATCATGGAGATATTCAATGCCCAAAGTTCTTGTACTTTTAGTAACATACAAGACTAGATGCATTCTAACAAATGCTCGATAGAGATTAAGGTGTTTATAAGGTAGAGGTTCTAACACAGGCTTTAATGATGGATAAGCAGTCTTAACGAGCACTGGATAAAAATATGTGAGCTTGATAAGCTCAGCCTTTGAAGATATGCCGTGGTAATTGAATATGTTCTTAGTCACCATATGCAAGACTAAGAATGTTGTAACCGATACTTGATGAAGATAATATGATAAAGCGGTCTGTAATGCATGCTAGATAACTGTCTTAACAAATGGTTGATAAGAAACGAGAATGGTTCTTGATAACACCTGCTCTGATATGCCCCATGATATGAAAATATGAAAGATATGATAATGCCCAAGATTCATTATACGAAGACCACAATGTCTTTAGAGTCTTGACTCATTAGTCTGCCTTTATATGTCTTGATTTACAATCGATAAAAGATATGATACTAATTGCTTGTCAATTATGCATGTTCAAGTCTAACTTACAGTTGATGATAGAAGATATGAAAGTTGTCTCATTGTGAGACAGATTCTAGGATACATATATTTCTAAGGCCCCGATATGCCTATCCATGTGATATGTGGAGGAACCTTATGCGGTTTGATATACATAATGTCCTAAATCCATCGTTAGTTACACATGTGCATCGTAACTTACAATCTATGATAAGAGACTATGAAAACGTTTCAATTTGAGATGGAACTATGAGATACATGTACTCCCATGGCACATGGATGCCTCTCCACTGGATATTGGAGGAGTTTTGAGTGAGAAGTAATATGATTCTATTAACCCATTAGTTAAGAAAATGTGGGGCTTAACAGACAGGGGATAAGGACACCTCACCATATGATGATATATTGAGGTAAATCCTTGAAAATATATCTTTTGGGGCCTTATATGCCAAAGTCCGATAATGATATAACCTGGGCAATATCCAAATTTGGCTTAATCTCAGTTCATATCCATCGTTAGTTAATAAATGGCTTGACTAATCATCCAAAACTTGTTATTTTTTGGAGCTGAGACTCACATAGAATCATATTTAAGGCATTATAATCATCACCCTGAAGTTTCATATCATCCGAAGGTGAATTAACTCGTCATCCATATACCCCGGTGGTTAGAGCCTTAAAAGCTTTATACTCTGTATGTTACAGTCAGGTTGACACCCGGTCACCAAAATTAGGAATTTTTTTATCGATATGAGGAATGTTTTCATGGGACTAGACCATTAGATGAGTGATTCAATGCTCTATCACTCTAAAAAGGTGCAACATTGACTGAATTGACATTAAGAAGTGGTTGCATTTGCAATCCACTGGTTGTGCAATGCAGTTTTCAACAGAAATATAATAAATTGGCCGGATCATATCTTTATCATCTGAGGTCCATTTAAGGCAAGACTTGGACATTGTGTTCGTCTTCGAGTCCTCTTTCATCTCTCCAAATTTTATGTTCAAACGATTTGTCATTAAGAAGTTGTTGCATTCTCAATCTACTGGTAATATACCAGTTTTGCTGATGCAATTTTCAGCAGAAATATAGTAATTTTAATGGACGAGATTTCTCTTATACATGATCCATTTTAAGTGAGACTTGGGTTGTTGGTTCGTCTCTAAGTCTTCTTTTATCCCTCCAAAATTTCATAATGAATGGATCTACCATCTGAAAGTGGTTGAAGAAATACAAAGACGTGTCGAGACAATGCTGCAGAAGCTTAACTGACACTCGATAAAGAATAATAGAATCCCTTATTTTTCTCACATGGTGTCCTTGCTGGATCTGGGATCTGTGAATTCGAAATTGAATATTATGAAGATAAGCATTGACTAATATTTGTTATTATCATCAGAAGATACATGTGTGTGCATTCAAACTCATTCAAATTACATGATTATCATCTTGAAGATTAGAACGTGAAGATAAGGATACAGATCAGCGAGTGGATGAAGACTGAAGATTTTGTGATTATCAATTGATGTTGATCGTTATTCCTTGACATCATTCCTTGATGCAAAGAGGTATTTGATTATTTTGGAGTAAGAGGATCGAATCAACACGAGTGTGTTAGAGAGAAAGAGATAGAGAGTGACTGAATTTACAATACGTTTAGAGGCAGTCCCACATATGACTATTTTTTGATTCACATATGAGATAGAGAGATATATTATAGTCTTACAAACCTACTTGAAGCCCGATCTCGAAGAAGAATAGGTCATACAACAGTACCCCGTCGTTTAATCTCAGGTATATGGGCCCATATGCTCATGATATTGTTTCTATTTATGTATAACTGCATATTTTCTTTTCTAGAATCGAATTTATAGGTTTCAAGGCCTGAATCAAGGGTATTCAGCTTATTTTCCTTTTCTTTAGATGTTATAAATTGTAACAGAGAATTAAATCTCTAGAACTTGTCCGTTGCCAGTATATGCTATAAAAAAAACCTGTGTTTCTATGATATAGAATGCATAAGCGAATTTGTCCCCGAGTGTGATGTCCTCTGCTCTTTGTTTAGAGTCTAATGTTTGTTTAAAATTTTTAATCAATATAAGCATCACATTTTCGGAGTGTCCATAGCCTAACGGATGGAAAAGGCCCAACGAGAAAGTGTCGACGCCATCGGCAATGGCGACACTTTCTGACAAGTTACACGATGAGACAATATGGATGTACGGAAAGGTGTCGTGTGTTAGTACGAATGAACACGTTAGGTGTCAGTACGGGATGGCTCTAACAACCTCATCAGTTGCGCCATCTTCATATTAGTCGAATGAAATGTCACATTAGTTGACATCTGTACGGAGACGCCTAATGGTAAACTGCCAACGACGTCATTGGAAATGGTGCCAATGACACTCCAAAAGGCGATGGAACCTGATTGGTCAGTTTAATGTACGGAATAATATTACGAGATAGACACATGGCAGCTTTTGTCAAGGAGAAGTTTCGAATGGCACTAACAACATTGCCGTTATCGTCGGGCCACAAAAGCGTACCCAGTCCAAGATCACATGATCCTGATCATTAAATGACGTTGATGGCAATTAATGTTAATACATCACCATTGGTGATGCAAGTGCGATGCCACATGAAGGGACCAGATTTCATCCAAAAACTATCAATAGTGAGTATGAGATAGTTCTATCTATAAATAAGGAGCTTCCCCCTCAAGCAAAAGGTCAAAAAACTTTTCACTAAGTGCTAGTAAGCTCTACTAGGCCTAATCCGAAACCTATCCAACCCCAAAACTGGATCAGAATCCCAAGTCTTGCACCTTAGGAACTCTATCCAATTCATTCCAAGCCGAAGGTGGTCTGGATAATTTGACTTACCCAATGTTCGCAAAATCGAACTGAAATGGTTAACCGGACTTAGGCCCGAAAGTGATTTAACTGGTCTAATCGGTAAGCCGGCCGATTCAGCCGCTCTAACCAGGCAAGTACCAAGCAATCAAAAAAAATGTTGAAAATAATAAAAAAGATACAAAAAAAATCTTCTAAAATATAAAAAACATATAAAGAATGTGATTAAAACAAAACACACTTAAATGAAGTCGAAAAATAATGAAAAAAATGGATTTTAACGAATCGATTTGTGCCTAGGGATATTTTTATATTTTTTTGAAAAATATGAGAAAATATAAAAGTGAGTACCAATAACCAATTTGTTTTTTAATCTGTACCATAATGTAAAGAATATTAAAATAGTATTAAAAAATCGACATGACAATCTCTTTTTTTAAAAAAAATGAAGAAAAACTTAACTTATATACAATATAGGCCATTTCTTTTTGTAAGTACATAGTAAATGGTTATTGATTAGTGAGTCTAATAGGCAACTAAATGGTAAATGGTGTAATGGTTAGTGGGTTTAATAACAATGATTTCTTTACGAGAACTTTCAAATTGTGGGCAAGTAATTTTTTTGAACCAATGTAATGAATTCCTGGGGGTAAGTAATTTTTTGATTCGAACCATCATCCTTATAAACTTTAACCATCCACACTAACCAACACATCAATCTAAAGTATTTGACAGGAATGTGACGTATTAGTTATTTAAACTTAAAAAAACTGGTTGATCACCAAAACTGCCCAAAACCAAAAAACCAGACGGTTAGCGGTTAGATCAGCCGGTTTTGCAAAAACTGGACGTACCAGACCCTCTTCCACCTACACTCATTTGTCCAATGAAACCTGAAGGACCGGGAAGAGCTGTGTGACTACTGTCTCTAAACCGGCACCGACTTCGAGCGCATGGCCTAGGGGCCTAGCTTAAGGTATCATTTTTTTTCTTTTTCTTTTGCTTCATTAATGGCCTTTATTAGGTTTCCTATTTTTCAAAAATCTTCATAAAACCCTATTATTTTCATTAAATACTGCGAAACTTCTTTCGAACTCCAAGGCTAAGGTGTGTGGGAAACTGGCTCTACCGACAGTTTGAGTGAGAAAATATATGTTGCTATACTCTCGTCTAGAACGTAATTTGATGGGAACCTTTCTATATCAACTCCTTTTCATGAGTTTACACCTTAAACCAAGGTGAGGATCACGTTCATTGCTCGTATTTTTTAATATAAACAACATGACGCCCACAATGGGGCCCATCAAGCTTCCAATACACCTTAGTCGTTGAAGTGACCAATGGGCCACCATCAACTCGGAGTTCGTCTTGGCTCGCTCCAAGCCTCTTTTCACTGCTTTTGGGGTTTAATACGAGCAAACACCACATGGAAAGGTGTTGATGCCATTTTCAGTCACGCCTGGCTACTTCAACCCCTGCTCCTGGGTTCTCTGGAAACCAAGGTCAGGACGCCATTGATAGTTGCAGTACTGCAACCAGCAATAGTGCCATTCTCCTGAGCCCCCAAAAAACCATCGTTGCCTCCCGGGGCTCCTCTCTTCCTTTTGTTTGGAGTTTGGGAGATTTTGAGACAATGGAACTGCAACACTCATTGGTGCCATTGACACTATCGCTGGTCTTTCTCTGCCCTGCTCCATTTCTTCCAGTACGTTCGAAGTGGTGGGTGTCTTGACGCCCTTCTCACTGCCACCGACGAGCTCCGCATCCACGTCAGAGTTGGGATTGTCTGTTGGGTTTCTAGTGGTCTTGATCTTGATGTCATTGCTACTTTTGTTGGCGCCATTGCCATATTCGTCAGCCTTCAGTCGTCTCGGACTACTCTATTTTTGCATCGTAGCATAGCTTTACTACTTTCCTGCATCTTCCTCTGCCCCCTTGGTTGACCTAGAACAAAGGGCTTATACCCCCCACTTTGAATTGTGCTTTGAGAAGAGCCACACTTGACTCCAGGTGCGCCCAGCCCTGCATAAGGTGTGCCTTTCACTTGAACCGAACCTTTAGTTGGTTTCTAACCAAGGATGCACCTCACTAGGCACCAACATGCATAGTATTCACTAATTGTTAGGGTTGCTCGGTACGAATAGTACCCCACATTCATTTACTTGATTTACGCACTCTTGCTTAGCTATCACACTTTCACATGTACAGTTGTGCTATCATTTTCAGAAAACATGTATCCATCCTTGAGGTTTCCGGAGCGGGCACCTAGTTCCTAAAGAAAAGACAATTGGGATTGTGGACCCTCAATGAGAGTGCACCCTTTGTGTATACGCAGCCTTTAAGAACAGCCCACACTATATTATTTCAAGCCTTAAAAAACATGAACATTGTAACAGATTATCTGGACTGTCCATTTCATTCTAAAAACAAGTATTCACAGATTTGCAAGTTCTATGCCATTTTTTGAACCTCAAATTTCATAATCGGTGTTGAAAATTGATTTTAGAGCCATAATGGAGATGTTCAATGCCCAAAGTGCTTTTCAGATGTGGATTCTAATTGACTATTTATTTTGTTTTCATGGAGTCTAAGCTTTATGGAAATTGCATCCTTAAGAAAAATAAAAGAAATTTTTTATAAGGTGCCAGCCTTAGACTAATAAATTAGGCGCATCTGAAAAATTCACTAAAAAAAGTTCTTTTGACACTGAAAACCTTCCAATAAATTATCTAAACCTTGGGATGTATGGATGTTTTTCAAATATTAGAAACAATACATTTTGTAATGTATTGTCTAGACTGTCAATTTTTTAGATTTTCAAGTGCTCCTAAATCTCTTAGTCTATACTATTTTTTAACCTTTAGATTTCATAATTAGATATGCAAATAGATTTGTAGATCGTCATAGAGATTTCTAGCACTTAAACTGCATCTTTCGGCATCATTTGGGGTACACCTTGCTATTGTTATTTAAGACACCAACCATATATAAACCTCAACTATTTAAAAATGGATTATGTTATGGTAGACATACATGTGAGCCTTTACTAAATATACTCAACATTTTTTGAAACTTAATGCACTTAACCTATAATGTAGTAACCTCTTATCTATGGGTATTTTAGATAATTATTCAATGGAAAAATAGAAATTCATGATAAAAAGAAGAGCATTTATTAATTATAGTGGAAAATTACATCATCCACATGAGTGTGACGTGGAGCATTAAATACTACTAACTTATCATAGAAATATCTATCCTACCCTCCTAATGACGAAAAATATTATTGCTCAAAAAAAATTGTACTACGAAATAAGGGTAATTAGTGTCGAAAAATGTTGATACATTTAGTAAATGGTCACATGTGTATGTACCGTAACATAACCTTTTTAAAAGTATCCAAAAACTTTAGAAATTTATGTTAATGGCCTACCGTTGAGAAAAAACAGCCTTCCCCTACCTAAGTTTGCATTTGAACAATGGCATGTAAAAGGTATTTTCCTCACAGACACACTGGCTGCGTCTGGCTAATGAGTCACAAAAATCTGAAAAGAGAAATTTGGAAAAGTTGGAAAACATGCAAAATGGTTTTTTAAAGCTTAGTAGAAGAGAAAACTATTCTAATTAACAAATGAAATGAAATAAGAGTGAAAGGATAGAAATGGGGCTACTTGGTATACCCGAAGTGGGGGCTTGGTGTTTCTCCAAAATGTGTATTACAAATTTTGTTATTACAACTACAGATAAAGGAAGATAACTAGAGAACCACACATCTGGGGAACAAAGTTATCTCTACTTCTGTATGCTAGAAAAAAAATAAATTACAATGAATTGGGTTTGTGTTGAGTAGTTTACTCCTAACCTCTATACAACTCAAACACCTTTGAACATCTATAGAGTCGAAAAAATAATAATAATAAATAAAAATAAATAAATAAATAAATAAATATATATATATATATATGGAAAAAGCTTAAGAATGCCGGTTCGCGTATGCTTTTTGTGGTGCGCCCAACGGCAGAGATAACACATTTCACATTTCGTTTTGAATGGCGATGCGTTAAAAGCCTTGCTGAAAGCCCTTTATCGCTTAAACTCTCTCCCCATTCTCGTTGAAACTCTCTTCCATACAGCCCAACTAAGCACCCATCTGAACCAGTTAATCAATTCACATAGGAGAAAGTACAGATTTCTTACAATACCTTATCGTATTACCATAAATAAACAACGAGTAAATTCAATTGATTTTTCATGAAGATGTTAAATGACAATTCAATCGATTCTTGGATTCAAGATTTAAAAATTTAACCTGCATCAGCACCATTTCTGTGGTTTATAATATTTAACCACGCTGATTAAATGGGCTAAATCAGTGTGATACCAAAATTAACAAATTTACATTCAAACGAAAAAAATACCTCTTACTAAAACATTAAAAAGCAAAAAAAGAAAAGAAAACAAAATCTCACAACCATTTCATAACAGTATGAAGCCCATTATGGCAGACACGGAGAACTACTCATAGACATAAAGTAAAGCAATAAAAATAAACAAAGAAAATTACAATTTGTTTCAATTTGTTTTCCAACTATGAGGGGAATCGTCATATCCATATAGAAAATAGAATTTCATCTAATTGAAGAGAAATTAGAATAAACTGGCTTGAGTCATCACAGAGAAGAGTTGAAAGTAAAGGGGGATTAAGAGAGAGAAGAAAGAAATTACCTTTCAGTGTCAGCTTTCAGCGAGAGTTGGCTTCCTTTTACTAACGAGAGTCGGCTTTTTTTTGTTAGAGAGGCTTTCGCCAAAATATTGCTAGAGAAAGAGAGTTCTAGCGAGAAAGCCCTTTCAGTGAGAGAGAGAGTTTCAGCGAGCTAGAGAGAGAGAGAGTTTCAACGAGGGTTTCAATTTAGGCTAGAGAGGGAGAGAGTTTCAGCAAGGGTTTTAATTTCGATTAGAGAGAGAGAGTTTCAGTGAGGTTTCAGCGAGGGTTTTAACGCATCGCCGTTCAAGGGCGCACCGCTAAGGCATACGCGTACCAGCGTTCCTAAGCTTTTTCATATATATATATATATATATATATATATATATATATAAAAGTCTTCCTAACACCTATAGGCGATAGGGGACAGTGATTTCTTCCCTCCTCTATCCACTGTTCGTCTGTTTATTTAAATGGGACGAAACGAGAGGCTGAGATTTAATAAAAAACAACTTGCGCACGAAACAAAAGATTCGAAGCCATTGAAATTTCAACCTACCCCTCTCTTCCCGCTTCCCATGGACTGTGAGCTTCCCTCTCTTTCGCTCGCCCTTCCTCTGCCCTGCGAAGCCTCTTGTCCTTTCTCTACCAAGCCCTCTATCCCCTGCGTTGCGAGCTTCCATCTCTCTCGCTCGCCGTCCGTATGCCCTACGATGCCTTTTGTCCTCTCTCTACGAAGTCCTCTATCTTGCTCGAGCTCTTGTCTCCATTGCCCTCTTCTCTCACTATGAAGCTTCTTGCTGGCAGACCCACACACGCAGTTTTTTAACAAACCAGGTGAGTTCTTCCTTGCCATCTCTCTCTCTATGCACCGTTCGTCTATTTGCTTAAATGAGATGAAACGAGAGGTTGAGATTTAATAAAAAAACAACTCGCGCGCAAAACAAAAACTTCGAAGCAACTGAAATTTCAACCTACCCCTATCTTCCTGCTTCCCCTGGACTGCAAACTTCCCTCTCTTTCGCTCGCACTCCCTCTGCCCTATGAAGCCTCTGTCCTCTCTCTACCAAGCCCTTTGTCCCCTGTACTGCGAGCTTCCATCTCTCTCGCTCGCCGTCCCTATGCCCTGCGAGACCTCTTGTCATCTCTCTACGAAGCCTTTTGTCTTGCTCGCGCTCCTGTCTCCATTGCCCTTTTCTCTCACTGTGAAGCTTTTTGTTGTCAGACCCACACACATAGTTCTTCTTTGTTGCCCAACCCACGATCTCTCAATAAACTCTAACCCCAAATCAATAATAAACTCATTTTTTCTCAAAACCAAACCAACATTTTTTATTCAAATCCCAAATCGAAATGTTCCAATAAAACCCTACTTTTTTCCTTAATAAAACACCAAAAACGGGAGAGGAAATCACAGACAGAGAAAATAGAAAAGAAAACTACATATGAGAAATGAAATTTTGGATTTGGTTTAAAAACATTAGGTGATTTCAATTTATCACAGTTTAAATCGAACCTTGAATCACGTGGAGTCCCTTGAATCAAGAAAATTCCCTTCATTTTCACCTATTCCCCTTATCTTTCCTATATCTAAATCTCATATCTTTCTCATATTTAAATCCTGCTTAAATCTCACACTAAATATAAGATAAGCTTTAAAAAAAACTAACTCACACTAAGATTTACCTTTCCTAAAAACTCACGCTACCCATTTATAAAATAATAAATTAAAAAAATAACAAAATTACAATTCTAATTTTTTTTCTAATTTTTATCTGCATCATTCTCCCCCGGTTGGGAGAAGCTCAATCTCGAGCTTGACTTAAAGTTGATCCCCTTCATCATTATGTAGGACAATCTCTTAAACTTGATCTTCTTCTGGAACTTTACCCACTTCCTTATCCAAGTTTACCTCCATCCTTTTTTTTGGAAATTCATAGACACGGTGCCCTAGCTTGTTGCATCAATAACACATGAACTTTGCTGTATCCCTTTTCTCTTCATTAAATATTGGTTGACGTGAAACTTCCTTTTGGGAGTAAAATCGCTTATCGCTGCTCCCTTAATATTTAGTTTCTACTTGTAAATCAACTTGAAAAGCTCCACTTAAAGTCCATGGTTGATGTAGAAAAACGTCATCCCTAATAGTTGGTTGAAGGTCATTTTACATATCGAACAACTTTTTGTCTTTTCAACTTTTGAAGGTTATTTCGAGCAACTAATCGATAAAACTCCCCTAGTATAATCTTCTATTTTCTTTTCTTATTTTGTCGAAGATTTTGGTGTTCTTGAAAGAAAATTTGTTCATGATCCACAAGAAAAAAAAAATTTAAATTTCTTTTTCATCTTTTTAACAATCAGTAGTTTTTCTTTTTCCACTGCAAATTCAAGATTGTTAAACTTGCTCTCACCAGGCTGCAGTATACTCGCGAAGCTTGGTAGCAACAAGTTTAACCTTACCATGAAATTCACTCCATTCAAAAAACTTCTCAACTGGACTTAACCAATCAATAAACGCTTCAATGTGGAGCTTACCATGAAATTTTAGGAGATCGATTTTGATACCGAAATCTCATGGTTACTCTATAGGATGCGAATCTTGTTTGAAATTTCTTCTTGACATTTTGGATCAGTAGCCGAGTCGGTCGAGAAGCTTGATTTGTCTCTACGGTGAGATTTGACGCCAAGTTGAGGTTGTGAGCGCCCTCTTCTTGATGAATGGTGTCCTCCAACTGTTGGAACTTCAGATCCAACCGTTGTATCCCATGATTGTTTTCACTTATTTTTTGTTAGATACCCTCCAACGTTGTATTTAAGCTCTCCTGAATTTGTTGACCCATATAATCCATGAGTTGCAATAATATATCCTCGAATGTAAGAGTAGGTTTTGATGACATCATAACTGTTGGATATCTAGATCTTACTTGCTCTGATACCAACTGATGTTGAGAGAAATAATAAACCAAAAAAATATAAATATAAAATAAAAATATTTGAGAGAATATATCATCTCTCAAGGTCTACAAGAGAATCCACCCCAAAAACAATCTTTTCACAAGATTAATTTTACTCAATTCAAATATTTTCACAATATCAACTTTACTCAATTCAGATCTTTTCATAATATCAACTTTTATCAGTTCTCATTATTTGATCTTTCACAATGAAGGGATATCTCCCTTTAAATAGACTAAAAAAAGATAAACAATAATTAAAAAAAGATATCTCTCTCTAACATGCACATTTTCCCCCACGCTCTCTATGTTTGCTCTCTTCATCTCCCTATTGTCTCTCTTCTTCTTCTTCTTTTTTTTTAGTTCATTTAAACTCTCTCTACACATCATGTGAGCTCCTTTGAATCAAGGAAATTCCCTCCATCTTTACGTACTCCCCTTATCGTTCTCATATCTTTCTCATATTTAAATCCCATTAAATCTCTCACTAAATCTAAGATGAGCTTAAAAAAACTAACTCACGCCAAGATTTACCTTTCTTACCCATTTTTAAAATGATAAATTTAAAAAAAAAAACGAAATTACAATTATGAATTTTTCCTAATTTTTATCTACATTAGAGAGAGTGGGAGGAATACAGAGAGAGAGAGAGAGAGAGCGAGAAGCGGTTTGGGGAGAGTCATGAGGGAGAGAGAGAAAAATTTGAAGTGAGCATCACGTGAGAAAGAAATGATGAGGTTTAGAAAAGGCATGTCTTTCTCAGATTTTTCTAGGCTAAAATAATAGATTTAAAGTGGGTAAAGTTGGTATAGCGGTTTAAAAGATAAAAACCTAGAATTTCTATGCCCCAAAATATATTTTGAAACCTTAAGTTTATTGAGATATGAAACTTAAACATAGGGGGTATGAAGATATTTTCTCTATATTTATTTGTTAGTCCATTAGCTGATGGAATAGTATAAGCCCAATGGTCCATATTGAATCTGGACCAATCTGATGGTTCCAAGTGTATTTTGTATTTAAATTTAAATTTTTTTTTCTAGATCCAATTATTTGAAATTTAGAGTTAACTCTTCACATCAAGATTAACTTAATAAAATTGTTAAAAAAACTTATTCGTAAAAACTAAATTGATCAAAATTCCCTTATAATTTTCAGGGGTATTTGGGTTAATTTATTTTTTGTAATATTTTTTAATGTTTTTATTAGGTTTACCTATTTTTAAGAGTAGGCGCTCAAATTTTTAAATGAATTGGATTTGTAAAAATAATAAATAATAAATAATCAAATTCAAATACGAAATGCAGTCATAAATCTAAGTCATTAGGCGTTGACTATAGCTGTCAACTAGCAAGTTGACCTCGTACTCTGCTATATATATATATATATATATATATATATATATATATATATATATATATATATATATATATATATATATATATATATATATATATATCTTGGAAAACATTTACAAATACTCACGAGCAAATTTCTAACAATGTTTTGCTCATGGCTCATCACTATCTAAAATCCATCATACAGTCATAATTATCTAAGGGGATTTAAATTTTAATAGTTTTTCTACAAATTAAATTGATATGAAATTTAGAGCATATGTACATTCTAAATTGCACTTAAATAAAATATTGAAAAACTGATTCTCAAAAAAAATAAAATGATGAAAATACCCCTGAAGTATTTATAGGGTAATTTGATCACTTTAATTTGGATTATCTTTTATATGGGAGTGTATACAATGAGACCATTTACTTTTAAAATATGGAGGTCACAATTACTTACAACCATTCGATGTGAAATCTGATAGCATGTGTGTGTCACCAAGTTTGAGGAAAAATCTTTTGAACTTTGAACTTGGTCAATAAAATAAATGTAGCCACACAATTTCACATCCAATGGTCAAGATTTATTGTGACCACTTTGTAGCAAAGGTAAATGGTTTCATTATATACTTTCTCTTTTTATATTTTATTTAGGTGCGCCTCACTAAGGCGCATATATCCACAAACTTTTAGGTCAATCTGATTTATAGTAAAAATCTTCAAATTCAAACATTATCAAACAATCGTGACTGTTTAATGGACTTTAGATGGAGGTGAACCATGAGTGAAATACTGTAAAAATTCGCTCATAATTAGATCTAGGCCATCAAGAGCAGCTTGTGCACCAAAGTTGAATATCACTATTGTAAGTCATGTGAATTAAAATGAAAGTGTAAAAAGTACATGTGAACTCATATTTATGTGCAATCAAGCAATAATGTAATTACTTTTTTATAATAATATAAAGGTGCAGTTTGTATAGAGTCGAGGCTCTAAACAATCAAATTAGAACCTACCTTCAAATAGTATCGAGAAATATGGTTTTGATACTAAAAAAAATCTTTGTGATATCCTTAAAATATATTTTTCTCTTTAATTATAAAATTTAAAGCTTAAAAAATAGTGTAGATCGAGCAAATCTATGAAAACTTGAAAATATTGAAAATTGATGGTCTAAAAATATGTTAGAAAATGCAGTATTTCCAAAACTTGAAATCCACTGTTTTCTCATGTCCATGCATCTTGATATCGAGATAATCAATTTTAGGATATTTGAGCATCAAAACAACCTCTTCTAGTGAAATTTTTGAGGTGGGCTCTAATTTGATTGTTTAGAGCCTTAGCTCTATATAAACTTTTTACATAATTAATCCCCTCCATCTCTCGCTGTCATCCATGGGGTTTGGATTTTCATAAATTATTGACAGATTAGTTTTGATAATTGTTGGCCATCTTTAATGTTGAGCAAGAGTACAAACCAAATATAAATAAAATATGTGATATAAATAAAATATGTGCCTGGTAAGGAAGAAAAGACCAATAAATTCTAGTTTTGTCAATGAAAGAATCAAGGTTCAAATCTCTAAAATTTTTGAAATGCAAGAAGTGATTTCATTTCTATAGTTTTAACACCAATTTTGAAATACATATTCTTTTTATTATAACGAACAATCATAAATAAATAAATTAAAAAAAAAAAATTGAAAACACAACCTTTTAGATCCCTTTTCTCTTTATATACATATGGATAATTTGTAATCCACATATATAAAAAGCAAAAAATGCCTTTATTCGCATTTCCAAAAGTCTGAATATTCAAAATTCACTTTTGTCGTACAAAGTTTTCTAAGAGAAAGCTATCGTAGAGAATGCTTTCTTAGAGGGAGTCTCTCACATAAATCCAATTATCGTGAGTCAGGCCGACTCACCAAAATTTGTAAGTTACCTTACGCATCAATGTCCATCGCTAAGATGGATGTAGAAAAAGGTGTCTACACTAAAAGAAAAGAAAAAAGGGTGTGGTTTCTATAAGGTTGCAACCTCAAACAATCCAATTAAGGTGCACCTATAAATTTTATCATAACATGCAATTTTGATGCAAAAATTTCTTAAGATTATTTGAAAATCTATTTTCATATCTAAGTATAAAATTTTAAATTAAAAAAATAGTTAAAATCAAGTAGATCTATAAACATATGGAAATATTGAAAATTGACCGTCTAGATAATGTGTTGCAAGATACACTATTTCAAAGACTGATAATCTTTTTTTTTTTTTTTCATATTCATATATCTCAATGTCGAGATGATCTATTAGAGGATTTCTCAACATTAAAACAACATTTTTTAAGTGCATTTGTATTTCTACATTTTAAGATTGCAACTTTATATAAACTTTTTCCAACATTTCCTTTCTAGAAGTAATGGAAATTTTTGACTAGGAAACTTTTGTATTAAGATAAAAAGTAATGAATATTACACGCTGAAGATTTTGAGATCGGCAATTCATGTCCTCCCACGAGTATTTCGGGAGTACAATTGCTGATACCGCCTGCTTTGTAATGGGTGTGAATTTTGGTAATGTTAATTGAGCTTGGGCTAAAATGGGAGCGCATTTGATCCAAAGAGGACATCATTCAGTAGAACTAACTGTGGGGAATTTATTGGGTTATTTGTTCTTGAGTTGGTTGTTGTATTCCCCTTTTTTTTTATCGAGGAAAGTAGGACCCAAACCCCGACCCTAACCTGAAATCACCAGACCGAGATTCGAACCAAAAAATATAATGTGAGACCCGGATCTGGAACAAGACATAGACCCAAACCCGAATCCAAATAGTGTTCAGATCCAAGATTTTAATGCAGACTTGGACCAAGACCGGGGATCCGAATAGTGTTCGGATTCAAGTTTTAGACACGGACCTAACCCGTTGGGTTCAATTTTTGTACCCATTCAAGATTTAGACCTAGACCTAACCCGTTGGGTCCAATTTTTGTACCCATACCCGAACCCTGATCGGGTCTACTCCTCAGGTCCTGGGTCCATTGCCACCCCTATTGAAGAGTACATCTAGAACAATCCAGTTACCAATGATAGATCATCAAAATAAAGCTACTCACCAGGAGCTCTTCCTCATAGACACCCTCTTTAGCCAATTCATGTGCTTCCTTGTTAGCTTCTCCATAAACGTGTACAAATCGAGAGTGGTTCGTTGTTGATTTTAAACATCCTCTTGAGAGATTGAAAGGTGGGTATTTATCACCATAGATTTTAGGTACTAGTTGAGTTTGTTTTTGGTGGTTCTTTTGTTTTGGATTTTCATGTAGAGTGGTTTGTTGAGGCTGATGACGAACTAAGAAGAGTTTACACAGGTAGTTATGGGTAGAAGTTCATGGAGTTGGAGCTTGCCCAGGGCTAGCAGAGAGAGTGTGGGTTTCCCCATGAATGCTTAACTGACTACTTTCTTTCAGTCATCCAAGCTCACCATCCGGAGTCATCACATTGACAAGCTTAGATTGCATAAGAGTTATATACATGTTTAATTTAGAGATGAATCATAAGCAGATTGAAACATCAGTAGAGAAAATCCTCTATTATTCAGAAACATCACACACATGCATGTATGTACATGCACAAACAGCGAGAGAGAGAGAGAGAGAGAGAGAGAGAGTTAACATCCAATGACCATGACTTCTCAGCCTAACCATAAGTGTCGAATATCCTTCCACTCCCTTCTTTCCTTTCGCTCTTTAATTTGATGTATGTCTGAAATTAAGAAAGCTAAAGGAATAAGACTCAAGATAAAAAGTATGCTGCGAGTGAGAACCAGTTTTGACATCGATTGCCAGCAAATGCGTGATGACACCTGCAAACACGGGATGCATAACACATAAACACCAGTTTTATTACTCATCACAATTGGAGCAGAAAGCTTTTATCCACAGAATAGCACATCATATACCCATACGCAGGGTGAATGCACCATATGTGGGCACTTCTCTATTGACCTCCAAAGCTTGAATCTACTACATGTACATGGGAGAATAATTCAAAGACACTCGTGAGCGATAGTACTCGCTTGTAGCTTATTATTGTCAATAATTCATGGAATGGCCATGATTGTCTAGTAGTTTTTAAATTACAGTTTCATATTTTTTTTCACAAAATGGATACCCTCAAATTTGGAGGGAGTGTACGCCTAAGTGAGGCGCAAGTGAAAATAATAATAATAATAAATGAAGTCAATTTCGATAATAAAATGACCAAATACACCAAAAAATATTACAAGGATATTTTGGTTATTTTATTTTTTATAATTATTCTTTTGATATTTTATTTTGGTGTGTGATGGTTATGTACACACCCTAAATTTCTAGTAAATCTAATTTGTAGAAAACAAATACTTTCAAATGCTGACATAATCATCGGTTATTTGATGGAATTTAGACAATGATGAGCCATGAGTGAAATACAGTCAAAATTCACTCATGGACCTTTTTAAGTGTTTTCAACGCAAATATTTATTGATGATGTAAGGCCTGTAGTTTGCAAACTAATATGAGTAGCAAGGACAGTAAGTGGTTATAGCACTTGAAAATAAAACAAAACATATCACCAAAATATGTTGGTCAAGAAAGATGTACCCAAAACATGGGTCTCAGCCACAAAAATGAAATATCATCAGAACAAAAAATCTAAAATTCAAGAAAAGTCAGTCATAGATGATGCATTAGACATGGGGAAAACCATAGTCACCAAAATCACACAACCAAGGGGACGATTCCACTCCAAAACACCGCTCTGCTCAATGGAAGGCAATCTCACTACTACACTGTTTTTTTAGAGTGGTATCCCGATCCTTCCTATTAGGGATCGAGGTCCTAAATTATAGGGGATAAGGATTCCTTAACATTGTAGTACAGTACAGCAATAAACTATAAGATAGCAGTGTGGATCCTAGTGTAGTGCAGCAGTATAGCATAGTTTAGCAGTGTGGATCCTAGTGTAGTGCAGCAGTATAGCATAGTTTAGCAGTGTGGAATAGTAGAGTATAATACATACTATAATTTGTACTATAAAAGTTGTATAAAATAAATTTAAATACAGGAACATAAAGTATGGTATAGTAGAATATAATAAAAAGCACATTATTGGAGTACAATGAAGCAGTATATTACTGTGTAGCAGTGTGGAATAGTAGTGTGTACCATACTAATATACTAGTTAGTGCTCTCATTAGGCCCCGATTTCCATCCAGATGGAGCTTGCTCTTGTACAACTTATCAATCCTAACTAAACTTGGATCAAGCTCCCTCACATATTGGGGTTAAGATCCCTAGATTTCAGGGTATATAGACCGTGACCCCTACCATAATCCTGTCATAATCCTGCAGTCCGATCCCAATTCCAGACTATTGGCATTTGTCCCGAGTCCAAATTCGACTACATGTACTTCAATCCATCAAACATCTACGTGGCAAATAGAGCAGCAATAAGAAATCATAGGAGCGCACAAACCAGAAAATTCTTGTGATCCCAAAGCTTCTAGAGGGCAATGGAATGGTCAAAACAAACCAGGTCTACTATGGGTTTGACATGGTCGAGCTTAAGGCAAGAAACATTTTTCAAAAACCCTGAACAGGGCAAAACTTCATGTTTCATTGAAATACCAATTAGAATATTAGATACCAAACCCCTTTAATACATATGTTATTTCAAAAACAATTAAAAAAAAAAGGAGAGCAGTTGAAGGCTTGTGCCTAAGAAGTCAAGTTACTCCTTGTATGAATACCTAAAAAAGGGGTCTAAAAGGAGCTAGGACAAAAGGCTTTTTTTTTTTTTTTTTGCGCTTGAAGTAAAAAAAATCAGCAAAAGACATTCAAGATCTATAAATATTTGCCCAAAAATACGTCTAATAGCACAAAAATTGAGATTTCTTATACAAGAAACTTTAGTCATAGAGGCATAAGGCTTGAGAAAAATCATAGACATAAGGATCTTCCAACTGTGGAGTCAATTCCACACAAAAATTTCATTCCTGCATTCTTGGGATCGAGATTTAAAATTACAAGAGATCCATATTCCTTAGCATGGTAGAATAGCATGGAAGTATAGTATAATATAGCAGTGGGGTACAGTGTAGTAGTGTAGTATAGTCTAACATTGTGGTATCTATCTTATGGTAGTATATAGTATATTGTAGAATGCATATTTTACACGTAGTAAAGTTAAACACAATAGCATAACAGACAAGTGGCCCTTTCCAAAAACCCTAAAATAGTGAGAAAACTCTTGTTTCCTCCATAAAACTTTTGATTAGATAGCAAACCCCTCAACACATAAAAAAAACTCAGTTCAATGGGATACAAAAGGCTCAACAAATTAGGGTTAGAAGATGTTTGAGCAAGTGACATAACAGTAAGTAGTAAGGAAGTCAGCCCTGGATTTTGCAAACAATAACTTTAGATGGTGAAGGCTTGTGCATAAGAAGATGGAGAAAGATGCATATATAGGGTTTTGTTAGGGTACTCCTACACATGGATTATTTCCTTAATATACTCAACATTTTTCAAAACTTGATACCCTTACCCCACAATATAGTATATTCTTTGTCAATGGGTATTTTAAACCATTTATCAAGGGTAAAGAAGAAATTTTTGATACAAAGAAAAGTATTTATTAACTATAGTGCAGAAGAACAACATCCACATATTGTATGACATCACCCACATAAAGTATTAATTGCTTTTAAACTACTAATAAAATGGCACTAGTTTCTTACAAAACTATCTACTCTACCCCTCTTAATAACAAAAAATACACTTGCCTGAAAAATGTTGTATTACAAAGTAAGAGTAATGAGTTTTCAATAAATGTTGAGTACAATAAGGAAATACTCCATACGTAGGAGTAAAACCCTATCTCTCTCTCTCTCTCTCTCTCTCTCTATATCTCTCTCTATATATATATATATATATATATCAAGCCAGTCTCAAGCCCGGATAAAGAAGGGTTGTGTTAGGTAGGGCAGCCGGTATACTTTGCCAACTCTTTTTATGAATCCTGAACTTATATTATACCAATGGTACGACCCTTGATAGAGCAGAATAGCAGAACATGATTCCAGTAGCCGACCGCAAATAGTTGGGATAAGGCTCAAATGTATATATATATATATATATATATATATATATATATATATATATATATATATATATATATATATATGTATAGGAAAAGGATGAGATTAGCCCACTAGCTCATATGAACATATGAGCCCAACGGCCTAGATTGAATTTGGACCGATCTGACGATCACGGATGTTTGGTAGTGCTTGAATTTTATTTTATTTTCTACAGATCCAAATCACTTGAAATTGAGAAGATTCACCTATTTTTGATAAACACACGCTTAAAATTTCAAGTGATTTGGATTTGTAGAAAAAAATTAAAATTTAAACACTACTGGACACTCATGATCGTCAGATCGGCCCAGAGACGCTGGGCTCATATGTTCATATGAGCTAGTGGGCTAATCCCATCTATGGGTTAATCCCATCTTTTCCCTATATATATATATATATATATATATATATATAGATTGCGATCCTATTAGCCCTTTAGCTAATAGCTACAATGTAAGCCAAATGACCCTGAGTGAATCTGGGCTTGATCTAATAATCACAATTGCATTTTGTATTTTAATTTTAATTTTTTTTTACAAATTCAAATCACTTAAAATTTTGAGTATTCCAGGGGTATTTTAGTCAATTTATTTTTTATGAATTATATTTTAAATATTTTTATTAGGTGCACGTTGATGAGAAAAATGGGTGCCTAAAATTTCATGTGATTTGGATGGATAGAAAAAAATATTAAAATTATATTACAAAATGAGGTCATGACTGGCAAAATGGCCCAGATTCATATATATCACAAGAGCTGATGCAATAGTATACGCCCAATGGCCCAGATAGGATCTGGGTCAATCTGACGATTACAATTATATTTCGTATTTGAATTTTACTATTTTTCTACAAATCCAAGTTACTTTAAATTTTAAGCATACACTTTTCTCATTAAGGAGAACCTAATAAAGATATTACAAAAATAATTCACAAAAAATAAATTGATCAAGATACCCCTAAAAGAATAGATACTCCAAATTTCAAGTGATTTGGATATATCGAGAAAATTAAAATTCAAAGAGGAAACATGATTGTGGCGTCCTATATGCCCAGATTCAATTTAGGCCGTTGAGCTTATACTATTGCATTAGACCTTTGGCTGACACATTCTTTTATATATACATATATATGAGCAAGGCGAAGCTAAGCAATGTATGATCACTACTTTGGTACCATGTTATAATAGATTATCTTATGAGAAAGGGTGAAAGAACGTTGGCCTACACAATAACGTTCAAGGAGTGAAACAACACAATTACCTTTCCAGTACCGGTTCATATATTTTATATGTGTAGTACTAATAAAAACCTCCTTAGTACCTTTTATGTTGTGCACTTCAATCATATAACATAAACATAGTACAACGCCTACATAAAGGACAGATATGCCCTTGTGGACTACATCTGTCTATGTTGTAGCATGATCCTTGTTCCTAACAATTCTTAGAATCTTATATAGTTCTAAATCATAATAGCATTAATAAGGGGAAGTTAATCAGTCAAAAGATATTTTAATCACTTTGAGAAAAAATTGGTGTTATTTTTTTTCTTTTATTGGAAGTTCACAAATAGACCCAAAATGCAATTGGCCCTGACCTTTTTTTGTGGCTTTGATAGACAGCTCCGAACCATCTTTCGAGAAGGTAGATTCCTATCGGCATGCTCAAGAGAATACCGTAACATATCCAGTATCACCAATTGGGTTTCTTCATCACAATTATCTGCTACGAAGAATAAATAAAACATTAACAAAATCATCACCAGCATATTACTTCGAAAATATGTTGAGGGAGGAGTTTAAAATGTAGTACCAGGGATATCAAAAATTTGTTTATCTGGTGGAATGCCTAGCAACTCTCCTAGATACATGCAAACTCGAACACGGTCATGTAATTCAAGCTCATTACCATGAGTAACAACCAACACAGGTTTGTCATCTGTACATTCTCAAGGGGTTAGTGTGGGCACTTAACCCAAAAAAAAAGAAAGAGGGGTTAGTGTGGGCATCTCGAGCAAGAGCATGCGCTACAAAATCTTCTTTTGGATCAGAGTAAAATGTTACATGATATACATATGTATAAAACAAAAATACACATAAAATGGAATTCTCATGAAGTTCTTAATGCATGGCAGTGTAATTTAGCAAAATTTCAAACAATTCTCAAGTCATTGAAGAACTGAGAATGGTCGAGGGTGGACTCCATCATTATGCAATTTCATATCAACTTAGGCAATACAAGTGTCAAAAGTCACCTGCATATGTGATGGAGCACATAACCTACATTGTGAATAAAGGTCTCTGGTAGCATTGTTCACAGATTAATTAAGTTGGAATTATGACATAGTTTGAATTGACTGCACTGTGGAAATCACTTAAGTAGGTCAAGGTAGGGAAAATATTAGATGCATATCAGCATAGGTAATTTTTTGATATTTAAATTGTTCATTGTTACTCCAAAATAATTGTGATCATTTCAGGAACATCGCCAAGAAATTTCATTTGCTTTTTTCATTTGACGGAGGCATTCTAATAGCTGGAGATCAATTTTACAGACAAAAAGAGAAGTAAAGAAACTGCTGATATGTTAAGGGAGGAACTTTGTTTCTATGTTTACAGGCCCCCTTTCTTGACTCATACATGAGAAATTGCAATCGAACGACAAATAAAACCAAGCAACAGTCAAAAATCTCAAAACATGAAAGATATGGGTATCAAAAAGCACGCAACAAGGCACAATGAATGTGCAATATTGTGAATTCAGGATTAAGAACCTGAGGATCTTTAGCTTCGGTCAGAGGATCAATCTAACAGAAGCTACCAAAAGCTTTCATGCAGATTTGTTGCATGCAACTTTCCTTCCTCCAGCAGTCTTTCCAAGAACAAAGAACCGCTCAATCTCATATGCAGTTAGTGGGATCAGCACCAAATTAGCAATACAATAATTAATGTCAATTAGCTCCAGCAGAAAAGAAACCTTGTTGTTGTTATCAATTTAAGACCTTGCTGCCCCACCAACACTTCCCTTCATGCTGCATAGTGAGACCACTTGCTTAGGTAGCAGCCAATGATGGATTCACTTATATTGATAGTCAAGGTTAGTTAGCCAAGCAAATGATAGCCTTACAAAGAATTACCCGGAGACTAACTGAAAGAAAAGAATCAACAATGGAGATGGCCAGCTATAGATCACAAAGATCACAATGAACTCTAAGAGGCGGGCAATGAAGTGCTTGAGAAGTGAATAAAATCACCCACTAGGTGCTTGAAAAGTGAAGTAAACCACCCACCATTGTTTAACAACTCAACCTGGAATGAGTGGAAAAAATGGCTATGTAAAATTCAAGGGAGTAAAATAAAAAAAATTATCTTTTCTTTTATTAATGAATATGAATTCCACTTACAAGTGCCAAAATACATTCCAACAAAACCCTAAATATAACCTAAGATCTTTGTTTTTACTGCCAAATAGAATAGACACAATCCACGAATGGAAAACAAGCTTCCACTATCAAATTTAGTACAAATAATGTTCCTGAAAATTCAAATAAACAAAGCAAAGAAGACTGAAAAGTAAAAACAAGCAGCCGGGAAGACTTACTAGAATTTGCATAGGGTTGCCCCCTTAAGACTTAGTATAGCCCACACCTAATTTTTTGACTGATGGCACACTCTGATCCTATTGGCCTTGCTGAATTTTATAAGCTAAGAAGCTTCCTTAGATACCTCACAAACTAGGGTTTCTTGGACCCTTTTATGAACCTTTGGGAGCATGCCACTGCGTGGCACCTCCCCTTGACCTAATCCAGGGCAGCATGCCCCCTATTTCTCACTCTTATAGGGTGGGGTGTGCCACCCCTAGAACCTTATGGGGGATGGCATGCCACCTAGAGAGCGAAGGGAGAACAAGAGAGAGGAAAGAAATAGTTGGGTATGGAGGAGGGAGAAAAAGAAAAAAAGAGACTAGAAAATAATCTGTAGAGAATGAGGGGGTCCCCTGTTGGGTGTGTGTAGCCATTAAAGGCCTTACGACTGCTTGTACATGAACTTAGTGATATTATGTGTTTTTTAGAGTAAGATCTACCTGCAAAACTTCAATTGGAAATCTTAGGGGAATCGAAAGAGGGAGCACGCCCCATTTATGGTAGCCTTGATCTCTCTGCCATCTTGTTGTGATATGCTAAAGGATTTAGGGTGTAGAAAGCAGGTGCTACCTCTCTGAACTAGGTTATCTAAGGGGTTCTACCTAAGTTTGAAATTTGTGATTGAAAGGAGTTCTTGTTCCACTAGAGAGTTTAGCCTAAAACTTGTTTTCCCAAGATTGAGATTGAAGGTTGACCATTGATCCCACATCATCGGAAGGTGGTGACTAGGTGTGGGGTATAAGAAACCTAGTTGAGGCAATCTCCGACACTTTCTTTTGTTTCTTGCATATGTACTTATTGTGTCTTTTATTATTCTCATGCATAGCTTGTGTCTTTCTTTTGGTTATTAAAAGAAAGGTTTTATGTGACATCAAGTTTTGAGATCCTAGATTTATTTCTTTTATTTTATTTGAAGTTGATTTTTTGTAAAAGGACTACTTGTGAGTGATCTAAGCCGTGAAGAAAAGAAAAAGAAGAAGAAAAAAAAATATATACTCCGGCTAGATAACACAAGTCCTTCTTTCATCGGTATCAGAGCAAGGTCAATTTGATGCCCTATTTCATTTAGTTTCACTATTTTGCTGAGTTGAAAATAAGATACAAGAAAGCCAATGACCTTTGTGGTCAAGTGATACACTGCTGGAAGAATTATTGGAATATTAAAAATACCGAAAAGGCACTCTGCAGAATAGGTATTCTGTGCTATTTTGGAACAGTGATATGATGAAGATAATGAGGTATTTTTCTACTGCATACTCCAAAGATATTATGTGTTTTAAGAGTAGGATCTATCTGCAAAATTTCAGCAGGAGATCCTAGGGGAATTGAGAGTTATGGACTCAACAATGAAGGGCGTCAGTTCTGACCCTGCAAAATCCAAGAACTGTCCACTGAGTTCCGTGAATTTTCCGCCAATCATTTGATTTTACTTTTAGCTGAAATTTAACTGTAACTCATCAAATTGAGTCTACTTTCAATAAAAAATAATTTCATGAAGAAAACCCTTGCGGTTTGAAAGATATTGTCATTTTATTGAAGCGTGCGCAAGTGTTGTTTTCTGCAACGAAAATTGTTTCAATGACTTAGAAGTCATGATTTTATTTCTCTTAACATAATGTTTTATACCGACACTTTGTTTTTAGACTACCATTCTAAATCTAGTTTCTAATAAATTTATTTGAGAGAAAGATATCCATGGGAAGTAAGGAATAAAAATTTTGTATTGAAGAGAGGTCATCCTGAAATTTCTACAGTTTGGTGTGTTTTCATTGAGATGTGAATAGCTATATCTATGAAGCCTACTTAACAGAGTGAGATGAGGCCTGTAGAAATATATTTGTTGCAATTTTGTGTCTACTTTCAAACAAAAAAGGTTTAAAAAGGAAAGTTTACTATATAGTGTTCATCCTGGAATTCTGCAGTATGATTTATTTTATGATGTGAATGTCACTTATTTATTTCTCTGAAGAAAAGTATTATTTGGGATTCACACCATGATTTTTTGCTTTGGTTTTGAGTCTAGTTTTCAGCAGAAAATATTTCAAGAAGAAATCCTTTGTGAATTGAAAGAAACAAATATTTTATTGAGAGGTGCGTAATCTGATTTTCTACTGAGAAAATTATATTGTAACATGAACGTCACTAAATCGCAGACCCACTGAATGGTGTGATTTAGGGATGGAATTGAGAACTATTTTATATTTTTGAGTCTATTTCAATACTCAAAAGGATTCAGAAAAGATGTGGCATGTTAAGGCACATCTTCGGATTCCTCATAATGGAGACATTTTCTCGTTTAAAAGTTTTATAGTGTGTAATGAGTATGATTTATAATAGTAAAACTTTAGAGAGAGGTAATACAAAGTTGGCGAGCTATGATTCTCTATGTGAAGAGTGTTCGATGTGGGAAGAGTAGAAAGAAGAAGAATCACAACACCTATAAAAGCATCTTGGTTTCTTTGAAATGAAAAAATATATAGAGAGACTTGGTGGCAGCATAGAAACTCTAAAGATCAGTGGGAGAATCGAATTTGTGATATTTGGACGGGATGAAGAAGAGCATTTCTTCACAGTGTGAGAAAGGAAGCGTTCAAGTACCGAAGAGATTGACACTTTGTGACATGTGAAACCAATGACCAATAAATTCTCCATCAGTTGCGTGCTCTTCCAAGATCACAAAAGCTTGTCAACACGTAAAAGCAAAGAATCAAGAAAGCCCGGGTACCACACTACATGGTTTTGAGGTATGAAATCTATCTCACATTACATGATAAGGTCATATAAGGAAAGAGGATTCAGTAACTTTTTATTTTATATTTCATATATTTCTCTAGTTTTATTTGGCTATCTGTTTTATGAATATGTATGGAGTGTATGGACATTAGGTGATAGGTGCTAACAAATTTGACAGAGCTAGTTTATGAATACTCTGTGTTTTTGTGCCTCATTGTGCTTGAGTATGAACTACTTAAGGCAGTGATACACATGGAGATGTGGTTTGATCAAGGACTATGATCTTAAATATGAAACACGAGAGATGGATTTGGTTCATTCAAATATGTAAGCATAAAGAGAGTGTTATGATGGAACTCGATCTTATTAACCATCCTCCCAATAATGTCCAGTAATATGATGTATAGTATGTGATGATGATCTCTTGATAAAGTCTCCACATTTGCCAAAACGATGTATTTTGTCAGATTTTGATAATCATTCTTTAGTCATGTTTTATTTTTGGATAAAATTTATAAAATGATCTTTATGATTTGTTTTTGTGGCCATGAACATGACTTGGTAGGTAATTAAAGGTGAATGCGGTAAAATGATTTATGAAGACTGAGCATGTATTAATTGGATCATTTGAGAAAAACCTAAGTCTATGAATATGACTTTGAGAAAACCCCATAGTCTTGCTTGGTCGACTAAGTCTTTATGAAAAATCATTCTAAATCGCCATACTATTATCTAACTATTGCTTGTGAATGTATATATACCAAGCCAATAGCTTTTTTATTAAAGAGAAAAACATTAAGTCTTGAAGGTATTTATAAACTTCAGAGGAAACTGTCATTTATTCATGCACTGGTTTTTAAATACCCATATGCCTTGACCCCTGTTTTTTAATTATTTAGAATCTTTGATTACCTAAGACCTTGAACCATAGAGAATGTTGTAAGAAGACCATCTTGCTAGGCTTCCTTGACACATGTTGTGTTGATTAGATAACTTGGTTTACATGGATTTACTACCAAGAAGACTAGTGTGGTTGAACCTTTGTGGTTCAAGAAGGTTTTACATATTGTGAAACCAACGGGTATTGAATTACTTATTGCAATAGACTTGCTATACTACCTCATGATATAGGCATAAGAATGCTGATAATATATATGTTATATGTGCAATAATTGAGTGGGAGCTGCTACAGTCCCACGATTCTTTTTTTAGCTGCTTGGATATTCAGATATATTGGTACTCTATCATGAAAGATCAAGACAAACTAAATATTCTAATAGGAGCACCTGCTAGTGTTTGACAGGCCAGCTGGAACATCATACTATAATGTTGTTTACCCATGGAACCCGGATGTGTGGTGCTGATTGTATAGCTACATAAAGGAACAACTTGATTGAAGAACTCCTTTGAGCTCATGAAGATACGACCCCATGTGATGAGGGTACGTGATGATCTTCCGCAACAACAGGACCATGATTCGCGATGCGATATGAAAGATGGACTATGACCACGTTCGAGATGAGATCCGAGCAGCAAAGAGAAAGAGGCGCTGCCTTCATGAATCCTTTTGTGAAAGGATTGATGACGAAAGCCATGATTAATGTATTGAGAGAGAATAAGTGAAAAATGCTTGAGAGAGATTGTAATTAAGAGAGATCAAGATTAGCTATATACCTACAGAGGTATTGATAGCGGACCGTTTTGCAAAGGGGGTTGCACCTAATGTTTTTGTGAAACATGGAGAGATGGGGATGAGAGAAAGTGAGGAAGGGAGAATGTAAGGCCCTCAAAGGCCGAGTGTGTGTGGCCATTAAAGGCCTTATGAGTGCTTGTACATAAACTTATTGATATAATGGAACATGAACTCAATGGGAGTGTGGTCATGTGTGGACCATACTAAGCAAATGATGTTTGCTGATACCGGACTGAGCTTTACAAGCTAGGCCAGTCTGGTTGGGATAAACCCATGTTACATGGGCATAGAGAATATAAACTGATAAGAGTTATAACAGGTCATCCTTTGATGAGGTCGGAGTATGCCCGCAAGAGTGAGCCGAGGGATTATGTGACCCTTATGTGTGATGGAGGCCTTTAGAGAATGGGTCAAAGCCTCATTTGCGTACCATCACACGGCATGCACAATGATAGCCGTTTTTGGAAAAGCGAACCACCTTTCAGGGTGAAGATTGTGCATGTGTGAGAGATAACCCCTATGCACCATAGATCAATAGATTGCATCAGGTCTAGGTGACCTTGGTTTCGTCTCTAGAGGAGAACTTGAAATATAGACTGAGACTACGACCCCATGCCCATTGGCTAGACTTTAGTGACCCACTAATGAGCTCCTATATTGACTATGGGTCATGGGCAACACTGAGTCGGTTGAGAAAACAAGTGTGGACCGTGATCCACAGTAGAAGGTAGAGTGTCCCCCGTGTATATTTAATTATTCTTAGACCATATGGATCATTTTCCCATCAAAGTATTTAATTATGATTGTTTGATGTAATATGATTTTTTAGAATTGTTATTTGAATTTTTCTAAATCTCTGGATATTTTATTTATCAAATTTGGATCTGTAAAAATAGAGATATTTATTTTACATTGATTTAATTATTCAAATATGATTTTATGCATTTCTTAAAATCATAATATTATTTTTAATATTTTTTATATTGCATGGGAGGCCCAATTATGTATATGGGCCAACCATGGCAATTTGGTGGGGCCCATGAAGTGCCACCTAGGGTGGCACGCCCCACCTTTCTGAAGGAAGGTTTGAAATTGAATAAGGAAAGTATGAGAAGGCTTGTGCATGAAAATAAGAAAGCACAATATTATTTTAGATATTTTCTTATTTAAATTAATTGATGGGAAAATGATTTAGGAAATGGGGGATAATGGATCTCGCACCTTCTATATGATCTTGATGGCCTATCTATGGAATGGAGGGCTCATATCTCTCACCCCACAAGTCACTCAAGATCAATGGTGCATATTCAATCTCACAAGAAGAGGCAACCCATGGAAAACCCTAAAACCCCTTAAAGCACTATAAAAAAGGGATGGACCGTACCCAATATCTTTTTTTGATAAAATGGACCCTACCCAATATTCTCTATATCATATCTTTTACACCTAAAATCTCCCTCTTCTCTCTCCCATATACAATAGAGGGGCATGTCCCCAGTAGAGGAATTCTCTCTTTCTTGTGCAAAAATAGCAGCACGCCCCACTTGGAAGAAATTCTTTCTCTCTCATAGAAACTCTCTCCCTCTCCTATGATAATAAAGGGGGCACGCCCCACTTATGGTAGCCGTGATCTCTCTCCCATCTTGTTATGATATAGCTAAAGGATTTAGCGTGTAGAACGAAGATGTTACCTCTCTCAACTAGGTTATCAAGGGGTTCAACCTAAGTTTGAGATTTGTGATTGAAAGGAGTTCTTGTTCTATTGGAGGGTTTGGCCTAAAACTTGTTTTCCCAAGATTGAGATTGAAGGTTAACAATTGATCCCACACCATCAAAAGGTGGTGACTCGGTGTGGGGTGTAAGAAGCCCGGTTGAGATAATCTCCGGCACTTTCTTTTGTTTCTTGCATATTTACTTCTTGTGTCTTTTCTTATTCCCAAACACGGTTTGTGTCTTTCTTTTGGTTATTGAAAGAAAGGTTTTACGTAGCATCAAGTTTTGAGATCCTAGATTTATATCTTTTATTTTATTTGAAGTTTATTTATTGTAAAAGGACTACTTACGTGTAATCTATGCCATGAAGAATAGAAAAAGAAGAAAAAAAAAGAATATATACTCCGGCTAGATCACACGTGTCCTTCTTTCATCCCCTCCTTTATTATAGGCCTTAAGGGCCCTAAGCATATCCAATAATGTTCATCATGATCAATAGGAACTTAGGAAATCTGTGAAGTGAGAGAGGATTAAATCTGATTCATCTATCCCAAGAATCAACCATTACAATTTAGGGAGGAATCTAGGAACCCTACCTCCTGAATCTTTAACCTATATCCATTTCTAGTCAAACTAGGATAAGATTAACATTAAAATAATCGTCTAGAACTTATTTTATCTCTAACAAAATTGTAGGAAATCAAAAATGAAAGATTTGGTTAAAGATACGAACAATATTTTCAAATAACCAACTCCCACAAAACAACGACACAATATCCTTGCAAAAGACTTTCTAACCAAAAATGTTTTCAAAATAAAATAAGAAACAAAAGAAGAGAAAAGGTAGGCATGCCACCTCACATGAGGTGAGGGCCCCACGGCCCACCCATGTGGGTGTTGGCACACGTGAAGGTTGGATCCATGGACCCCCCACATGTACCACTCCACCACCTCCACACTTCCATAATTTCACAAACACCCTTTCAAGGGTTTTTATTGCTGAATTTAGTTTTAAAAAAATCTGAAAATATATCTAAATTTCACGAAAATATTTACTACACAGAAAAAACAAATTATTTTGAAGTGGACTGGTGCCAAAAAATAAGATCTGTGACTATCAAGGCACTCCAACTGATGCAGTAACTGTGATCCTCAAGTATCTTCTCAAACGGGCCCAACAAGACCCATGACCCACAGTCTCATGCAGGAGCTCATAATTGGCTCATCAAAGCTAGCTAATAAATAGTGGAACTAAGGTTATGGAATGTGGATTACAGGTTCCCCCCCCTTAAGAACAAGTCACACTCATAAATCATTATAGTTCAAGGGGACTCTCACTATGAGCATGCACACGTATCGCTTTTAGGATTCCTCCCTGTTAATGCAGATGTCATGTGTATATGTCGTGCAGAAGTTTGTTGAGGATTTAGCCCTCTCACTCATAGGTCTATAACAAAACACAAGACATCACAAAATTCTCCTGGCCTACAAACCATCCCTAGGCAGCTCTCTGACCTGAACAATGACTGATCCTCTGAAAACCCTCTTTGGTAGTGTCATATGCTCAAGGATAAGGATTTTGGATATGACCTAGGCCAAAGAACACTTAACCCTAGGTCAGGCAACTAATGCACACACTTCCACTAAAGTATATAATCCACTATAATTTTTATTTACATGCTCTCACGACCTTTAAAGCCACAAATGCTCAACATCTCCCACTTGGACTTTAAAGGCCATACAATTACTTCCTCTCAGTCTCTCTCAAACCCATCCCATGTACATGCTTAGCAAATACAATTGGCACCAATCCTTTTGTCAAAAGATATGTTAACATAACCTCTGTTGGGAGTTATGCAACCTTGATCTCTCCTGCTCGGATCTTGATGCAAATGTGGTAATAGTCTGCCTTAATGTACCTTAATTTCTTGTGAAATCATGACTCTTTGACCACACAAATCACTGCCTAGTTGTCACAGAAGATTCTCACATCTGTACTTCATTGGATCAAATCTAGGTTGATTCAGGAACTTCAACCAGACTGCTTCTTTTGCTGCGAGACAACAAGCCACATACTCTGACTCCATAGTCAAGAGTGCAACGTCTTATTTCCTAGAGCATCAAGAAACAACTACACTAGAAAGTGTGAAGATATACCCTGATGTGGACATTTTCTCATATGGATCACCTGAATATCCCTGTATCTGTTGGTCCGAGCTTCCGCCATAAGTGAGCACGTGATTAACGGTTCCTTTTAAATATTGCAAAACACTTTTAATCGCCTTCTAATGCTCCATGTCCAGATTACTCAACCTGCTAATCATACTCATAGCGAATAGTCTGGTGTCGTCCCTAACATGGCATAAATCAATGACCCAACTATACTTCTGTATGGAATTCTTTTGCATGGCATCTTTTTCTTTTGTATTTGTGGGACACATTGCTAGGCTTAACTTCGTCTTCTTATCAAAGAGGGTTAGTATGGGCCAAAAATTTTCTATTTTGAATCTTTCCAGTGTTTTCTTGCAATATGTCTCGTGGGATAACAAGAGGATTTTCTCTCTTCTATTTCTGGTGATCTTAATACCTAAAACATATGAAGTCTCTCCAAGATCTTTTATGTCAAAGTGTTGCAAGAAGAAATATTTGGTTTATTACATACGAGTCATTAAACTACTGGCAATTAACATGCCATTCACTAAATCACTCCCATTGACCTTGACACAAATACAATATTCCTCTTGATTAGGCACAAAACCAGCTTTTGACAAGGTCTCTTAAAATTTAGGGAAAATTACAAAACCCCCCAAAGGAGACTTTCTAGACAACCTATCTCCAACCAATTTTTTTTAGAACTTTTACCCCAAATTGAACGTTCCTAGCAAATACCCCCCAAACCAAAAAAGTCATATTTTTTTGACAAAAATGCCCATAGTGCTAGACCGCTCCCATTTTGCGCCAACGGCAGGCCCAAAGTGCCAGACCGCCCCTATTTTGTGTTAGACTGCATGCTTTCTAAAAGCCCAAAGTGGCGAATTGCCCCCATTTTGTGTCGAACCGTATGCCCTATTTGAGTTCAATTTCTTCTTAAAGATCCACGTGTAGCCCATGGGTTTTTATCAGTAGGTGCATTCGCTAAATCCCAAACCCAGTTATGTTTGATAGAGTTAAGTTTATCAAGCATGGCTTCTTCCCATTATGCCTTTCTTTTTAGAAGGAACAAGGTTCATGTCAGGATTCTTCTTCAGGTCTCTCATAATATTCACCTAGGAAGGTGAAGAATTCAAGTCTTCTCATACTTCGGCTACTTCTCCTAGGACAAGGTGGTTCGAGATCCTAGGGCTAACTCGCGTCACTCACTATCTTATAAAAATCAGCTTGTTTATAAGTGGCATGTCCCTTAAGGAACTTGGTCTCAAGGAAATGGACGTCCCTACTTTCTAGGAAAGCCCCTGTGTCAGGGTTGTAAAACCGGTATCCGTTATCATGTGGTGGGTATCATATAAAGATGTAAACAATCTTGGAATCAAACAATCTTGGTGGGTATTCATCTTCTACCAAGTCGCGATTGTTTTTTCTTTACGAACCCGACTTGCAGTAACTGTGGCCACAAGATTAGCGCATGGCCCTTCAATTGAGTAGGCCACGAATTTGACAATCTTTTCTTCTAATAATTCTTTCCATCTAAAAGCATTTAAGAACTAGTGAGTCAATCCAAGAAATCAACATATTGCAATTTATCTAAAAAGTCAAGAACACCTGATCATTCAAGAGCTCGAACCAACCGAACTTCTAACAGACTTTTCTCTCCCCCAGTTATAGAACATGTTGAATTCCTCATCCTTAGATCAATCATTGCCATGAATGACGGAATTCCCTCATCCTGAATGGGCATGGTGCTCCACATATTGGGCCAATTTGTCCAATCTCCTCATCAAATTTTCATAATCTTTAGGCGTCGGTACATCTCCATCACATTGGGCACGATCACCACGTCTTCCTCTAACTTGGGCACAACTGTTGTGGATCCTCAAGAGCCTTAAGAGAGACCATAGTTACCGGGAGCTGGAGCGGGAACTGCTCCGGGGTCGGGAACGAAAGCATCGGATCGATGGCTGCCCAAAGCTCCGGCTCTTGGGGAGCGAGTTCCAATGACGGTAAAAACAACGGAACGAGATCCCATATGAAGGCAAAGCGTGTTCCCAATACAACGGGATCTAGATCCTTATTTAATGGGAACGCGGTCCATATACAATGGGATCGTGTTCCCATATGGAATAGGACTCCACTCCCATCCGGAATAGGAACGAGATCCCATTTGATGTTGGATCATGTTCCTATTTTGAAAGGATCGAAGTCCATTCAAGGACAGATCACGTTCCCTGCATGATTGGTCCACACTCCCATCACAGAACTCCACTTGTATCAAGAACCCAACCCCATTACACATGGATTTATGTTCCCACTAAGCACTGTAGTCCTTTCCCACATAAACGAGATCTCATTCTGGTTTATTCTAGAACCCATTGGTCACTGCTGGATAAGGATGGAGTTCAGTGTACACAAGGATCGTGCTCCCAAATTTCAAGGCTCGAGGACCTTATTTATTTGAGAACGGGATCTACAATCTTCAAGAACGTGCACCATGGCATGTGGGGGTCCGGATCCTTTCTTCTTCGGAGCGAGTACCCTCTAAAATGGGAGCAAGATCCCGAAATAAAAAAATCGTGTTTCGAGCGAGATCCCGGTTATGGAACGTCGGAGTTGGATTTCAGAGCCAAAGAACCACCCTGTCGGGACGCTCCCGGTAACTATGGGAGAGACTACCTACTCTAATACCAGATGATGCAAATTCATACCAAAACGAATTCAAGAAAATTACTTAAAAAAAGGACAAATTGATTAAAAATAGAAAAGAAGCTAACAATGCTAGCTTCAAAGGAACGATGTTTAAAAAATAAATAATAATTCAACTCTCAACCAAAACCCTAATTTTAAACCCTACTTATACATTTTATATGACCTTTAATCCAAGGAAAATTGTTTCATGCGAGCTGGACCGCATTACTACATATGCGGTCCAAAAATTGTACACCATCCATCTTAAAGGTGGATGCAAATAGGTCTTCCATCTAAAAACAACGGAAACTAATGGTCCAAATGTTTTCTTACCAAAACTATTATTTTTAGTTTTTAAAATGTACTTATTTTTTCATATTCATGATCTCTATGTTAAAGATTACATGTCCTTAAAACTAAATCCAAAAATTCCTCTCAAAAATAGATTTATTAAATAGGCCCGCATTTCTACATATGCGGGCTTGGCTGCATAGAAATTGGGTCCTTAATCCAAAGTCTAATGTAATTAGCACTCCTATAAATTAGATTCCAAATTGACACTTTTTCCTTGATGAAATAAATTATGACAAACTCACTCAAAAAATACCTCAACTTTACATAGGTATAATTATTCGCTGGATGTTGAAATCGCTATTACGAACCCATTTCAAAAACGACAGTGTAAGCTTTCTATGAGATGAAAACCCACTATGGCGATTTTATTGAAAATCGCACTAAAAAATGCTTCTAAAGTCATGGACATTGGACTTGAAATTTACTGTACAAACTCGGCCAGCATGACATACCAAGCAAGGGTTTACGCATTTTCTTAGCTAGATAAATTTATTCTTAACACCAATAACACATAATTAAATATCCCAAAACTCTTGTAATAGAGAAAAGGCTTTTCATCTGTAAACTAACCAGAAACCTAGAGATACAATTACATTTACAAGTAAATCTAAAAGAGACAATTTTTTAGGATTTTTCCATCCTTGACAGTCATGCTTATGACTTAATTACCTTACATTTCTTAGTGCATCCACAACCCAAGTTTTTCATTCCTGAATATATTTTTTTTTGAGAATAGGTTAACTTGTATTAATGGGGAAATCTTACAAGGTTATAATGAATCGAAGTCACCCACGCACGGGGACTCGGTCAAAAAAAATTTGTTTGTCGTGTACAAAAAAGGGCTTATAGATCGCCCTATGACATTGATTTACATTGAGCTTTCAAAAAAATACAACTGAAAAAAAGACTATGAACAAGAAGGTTTAAGATGTGTCACTGGTCTTGCGCAAAAAAGGAGGTGGATCCAGCTTGAATTTCTTAACTTTGACTTCTAGCTCCCTCTTTCGCCAAGCGATCTGCGAAGTAATTGGACATCCTCCAGATATGATTCCAGGAGACGGCCATAGCCCTGCAAGTTTGGTGAATTTCATCAAAAATTGGAGTTAGATGCCAAGGAGGAGAGCTTGTTCGACTTGCCCAGGAAATGACATTTTGTGAGTCACCTTCCACTATGAGGTGTGAGTCCCAGGATAGATTGTAGTTTTTCAAGGAAGATAAGAGGGCCACGGCTTCTGCTTGATGGGAGCCCTTAAGGCCAAGGTACTTTGAAAGCGTAAGGAGAATATTGCCTTCATGGTCTCGAAAGACCCCCCCCCCCCCCTACCCCAACTGGGCCCAGATTACCTAGGGAGCACCCATCAAAATTTAAGTTGATTATGCCCTCTGGCGGAGGTTGCCAGTTATTTGGCCTTGTGACCTTTTGCGTTTGATGGAGGAGGAGGTTGTGCCATTGGGTAAGGAAGAAACTCCCTGGAATACCCGAAAAGACCTTGTGATTAGAGGCCCAAAAGGTGACCAAAGACATTGCCTTCTGAAAGAGAGCTGGAGTTTGGAGTTTAGAGCCTAAAAAGATTCTAGAATTTCTTTCCAGTCAAACTGTCCAGATGGTTGCAGCTACAGTTGCCTTCCACAGGATTCTTCCGGCCTTAGGCCAGGCCAAGAATCAAGATCATAAGAAATCAAAGCCTTGACCGAAGGGGGAGTGACCCACTTAATGCCGAACAGTTGCAGTATTTGACCCCGGAGGTCGTAGGAGAAATCACAAACGATAAAAAGATGGAGATTTGATTCCTCCTCACATTCACAAATGGCATAGCTATTAGGGATGGGGATCCCTCTCTTCTGTAGGTGATCCACTGTGAGGGCTTTGTGGAAGAAGGCTGACCAATTAAAGGTCTGGACTTTAGGTGGAGCAATGGTGGCCCAGACTCTCGACTGTACCAAGTTATTAGATCCCGAGAGGGTTGGTGGCTGGGTTAAGCTTTTATAGAAAGAGGCAACCAAGAAGTTCCTTGATGAGGCTAGGGTCCAAACAATATCATCGTTTCCTTGAGGTAGGATAACGACAAGAGTGTAGCATTGATGAGAGAACCTGGATGTGGCTGGTTTCCTCTTTTGTTAGATTCCTTCAAATAGAGGGGATCCAAACTCTACGCCATCCATTCGACATCATCTCCTCGGCTATTGAAGATTCTTTGTTTCGTGCTAAAGAGTAGAGTGTAGGGAACTCCTCACGCAGGGGGGAAGGTCCTAACCACAAGTCTGACCAGAACTTTACTCTTATTCCCTCTCTTGGGTGGAATCTTACAAACCTTTTGAAAACAGTGAAGATTGTTGAGAAAGATTTCCAGGCTCATGAAGCGTTATGCCGCTGAATCCTCTCTAGCATCCACGCACCCTCAGGGATATGATATTTATGCCTAAGAACCCGTGCCCAAAGAGCATTTGGCTGAGTGGGAAGGTGCCACCACCATTTCCCGAGGAGAGCCAGGTTGTGTTTTCGAAGGACTCTGATACCTAGGCCACCTTGGTTCTTGGGTCGGCAAACTTTGTCCCAAGCTACTAAATGAAGCTTCTTTTCTGCCTGCCCCAACCATAAGAAGTTTCTCATGAGTTGGTTAAGGCGATTAGCCACCTGAGCAGGCATATGGAAGAGGGACATGAGGTAGATTGGGGAGTTAACTATAGTAGCTTTTATCATAGTCGTTCTACCTGCCATTGAAAGGAATCTGCCCTTCCATCCAGCCAGGTGCTTATCTATCTTGTCTAGGACATGGGACCATTGTCTCTTTTTTGGTTTCCCTAGTCTTAGAGGTAGACCAAGGTAGTTGATAGGGAGTTTGTCGACAGAACACCTCCAACTTGGCACAAGAGCTCCGACTTTTGCGGTTGTCATTGCCACACCCAGCATTTTGGATTTTTGCAAATTAACTTTGATGCACATTGCTGTCTGGAAACAGTTTGAGGGTACTGACTTCGCTAAGAGAGGCTTTCATAAACACCACGATGTCATCCGCGTATTGCAGATGAGACACTGTTGGGCCAAGTTTGTTGGTTTTGAAGCCAAAGAGGAGTCCAGCCTGGTAAATTCTGGAGATAGAGCGGCTGAAAACTTCTGCCGCAATTGCAAACAGGAAGGGGGAAAGTGGGTCTCCTTGACGGAGACCTCTCAAGGAGGGGAAAAATCCTTTTGGTGATCCATTGATGAGAATAGAGAAGTATGGATCGGACTAGCAACCTCTCATCCACATTCTCCATCTTTCCCCATTCTTGTCATGGACTCGTCCAGTATTGACCAGGCCACATGGTCATAAGCTTTTTCACAATCGATCTTGAAGATAAGGCCTGGTTGTCTAGACAGGTGTCTCGAGTGAATACAGTCGTGGGCTACTAGAGCCCCAACAAGGATCTGTCTACCTGTTATGAAAGCAGATTGAGAGGCTGATAGGGCGGAAATCTTTAATCTCCTCGGCTCCTTCTACTTTAGGAATCAGTGCTAAGACTGTGGCATTTAAGGCTTTGTGGAGGGTTCCCCTTTGAAAGAATTCCTCAAAGAAGGGGAGGACATCAGGACTGAAGGTTTCCCAGAAAGCCTTAAAAGGAGCAATCGGAAAACCGTCAGGTCCTGGGGCCTTGTCTTTGGCTAGAGCATTGATGGCTTGTAAGATTTCTTCCTCTGACCAAACAATTTGGTCTTCAGAGAGAGTTAAGAAGTTCAAGGAGGACATTCTCGGCCTTGGGCCTGAGGGAGCGGAGTAAAGAGTCTGAAAGAACTCTACGATAGCATGCTCCAAGTTGGGTAAGGTAGGTGTTGTTAACTTTGATCATCGAGATAGTATTGTCTCTTCTGCGACAATTAGCTATCCAATGAAAAAAGGTTGTGTTATGGTCCCCCGCTTTCAACCAGGAAACTCTTGATCTCTGGAACCAGTAATCTCTTCTTTCTTGAGAGTAGAAAGGTATTCCAATTTGGACTTGGATCTAAGTTCTTGCTCTGAAGCATCCAGAGATCTCGTTTCCTCGAGAATATCCAAATTCTTGATGGTTTCTAACAGTGAGGACTTGATAAGGGAGAAGTTTTCGGAGATGGAGCTTCTCCATGTTTTCAGGGCTGATTTTAGGAGTTGAAGTCTGGTCTGCATGATATATCCTGCTCTACCCTTGACCTGAGAAGCATAGGAACTCCACCAGGTTTGGACAAGAGTGTGAAGGGACTCTTCTTGAAGCCAATGAAGTTCAAATCTGAAAGGTCTGGGACCCTTAGAAATAGCATTTGTATCGAGCAGAATGGGACAGTGGTCTGACATAGGTTTGGGAAGAGCCAACTATAAGGATCTAGGAAATTTCTCCTCCCAACCTACGGAAATAAGGAATCTGTCTAATTTGGACATGGTGGGGGAATTGGAGTGGTTAGACCAGGTATACTGACAACCTTGAAGGGGAATATCTATCAATTCGTTACGGCTGATAAAATCAGAGACGTCCATCTCCTGAGTGATCGAAGTTGAGGAGTTCCTCTCATGGGACCATCAGACTACATTGAAGTCACCTCCCACACACCAAATGGGGTGTGGAAGCAGTGTTTTAAAATGCGGGATGCGGCCCTGATGCGGTGGGGGGCCGATGCGACGATGCGGCCCTGATGCGGTGGGGGGCCGATGCGACGATGAGGCCCGGATGCGGGTGCATCGCGATGGTGCGGTCAATAAATGTAAAAAAATTCTAAAAAATCTAAAAAAATAAGTTAATGCATAGAAAAAAATATGAAGGTGATATATGTGATAGTAGGTATTTTAGTTTAATGATTAACTTCAAAACTATTAGCTGTCGAAGATTCTGTATCCAGTTATCCACTATTCCCTGATAGAAACTAGAAGCTTGAAACCAGCTTCATAAAACATTCAACAATCAACAACCATCATCACAAATTTGCACCATAAGCACAAACATCAACAACCATTAGTACAACCATAAGCACAAAATAATGATATTACAAAATACAAATCAAAGGTCAAGCTCAAGAAGAGTTAATAGTTAATAAATAATAACTTAATACAATCATCCATTTTGAGAGTCAATTTTGAAATTTGAACGTCATTTTTTCAAATATCAATCAGACAAGTCATCTTGAAAGTCGTCATGCGCATCATCAATATCATCCTCGACGGCCTCCGTGTATTCTTCTTCATCAGTCTCCTCTGAGTCGGCTTCCTCCTCGACCTTTGAAGCTAATGTGCGAGTGCGACTAGACCCAGCAGCTCGTCTACTGCTTTGTGCTCTAGTGTTAGGTCGATATTCTTCATTAACCCCTGTTGCTAGCTCGACATCAAGCCATGTAAGATCCTCACCTTCAAACACACGCTCTTATCTTGGATCCACAGTCCACTCACTTATGGAATCACCATCAGCTTCATATAATTGAATAGGGTTGAGCTTCGTGCGATTTTCATACCTCTCCCTAGGCCGCTCGTTATACCGCAAATAAACCAAATCATTCAACTTTTTCTGCTCCAACCTATTTCTTTTTTTTGTATGGAGCTGTGGTAGAAATTTGAAATCAGATAAATTAGATTTTAGATTAGAAAATTGAAATTCAAGAAATAAGGAGTAAAAGACTTACATGCTCAAATGCACTCCAATTGCGCTCACAACCAGATGAGCTACATGTGAGATTCAACACTCGAATAGCGAGATGTTGTAGATTTAGTGTCTCGCTTCCATATAATGCCCCACCATGCAGCTGTATAATATTTTATAATTTAGAATATAGTTAAAAATTAAGGGTATAAAATAAACAATGGAACTATACATAAAGTAAGAGACAAGTACGATTATTTTTGGGCTTTTAGCCTTTACCTGGATTTGCAGTGTCCCTATTTCGAGTGGAAATATCTCTCTCAAAGTTTTCCAAGGCTAACTTGAACTTAATCAATTCATGGCTCTGGATCTCATCCTGGATATCTTTGTCTGGCACCAACCTCTCCAGCACATCTAAGAACCCACCATTTATTACACGATCTGACTCAATGGATGGGTGCTTGTAGTGAAGAGATGGGTTTAGAAAATAACCGTCTGAATGGAGGTCCCTATGAAGCTGGGTATCCCATCTCCTATCAATAATTTCAAGTATAGCCTTGCGCATATTTTCATCATCCTTTAAAACATCTTTTATTTCAATTCTTGCCCTAATCATTGCCTCATGTATGTAGCCCATGGCGGGCTTCGCATCACCATCAACTAGTCGAAGCACTCTCACTAAAGGGCGAGCCACCTCCAATGCAATGATTATTTGACTCCAAAAAGATGTATTTAGAATAATTTTTTCAGCCTTTCTCCCATCCTTATGCTTTGACCATTTGCTTTGACTCCATTGCTCTGAAGCAAACATGGTCCTCAAGGCACTTTTTTGCTTGGCTAGGCTTTGAAGAGTGAGAAATGACGTGGCAAATCTAGTGATACACAGTCTTACTAATTCTCTCTTCCTTGTAAAAGACCTCATCATGCTTAGGACTATGGTGTGATTGTAAATAAATCCAACAGCAAACATAGCTCTTGAAATCATCCCACTAAATAAAGATGTTGTACCCATTTCCTTGAGCATAAGATTAACACAGTGAGCTGCACAAGTTGTCCAAAACATATGCTTCCTTTTCAAAGTCCAGAAATGCCCAGCTGCAGCATAGTTGGCACCATTGTCAATGATAATTTGTACCACATTTTGCTCCCTAACAAAATCGACAATCTCATCCATCAAGCCGGATAAGTATATACCATCATGTGACTTTTCTGATGCATCAATAGACTTAACAAAAAAAGCACCTATTGGGCAGTTAACCAAAAAATTAATGAATGCCCTTGATTTCCCATCGGACCAACCATCACACATAACAGTGACCCCATATTTCTCCCACCCTTCTCTCTGAGAAATCAAAATTTTATTCACACCAAATACAACATCCTTCAACAAGGGCTCCCTAACCTCATGTAGTGAAGGAGGAATAAGTCCTGGGCCATATTGCCCAATTACCTGGACCATACATGCAAAACTATCCAGAGTTATAGTATTAAAAGGAATGCCGGCCATGTAAATCCACTTTGCAATCCACTTACATATCGACTTTCTTTGTTCTTTCTTATATTTATTGTCAATTGTGATTTGTTTTGTTTTTTTCTTTCTCTCCTGAACCCCAATTTCGGAGCTAGAGGTGAAAAAAGAATCCATTGGCCCCTTAGAGAGAGGTGTTCTTCTCTCAGCACTACCACCAATATTTATAACCCTCTCTCTTGAGGTTGGAGTATGAGTACCCCTTTGCCTCATAGCAACTTCAGACATATCATCATCATCATCACCATCATCAAATAATTGCATATCATCAAGTAATTCCTTTCTTTTTTTTTCTTTTTATCTCTTTATCTTTTTTCAATCTATTCAAATATTCTCTAATCTCCTTTTTTATATTATCTGTAGCTTGTGGGCATGCTCTTACATTCCAAGAAATTCCAACTAAATGCTCTTTTTGTCGAAAAATACCACCCATAGAAGTATTTCCACAGAGCAAGTATATCACACAATTTCTATCTTTCGGATTTTTTAGTTTAGCATATTTCCAAGCCGGATCGTTGTTACTAGAAGATTGGGAAGAAGACATTGCCCCAAAACTAAGTATAACAATATTATTGTACAAGAAGGAATAAAAACTTACCGACTCTGCAAAGTAGTGCTCGATTTCTTCACAGCCACTGAAATCCCCAATTTCTTAAATTCACCTTAACATCCCCAAATCAACAATCAAAGGCATCAAATGAACATCCAAGTATCAAACAACCACCAAATCAAAGATTGGATGAAAAAACAATTTTTGCCAAAAAAAATTTTCCTTCGATTTGATTTAAAAACAGCCACAAAAGTGGCTGGAAATCTTCGTTTAGGGGGTATAGTAACCCCCCAAACAGTTTCCCTAGACTTTGGAACTACAAAAAGACTATTTTGCCCTCCTCGAGGGGCAAAATGGAAATTTTTTTTCACGGAAACAGATGCGGCACGATGCGGTCTGATGCAGTGCGATGCGGGATGGGGCCACAAAGCGGCCGCATCTGTCAAAAGCGCATATGCGCCAGTACACGATGTGGATGCGAGCGCATCCCGCATGATGCGGCAGCATATGCGGCGATGCAGCCGCATTTTAAAACACTGTGTGGAAGGGATACTATTTGGTCAAGTTCTGCCCAAACCTGTTCCTGAGGGTATGTAAATTTGGCCCATATACAGCTGAGAACTTCCATGGGGTTCTGTCTAATATGTTAGAGAGGAGAAGGGTGACAAAAAACTCTCCCAAAAAGTGGGAGTTTAGAGTAAGATCAGAGGGGTCCCAGACCACCCAAATACCTCCTGAGGCCCCATTCGCTGGTAACGAGACCCACTGGCAAGGTCTTCTGCCCCATACCCGGCGGATGAGTTGGAGATTTGGGTCTGGTAACTTGGTTTCAAGAAAAGCAAGGATGGTGGGAGTAAGCTTGGAGGTGAAGGCTTTGACTGCGTCCTTCTTAGAGGTCAATCCTAACCCTCTCACATTCTAGATGAGTAATTTCATTTTTTAGAGACAGATAAGGAACAGGAGGCTAATCTGAGGGACCTCCTCAGGCGGTCAACAGTGGAAGAAGAGGGAGGGCAGTCTAAATGCTTTCCAGCAAAAGGTAAGGAGGAAAAAAGGTTACAAAGTTCTCTTTGACCTCTGAATCTCACCTGCATCCTGCTCTGAGCGTCTGCTGTGATGAATCTATGAGCAGGTCCTTCAGGCCCGTCGTATTCAAACCCCATGAGGTTGTACATCATTCTCATCCGTAGTTCTTCTCTATTCCTCCCGTTACTGTCTCCCTCAATGGCTTCACCAACGACCTGAGCACAGGAGACGGGAGCTGTCGAGTACACAGGAGGCTCAGTAGAAGTCTCGAGTGCTGCAGGAGAACCAGGTGCCAAAGTGTTCTTGAGAGCAGTAGGGTTTTCGGGGCGATCCAAGGGGGCCTTCGGGTGCCTCTGAGTTAGTAGCTGCCAAAGAGGAGACCAGTAGGGGTTATGGGGTGGTTTGTGAGGTGGTATCTGTGTCAGCCAAGGATAGAGAGAGGTTGAAGGGGTAAGGTCACGTGCTAGAGATGGGAGGGTTGAAGAAACATGGTCAACGGCCAAAGAAGACTGGAAGATAGGGTGAGAAGGAGGCAGGAAGGGAGAAGCAGGGGAAGGGGGGTAGGCTGAAGAGGGAAGCGGCTGAGTAGGTGAGAAGGTAGAGGGGTTTAAAGCAGAGGGAAGGAGGACCAGGGAGGGATCTGGGTAGTTGAGAAGAGGGACGTAAGCAAGGAAGAGGTGCGACTGAATTGATGAGTAGGTGGAGTATAGAAAGGGGGAGGAGGAGGGCCCGACCACTTGTAAGGTTTGAACTTGGCAGATATGTACAAGATGTGGAACAAAAGTGAGGTGGGGAGCCAGCAAGTCTGTGGATGAGGGGTCCGGGGGAGAGGGTCTAACGTATGGGCGGTGACAAAACCCAATGGAACCAAATCTCTGTTCATCTTCAGGTTTGGGCGGATCTTCAGGCGTGGGTAAAGCAAATCTTCAAGGTTGAGAGGGGCCAGTGAGGGAGAAACAGGGGAAGAGGAACAATGGCCTCAGAGGGGACGACAGGAAGGCTAGGGGGATGATCCGCCAGTGGCTTGAGGGTTGGTGTTGTCTGAACACCATGAGAAGGCCGATGGCGAGAGGGAGAAGAGGAAGGAGAAGGGGCAGGGAATCAGAGGGGATCTGAGATGGGGATGCGTCGTCAGAGACGATAGGTGGGGGAAGGTGGCTAGCTAGAGCCAACTTAGACGCGTGGCATTGAGGCTGCGACGGAGGCAACGGGGAGGGTGACGAGGGTGCCTCAAAAGGGGACAAGTGGACAGGGGAGGGCGGCTTTGGCAGAAGCTCAAAAGGTGAGGACTTTTCAGCCGCAGTCTGACACGGGTTAGGTGGTTGGAGAGTACGCATAGCAGAGGGAAATGATGGGTGATGGGTAGGGCAAGAGGTGGTGGGGGGTCGAGGGGAAGGTGAGGGGTGAAAGGAGGGCGGGTCGGGTTGAGGAACTGGGCCAAGCGAGAGATGAGACGGATTGCGTTGAGAAATTGGGCCAGAAGAAGTTGGGAAAGATGGGCCGGGTTGATCAACAAGGCCAGGAGTGAGAGGGGGGGGGGGGGGGGGGGTGTTGAGTCCTCCTTAACTTCTTTCTTTTCCAGGTCGGTTGATCAAGGTAGGAGGGGTGGAGTCCTCCCTGACTTCTTTTCCGAGTCGATGGGTTAGGGTGGGGGTGGCCTCGGCATGTGAAACTAACGAAACATCTTTAACGCTAAACGGGTCGATGGGCACCTGTATCGAGAGAGGCTCATGCTGAGGCAGCCTCTGCTTGGACGTGTGTGGACGCCAGCTTAGCTGCTGAGTCTGTTGACCCAGCACTCGGCCGGGTAGGGGGGTCGCCAAGGGGCCTCAAACAGTGCCGCTTTTTCCTAGTCACCACTGTCCAGGATTGAGCAGTGGTTTCTGGGTACTGACCAGGGACGTCCTGTTGAAGGAAATTGGGGGAGGGGGGCGAAGCTAGAGACCAGGAAGTAGAGATTGGATAGTAGAGTTTATCTACTTCTAACCAACTTTAGATGGAATCCTAGAAGGGTCGAGGACTTCCAGAAGAAGTCGGATAGAGCCCAAAGGAAGGGACTCTAGGGCAATACAATGAATAGAAATCATTGATCCGTAGGCTTCTGCCACTCTCCGAAAGGTTTCGGGTGACCACACATGAAGTGGGATGTGGCTTAGGGTAAGCCAAATACATTGTTTCTTGAAGGAGCCTACTTTAGGAGACCATGCCCAAAGTGAGCAAGAGGCTCCTTTGAAAGATGGGCTTACGGATTCCTTTAGGACCATGTATGCTTGAGAAGCTGAGGGAAAAGAGAAGAGAAAGTCTCCATTCGAAAGACGTCTGCAAGTTACGTTCAGCTCCTTTCTATAGGCTTCTGGCCCAACTTTCTATCCCTCTTTGATCATCCCATCTACGTCTGAAACTTCCTACTAAGGAAGCTTGGAGTTTTGAGCGGTGAATCGCGGTCTCCTCACGAGGACAGAAGATACTGAACGGTAGGTAGGGAGATGAGACCGAGGGATACGAGGAACTGATGGAAGGCACTGAGGTTGAAGGGATAGCGGTGAAGGTTGGGGGAGCGGATGTAGGGGCTTTGAAAGAAGCAGCAACCTGTGTGAAAGAGGCTTTATGGTTGCGGTCCGAATGCGAAAGAGGCTTAGAGTGGAGATGAAGGAGATGGGTCTTGGGATACAAGTCGTAGATCTTGTTCCAGGAGAAAGGGGGGGGGACGGTGGCGACCTGCCATTTTTAACAATTCTTGTTGCTTTGACCTTCAGTTTGGTGGACCTGGAGTTTAACCTATCAGATTGAGGAGAATTGTTCGTTTTAGTTGAAACTAGGATCATCATCATCATCATCATTCACCATCATCTGAGCCTTATCCCAACTATTTGGGTCGGCTATTCTTTTTGCACCATTTTAAAACTAGAGTACTGTGTTTTTATTCTTTTTGCACCAATCGCCATAGGTTCTTCTCCACTTCCTACTGGATGAAAGACTGATCCTTCTTGGACATATATTGAAGATGTTGTATTCTCGTAGATGGACACAAAACAAAATATTTGTGTTTACATCACAGAAAAGTGTGGGAAAATGTGGATGTCATAAAAGAAACATGCACAGACACACATAAAGGCGTCGTCTCTTTAATTGTTTATCCTCATGTGCCGCCTACTTTTCAATCGACCCATTTCTTTTGCTTAGTATTTATATGTTTATCACATCATAATTTCCTATTTAGTTCCACTGGCTGACTCAACAAGTTAAATGAAAAAAGGTCACCAGTCAGCTCGATTGATTGATTCAATGGCCCACAATGTCATGAGTCGGTGACGTATACCTGCATCACAAGTAAATTACTTCGACAAGGTTTTCTTTTTCAAATACAATGTTACATGAACTGGACCCTCATGCAAACAATTCTTGTTATGCTGGGCTATAGGGATAACTTATAACTTCCAAGATATAAAGTCATCAATCTGTATTCTTCATGTGAAATAAGACTCAACATGGGGTATTGCAGATGGAGCAGGACACATACGCCAGCGATTTCTTCACTTTGACCCAGGTGCTCTGTAATTTTCACACTCAACTATGAAAATAGCTTTTTATCTTTCAGTAATGCAAACCCCGGTTCAACACATATTGCTATAATCCTACCTCACAAAACAAAGCATAAACTTTCTGAAGTTTTAAATCTGCTCCACACTTCAACACATATTGCGATAATCCTACCTCACAAAACAAAGCATAAATTTTCTGAAGTTTACAAGTCTGCTCCATACAAGTTATTAATAGAGAAGTTGACCAGGAAAGGATAATAATTAAAAAAAAATTCTCAAGGTTCTATTATTTTGATTTTTATACTCTTCTGTGGAAACATGTGAGGCAAGCTAATGACTTCAACCTGAAACCATAAGTTGACAAATAGCCCCACAACAGGGACATGATGCTGAATCCTTGTGCAGTCAGATACTTCCACGTAAAAAGAGAGCATACAAATTACTGAAAATTTGAAAGCTCGCACCTTTAAATGCCAAGAATGGAGAGTTGAAGGCCTGGGAGAGATTGTTAGAACAGCACATGCCAAAGGACCCTCCGCTCCCCATAGATTTCAATACCAAAAGCGCATCAACTACAAATATCACAAAATTGACCATCCTCTTCTCATTGCGTGAGTGGCATTTGTATTGGGCCTCTTGGCCTTCAGGTTTTTTTCTGAATCCCCAATTTGGTAGCTCATCTAATTTTCTGATGGGAAAAGATCATGTAACTACGTCACCACAAATTCATTTATTCTCTTATTCAAAGAAGATGGCCTTAATGGTCCTAAATCTTACCTTACACCCAGTTCACCATGTTGAATTCCCTCTGTCATCCATCGCTGAAGACAAGTGCAGTCTTCTGATGAAAGACCTGATAAACCTTGGCTGTCATACACACAAAAGGAAGAATTGGGTACCATGTATTCCCGGAAATACTTAGTCCCTTGGCCACAAGATCCATCTGGAAAATTATGAAACCATCGATCTCGATCACATAGGGAAGCTGATTATACCAACAAAACTAATTGAATGACATATGCATGTCGAAATATTAAATTTCAAGCATGTCAAACTGTAATATTCAAAACAAACGAAACTGCAGGATGATTGGCGACAATTTATTATCCCCACAGCAAAATCTATCATTGATTCATAAAAACAACAAAAACAGATATTGAGAGAATACAGAAAAATGAAAGACTGCAATTGGCATATCAAGAAGAAATTAAAGAACTTACAGAAGACTTGAGCTCTGTGTGATGTGACTCTGTCATCTTCAAACAAATTTAATATATTGTTGACAAGAGTACTTTTACCTGATCCCTTATTACCAATCAACAGAAGTGTAGTCACCTCAGGAATCTCATAATCATATTTGCTCATACCATGAGATTCTATAAGCCAATCTCCAGGCTTGTACCTACACAAATAGAAGCCAAGCTTCTTTCCAAATTCAACATCTTCAAAGAGTTGATAAGAAATCCAGAATAGAAGAGAAAAAGAAAGAAATGTAGAACCAGAACAATAAACTCGCTGTGCCCGTAACAGAGCTCAGTAACTCACTCTGTAAGAAGTGGGAAAACCCAAACTAGCAGAGACGGTAAAAAGCCAAAAACAGAAGAAATAGGACCTTTGGAATACCCAACTTAAGATTAATTTCTCCTTCAAGCTCAAAGGGTGGTATTTCATGTACTGCAACTAGCATACCTTCTTCTTCATGATTCGTTGTCAAAATTTGTAGCACTTTTGGGTTGTCAAAATCTTTTACACTAAGATTTACCGCTTCATATTCTTCCTCCTTCTCTTGTTATCTACTAAGCCAATCTTATAACACTTTGTTGCATTATTTTGTAAAGGCCTTCTACTAGGTCTTGTTTGGCTCTCTCAATTACATGATCCACACACTCCATAACTGGATCAGTAGTTGTTTGTGAAAACATCATATTTTATAGATCACAAAGTTCTAATACCACTTGATCTAGATAGAAAAATAAGAAATCAAAAAAATAAAAATAAAATTAAAGGTTTGAAACTAGATATCCTCTCTTAACGTCTACAAGGGAGTCCACGCCAAAGATCTCTTCACAAGATCCAAAAACTTCTTTCTGAAATTAACCTCCTCTACAAAAAAGGGATGGTCTTCCCTTTTAAACACAATGAAAAGAAAGAATAAAAATGAAATTTTTTAAAAAACAAAACATACACACAAAAACTCTCTCCCCTCCCCCCCCCCCCCCCCAATTTTCTCTCTCTCTATCTTCCTCTCTTGATCTCACATAAATCTCTCCCTTATCTCATGTTTAAAACCAAGTCTAACACATCAACCCAACCATCCTAATCCCAATCATTCATCTTAAAAAAATAAAAATAAACTTTCAATCAACCCAACTCACTACAACTACCAAACAGAAAACCCTATAAGAATACTAGAAACCCAGAATAACCAAAACCTAAATCTTAATCTTCTAAAAAAAGTAAAATAAAAATAAAAATTCAGTTTGCATCAGTACCAAACTTTAAGGATTGCGATATATTATGATTAATATGATATCTATAGAGATTAGAATTTGGTTTGAAAGCAGGTATATATCTGTCAGATTGGAAAGTGGCTATCAATTGGGTTGATTGTTGCACAAATTACCTAAATGTGGATAAGTTTAGGAGTTTCAATTCAATCAGAATCTTATCTAATAGGTGGGATGCATGTAAATAGGTGGCAAAGTGTGGCAATCTAACATAAATCTGACTGCAGCAATAATTGAGACCAGTATCACATAGGAAGCATAGAGAGAATCTCATCAGAAGCAAGAGAGAATCCCATCAGAAGCAAGTAATTGGAGTATCTTACTCATAATAAGTAAAAACGAAGAGGGAAAAGACCAAAAGAAAACAGGAAAAGAAAATTATACAGAAGCGGGAACCGGAAATACAAATCTTTTGTTGCTGAAATGGAGCTCAGTACCAAAAACCAAACAAAGAGAACTCTTGCCAAATGAAAAGTTACCTCAAAATCTTCTCCTTCTCTGTTTCGAGCGAAGCAACTCTGTGTTGTAATTGTTGGTATTTCAGCATGAGTTTTTGGTACAAACTATCTCTCCTTCTCACAACTATCTCTGAATCGAAATTGAAAGATGTCTCCAGAAAACGCATATCTTTGCAAGAACCTCCATTCTCAGAAGAACTTAAAGATCGAGGAGTCCTGAAAAAGATCAATGGAACAAGTGTTTGAATTGGGGGAATAACCCAATGCTAATAAAAATACCTGAGCTACCCATGAAGGGTTCTGTTCCTAACTGAAACAATTACATGGAAGAGAGATCAAAAAAATGAAGAGAGAGAGAACAATTACATAGAAGAGAGATAAAAAATGGAAGAGAGAGAGTACTCAGAAGAAATGGGGTGCAGGACTTGAACTTCTATACCACCCCCCATGGCCTCCAGGCGTCTCAGTGATGTCTCGCTACCATTAATTTCCTTCTTCATGCTCGGTGGCCATCTTTGTAAGCAACACAATATATAATGAAAGTCAACTTCGCAAATATGAAACACCTGTAACTTTCAAAAACTCATCTAAACCATTTTTCTTCATTTTGAGGTTTTTTTTTCTTACAAAAATAACCATCTCGCTACTCATTTTACTTCATACCTCATTTTACTTCATGCGGCATACTCTTATTTTATCGGATACTCTAACTACTTGTAATATTTAATCGTACGTACCCCTTTTTTTTCTCAACTTTTTCCCTCTATCTCTCTCTCTCAGCCCCCAACAAACCATTTCTATCCCTTTCGACTCTCATTCCCTCTTTAATCCCTAACGACCCCTAAACTTTCTCTTTCTCTCCACGTCATTTTTCTTTCATTCTTTCTCTATTACCCGTAAAACCCATCTCTCTCCCAAGTCTCATCTCTCATTGGTCAAAAAAGAAGCCATTGTCTAATTACTGTAAAAAGAATATTGTGAAGAAAATATTATCTATTACGAATACTTAAAATACCGTAATATTACTTCACGTTATTACGATATTTTAATTACCGTAATACTACTTCAAGTTATTACAATATTTTAATTATCATAAAAATTAATATGAATTACATAAAACGACTATCGTAAAAATCATTTTCATCAAAAAAAAAAAAAAAATGGACGAGATTTTTGAAAGTTAAACATTTTTTTTTGCAATTAAATTAAAATTTAAATATATTTATCAATATTAACCCAAAAATCATTCTTGATAGCCAATACACTCCGTCCAGTTAAGCTTTAGAAGTATCATTATTTGCCATTTCTCCTAATGCAAGTTTGTTAAATAACACAAGGATATACCCCGTCCACGTCCAAATAAGCATTAGAAGTATCATTATTTGCCATTTCTTCTAGTTTTAAATAACACAAGCAAGTGACAAATGGGAACACTCTTGTATGGATTTAAAGAAATGGGAACTCTTGTTTGGATTTTGAATTGAATAGTAAGATAGAATATGCTTCACAAGTATTATTAGTGCCCACCTTCAAATGGTGTCGAGGTTTCAATACTGGAAATCTTTGATTAGCCTTAAAATGTATTTTTATTTTTAATTATAAAGTTTAAAGCATAAAAATTAGTGTAGATAGAGTAGATGTATGAAAAGTTGAGTAACTGAAAAATTGACCGTCCAAAAATGCATTACAAGCACTATTTCTAAACTTGAAATCCATTTTTTTCTCAAGTCTATACATCTTGATGTTGAGATGATCAATTTGATGATTTTTGGACAACAAAATAACCTTTTCTAGTGAAATTTTTGGGGTAGGCTCTAATTTGATTGTTTAGAGCCCAGGCTCTATATAAATTTTATAATAGATTAATTTAAATTATATAGGAGAAAATATTTTTAAAAACTTTGAATAAAGATGGCTTGTTTCTTTAAAATTATAGAATGACATTATTAGAAGAGTATTGAAGAGAGGAAAAACTTGATAAGGAGCATCTCAAAAATCCTCTAAAAAATAGTATTTTGAAATTGGAAAACCTTTCAATTAATCATCTCGACCTCGACATCTAGAGATTATAAAAAAAAAATTTCAAGTCCTAAAAACTGTGAATCTTGTAATTAGTTTTCTAGACATTATATTTTCAAGATTTTCAAGTGTTTAAAGCTCTACTTCATCTGTACTATTTTTGGGATTTTAAAATTTATAATTAGGGTTGAATATAGATTTTCAAGTCCTCGTAAGATTTCTATCACTAGAACTAACTATATCTTTTGATAAAATTTAGAAGTGTGCCTTACTTATATAGTATAAGGTCAACACCTTTTACAAACCTCACCCTTCAAAAAATATTAAAAAGCTAGGGCCTAGTCTATTTTATGCAATATTACAATATTGAAATTCATATGTGATTATATTATCATTATTATATCACTAAAATTATAACGCCGACCTTATATTGTTGAAGTACTGTGCACATAAAAAATCCACCTAGAAAGATTGTTTTGGCAATAAAAAACCCTCTAATTGATCATCTCAATCATAGGGATATGGAAAAGACAATGATTTCAAGTCCTAAAATTGGTTCATCTTATAACACATTATATGGATCATTTATTGTTTAAAATTTGAAGTATTTATATATCTGCTTAATTTGCACGATTTGGAGCTTTAAATTTCATAGTAGGAGTGAAAATAAGTCTTTAGGCTATTACAAGGGTCTTACATCTTTTTGCAAGTTTTGGAGGTGCATTTTACCTTGATTGTTTAAAGTTGACATCTTATTTAAACCGCACCACCCAAATATTAATAAGAATATAAATATGTTACAGATAATATCTAAAAAGTTAATTGATATGCAAATGTGTATGCACATGCATGTATATGTCTCATTATATAATTAAAATATATTTATAATATTTATTAAAGAGAATAAAAATAGAAGATAGAAGAATTTCTCAAAAATCATTTTAATTACTAATTCATGTTAATGGAAGAAATATGAAACTTAACAATCTCATGAATTCGCTTAAAAGAGGTTATCATTTCATTGTTATGAAATTTATGATACAAAGTGAAATATTTATATGTTCATATCAACCTTTCAAAACAACTTAATACATTCAGAGCATCAAACCTTTGGCACAAATTAACCGACTAGGAAAATACTGACTGACTGACTAGTTGACTCCAACTCTGAACAATAACATTACAAGAGAGAGAGAAAATGGGGCTAGAGAGTCTAAAGAAAGAGAGAAAAAGAAGACTCAATAGGCTTTATATAATTGGAAATTGCCAGTAATTAATCTAAAAAATATCTACAAAATTGAAACTTTTAACTGTAAAACAAAAACACTATTAAAACAAAAGAAAAAATTATTTCCCTTATAGATGGACAGATGTTTATCTATAATTTTCATAAAGAGATTGCGAAAAAATGCGAAAATTTTATTATTTGCATATAGGTTCTTTACAAGTATGTACAATACCCTTAACAAAACAGGGGTTGAATGCTTCAGTATTAACTTGTGTACATGACCATAAATATTTGAATTTTTAAGATTCATTTCTAGTCTACATAAGGAGCCAGTATATGTTAACTGTTATCCCAATTTCATGACAACCCTCATTTATTAAACGGTTTGAAATTAACCTTAGAAACCCAGAGCCTTAATCAAACAGAAGGATCCAAAAATTTAGCAAGAACCTATAGCATATATTATAGAGTATTAAATATCTATATCCTAGAAATAAACAAATAGATATTAAAGAATTTGCAACTTTATTTGAGTCAAAAATTATAATAAAACTATAATATCGAAGTAAATAATATAGAAAGAAGTTAGGCTACCAGATAATTGGAAATTGATAGCAGCTACTATGTATGGTAGAGAAAAACAATTATAAAAATCTTAAATAGAATCAACTAAAGAAATATTAAAGAAGAGATGTTAAAAGATTTCGACACCTGAATTGCATATTTTGGCAATATTTGGTGGTGTGCCTTACTTTAATTGTGTAAAGCTGACACCTTATATAAACTACACCCATTTATTATTAATAAAAATATAGATATTTTATAAATAATATTTAGGAATTTAATTGATATGTGTCTGTGCACAAATTTATATATGTTATTTTGTATAATTGAAATATATTAATAATATTTTTTAATTATGTTGTACTTTATTTTCTCCAAGATCTTGTCATTTGATAACATATACAATTTTACTAGTCATATTTTTTTGTCTCATCTTCTAGGAAAAGAAAACTTTGCTATATGAAACAATTTTATTTTAATATTATTTATGAATATTAATTTTGTAATATTATAGTATTCTAGAAATACTACAGCAAGATATTATAAGAAATTATAATACTCATATTTAATATTTATAATTGTGATTGTTATTTTTTGTTGTTGTTGTTTGCAAAATATATTGAAATGGAGATCATCTGAATATTTTCTAAATATTTTTGATGAAATATTATCCTCGTCATTAATATTAATATTATTATACTTTAACATAGTATTATATAATAATATCTCTACAATAATGACAGATGGTTTTAATATATTATTACAATATCATATTATTATCTTAATATATTAATATCACATTATATCAATATTAAAATATTATTCACATTTTAATATTGTATTATTATATTATTATCTAATTATTATGATAAGGGTGAGGTTTGCCCACCTTATACTGTATAACTTAGGATGCACCTCTGAATGATGTTGAAAGTACGTAGTTTTGGTATCCGAAACTTTATGAAGGCTAAAAAAATTATATTTAACACAAAGCCAATTTGACCATTTTAGAGAAGCAAGATAAAAAATTTACAGCAATGCAGTTTGACCTTTTTTTTTTTTAGAGATTGAAATTTACAGCAAGGGATCACGCCAATTTGCTGTTGTGAGTTGTTGGCCCATCCGTCCCCGTTGTGAGTTGCTACCCAAGATCTCGCCCATCCATATTGTCAAATTGTGAACATTTGATCTGACCCGTACTATCGAGTCCTGTTTTGACATTTCGCTTAATAGTCATCGTTGTTTTCTGTCGAGTCGTATTTTGACTCTTCATTTTTGCTTCGCAGTCGGAAGGTTTCCGAGTCACTTTGCAAACGCAACTTAACCCTTTACTACTGGGCTCCCCTCATTCATTTGATGAAGACCCAACAAATCTCGAAGGCTGAAAAGTTACAACCTTGTTCTCACTAGGGCCCAACGCTGCATCGGCGGCATGGGCAATTATGGGATCCTTGCTATTATTATTGCCATTGACAATGCTCCCGAAAGAAGAGGCGGCGAGCTTCGCCTGCTCCTGATATTGAAAGAGCAACCGCAGGGAACCAGAGGTCGGCTTTCTCTCTCATACGAGGATCTAATTGTACTTCTAAAATCGACCGATCTGGCCCATTTGAAAAACTGCATTGGGTTGTTTTTGCCTCTGGATCTTGATCAGGATCTAGATCCATCTGAAATCTCACCCAACCACTCTAATATGATGTTATTATTGACCCTTTGAAACTCAACCTAAAAACACATCTTTGAAAATTCGTCCAAAAACAAAAAAAATCATTTGTTCTGCCCTTCTGTATGATTGAGTTTATTGTTCTATTACTCAATCATGTCTGTTTTGGTCTGTGAGTTGCTGAATTTGTTTCGGATTTCATATCGAGTTTTGTTGGTTCTTCCAAGGGTTAGCTGAATTTATTGTTTTTTTTTTTTAATCTCTAGAGAAGATATGAAGTTTTTCTCTGTTGCTCAAGCCTGCTCTATTCGAGCCTTCTACTTCTGAGGCTTATTGATCTGTCGTTGCTTGAGCCCGCCCTATTCTGTTATTAATATGCAGCAGACAATGCAACTACTTGTTTTCGCAACTTAGCATTCAAACTCCAATGGCTCTCTCTCATAGCATCTTGCGTTTAAGAGGGAGTGTGAAAGGAAACTATATGTTGTCTATCAGGTTAATATGGAATGTGCATATTATAATCAGTATATATGATAATGGTAAGTACAATATTATGTTTTTTATGGTAAGTTTGGGTATGATATAAGTGTTTGTAATTTATTTCTATTATTGTCATCTGTATTTATCTATTTAAGATAAGCTTGTGCATGCATATTGATCAATGAGAATAGGGAGTCTCTGCAGATAAACTTGAAGCTTCTTCACAAATATGACTATATTATTATTATTAATTAAATTTGTTATTGTTGAAATAATAATTATTTAATATTTACTTAAATGAATATTTATTTATAAATGATAGTTTTGTGAGTTGAATATATTTTTAAGGGTGGCAATGGACTCGGTATCCAATGGGTATACCCGACACGGATCCCGGTATTTGGACCTGCGGGTCGGGTCTAGGTCCAAAACCTGGACCTGAACACATCCAGGTCCGATTGAACCCGACCCGTACCCACCTGCACCCGTAAACTGTTGGAGATGAAATACTTCAAGCTTTATTTGTTTTGGTGTATTAAGGATCATATATAATAAGAACTCGTAGTCATCTTTAGCTATTAAACAACAAATCAGATGGCTTGAAATCTAATAGGAGGTGATTGTGACCTTGTCGCCAATAATATGGGTATATGATACAAAAAAAAAGGCAAAAAAAAGAAAAAAGAAGCTGATAGTGATGGTAGCAATGGACCCAACCAGACTTGAGACCCGATGGATACAGGTATGGGTCCAACTTTTGGACCCAACGGGTCGAGTTCAGATCCAAAACCTGGCCCCAAATACATTCGAGTCTGGATCCGGGTCCATCCGGACCTGACCCATACTCGACCCATTGCCACCCCTATGTATTTTATTTGTCATATGTTACTGATAATTCAATATTTTCATTTAAGGATTATATGTTTAATAAAAATGACCTAATATACATTAAAATACGTTTATTTTTACTTTCATATATTTGAATAATATGTATTCAACACATGATATACTTATTTTCTAAAATATGTATCCCATCCTAGAATATGTCTCTACCCAAAAATAGAACTTGTTTTTGAAAAATAGAAGGATACCGTACATGTCCTAAATTTCTCTATTTGAAGGTCACATGCCCTACATTCTCTCTAAAAACAGGATCCTCCATTATTCTTGTGACATTTGTCCACCGCTTTGCTGTGGCTTGATAATGTGGGTGTGTGTATGTGTGTGTATATATGTGTGTGTGTATGGGCAGTGATTTTATGCAACGATTGTATAATAATATGATGCAAAAAACTATATTAAGACCATTTGTTTGATCCAAAATTTTAAAGAAAAACTTTCTACATTCTCCCTACAACATAGAAGTTCTATCCTCCCCCTTATCCAACCCTCCATTTTTTAATGGAGGGCCAAGATTGCCCCAATCACAATGTCACGTCTCTACACTGTTTTATTTATTTATTTTTTTATAAACTATTTTGACACCAAATTTTGGACGTCCATTCCTCTATTAAACTCGCACGAACGAAAAAATATAAAAACAATATTTTCAATAAAATAAAATGACCAAAATACCCCTAAAATTTTCAAGGGGTATTTTAGTCATTATTTTTTATCGAAAAATTATTGTGAATATTTTTATAGGTGCGCCCTAATGAGAAGATGGTAAGTACCAAATTTCATATTCAAAAAAATTGTATTAAAAAAATTAAAAATAAAATACTTTGAGACGTCGGATCTAAGATCAAACGGTGAGTGGCTCTCTTGATAAAAAAATGGACGGCTGGATGGTAGGGGGAGGATAGAACTTCTATGTTGTAGGGGGAACATAAAAAGCTTTCTCAAATTTAAAATATATACTCTTTTCTTTCTAATGATCAATCACCAAAAAAAATGAAAAAAAATGAAAATGCAACCTAGAAAGTATTTTTTTAACCCAATTAACGTATGTCGCCCATTTTGATGAGATGCTTAGATCTAGACCTTAGAATGATTTTTTTTTTTTCAAATTTTTTAGATAATTCTATTATCATTAGATTAACAATGTTAAAAAAAAAAAAAAAAAGATTTTGAATTCATAAAGGCCTAGATCTTGAAATTCATCAAATGGACGGTCTTGATTTATTGTCGAGGGGACTCATTTTGACCATATATAGGATGCTAATTATTATTATTATTATTATTATTATTATTATTATTATTATTATTATTATTATTATTATTTTAAATTGATTATTGAGATGAAAAGAGTGTGTGTGCAAAATTTTGGGTCATACAAATACCAAAATCATGGTTTTCTAGAAGTGTGGTTGCATTATACTATGATATAAGGTTACATGAAATCATTGTGTGTGTGCGTTTGTGTGTATATATATATATATATATATATATATATATATATATATATATATATATATATATATATATATATGGAAAATGCTCTCGTGAGCCAGCTTGAGCATAGGAATAGGTGCGCCGAAAGGCTCGGATGATTTTGTTTAGTGTGAATGGTTGGATGTTGCCCCTTTCAAAATAGTAGGATGTTCGTCGTAGCTGACAACCTCAAGTCTACTCGCATAGCCTCTCTCTCATCTCGCACAACTAGCACGCAGTCTCTCTCTCATCTCGCACACCCAGCATGCAATCTCTCTCTCTCATCTCGCCATCTCTGCTTGCAGAGGTCTCTCTCATCTCGCACACCCAGCACGCAATTTCTCTCTCTCATCTCCCCCTCCCTGCAGTTGGGTTTTTTCCTGAGCACCCTCACAACGAAGGTAATGGTAATTTGCAGTTTTACTATGCGTTTTTATTAGGGCTTTACATATATTCGAATGGAATCCATGCATTTTAGGGTGTTTTACTTGATTATGGGGCTTTTTGTTCATTATGAAAGTATCTTTTCAAACAAACCTGCAATTTGGGTTGTTAATGGAAATTTGGATTTTTTTTTTATTTTGTAATACTCGAATGCCATCCATTAGTGTTGCTCTGTTAGCTGATTTACGATTTCCTTTTATGTTGATTCTTGGGCTAGTTGTTAATGGAAATTTGGATTTTTTTTTTTATTTTGAAATACTCAAATGCCATCCATTAGGGTTGCTCTGTTAACTGATTTATGGTTTCCTTTTATGTTGATTCTTGGGCTGGTTGTTAATGGAAATTTGGATTTTTTTTTTTTTTTTTTGTAGTGTTGCTCTGTTAACTGATTTACGATTTCTTTTGGTGTTGATTCTTGGGCTTTTTGTTTATTAGTTTTGTTTCCTTTCAATAATCAAGCAATTTTTGTTTGTTAATGGTTCGAACGTGGTTTCTTCTTGCTGTTGGAATTGATGTTGCTCTATTTAGAACTGATTTGGATTTTTTTTGTAATACTCGAATGCCTTCTATTGAGTGATTCACGGTTTCCTTTTATGTTGATTCTTGGGCTTTTTGTTCATTAGAAAAGAAACCTGTTATTTTTCAATCATCAAGCATTTTGGTTTGTTAATGATAAAAACATGGTTTTTTCTTACTGTAAGAATTGATGTTGCTCAGTTAAGTACTAATTTGGAGTTCTTTTTTTTTTTCAATACTCGAATGGCATCCATTGAAGTTGCTCTATTAAGTAGTAATACGAAGTTTTTTTTTAAATACTGGAATGGCATCCATTGATGTTGCTCTGTTAAGTAGTAATACAATGGTAATGGTGATTTACGGTTTCATTTTGTGCTGATTTTAGGGCTTTTTGTTCATTAGAAAAGAAACCAGTTATTTTTCTCATTGTTAATGGTGATTTACGGTTTCTTTTTGTGTTGATTTTAGGGCTTTTTGTTCATTAGGTTTGTTTCCTTTAAATCAAACAGGGTTTGTTTTAGTTGAGATTTGAAGGCAAATGATACTGAATGAAGAATTAGGGCTTTTTATTTCTTGTTTTTAATTTTTTTTTAGTGTTCAAGGAATAAGGCTCGATATCTAACTAAACTTAACGACCAAAAGAAAAGTTATGCAAATTGTCAAATCATCTATTAAAAAATATGTGAAGTGTTGAAGTCATTAATTGACAAAGAAATTGTGTTTTGTGTAGGGTAATTTTAGTACCTGAGATGGACCTCACCGTTTTAGTAAGTGTCGCATCTCCCTCATGGTCAGAGGATGACAATATGGGCGACACTGTAGAGCCATGGAGTAAGATCCCTTGCTTGCAACCCCATCCCCCAATATGCCCACAAATCCCAAAACGGAGAACATGTGTTGTCGTCCATAGGGTCACAAATAGAAAAACCCCACGTAGGAATGAAATTCAATGCTAAAAATGAGACATATTTGTTTTACAAGGCTTATGCATTGCTGAAAGGGTTTGGTGTCAGAAAGGGAAAGACTCATAACAATAACGATGGAAACAGGATTGATAGGGAATATATATGTTCTAAGGAAGGATTCCGTGTGGTGAAACAAGTGTTAGGTAGAAAAATAATCCCTGAGACAAGGTGTGGATGTACAGCGAAGATGTGTGTAAGCATAAATGTCAATAATGAGTGGGTTGTCACAAGATTTGTTGATGATCACAATCACAGCCTTGTAACTCCAAGGAAAACTCGACTCATGCGATTGCACCGAACATTATCAGATGCGACAAAGACAATGATAAACACCATGAGCTCTGCTTTGGTAAAATCTAGGAATATCTATGATATCTTTTTAGAGCAGGTTGGAGGGCTTGATAATCTCCCTTGCTCACAAAAAGACATCAAAAACCAATTAGGAAACAAGATAAGAAAATTCAAAGGGGAAGATGACAATCGTGCAATGGAATGGTTAATCGATATGAAGAGATCGGATCCATCTTTTTTCTATAAAGTGAAATTAGATGAAGAAGATCACATTATCAGTCTACTATGGGTAGATGCCTTGTCAAGGGTGTTCTACCATCACTTCTCGGATGTGGTCACTTTTGATACTACAGATAAAACAGATTCTTTTGGCATACCCTTTGCTCCCATACTTGGAGTGAATCACCACCTTAGCACAACATTTTTTAGGTTTGCCTTATATTTGATGACAAGGTGGAGTCTTTTGTATGGGTATTTGAAAATTGGCTAAAGGCAATAGGTGGACATCAACCCAGAGTAATTATCACCAATCAGGATCCTGCAATGACCGTGCAGTGAGACAAGTTCTGAACAATAGCAGACATCATTATTGTAAGTGGCACATACTCTCAAAGAAACATTCAGAAACTGTATAATGAGCGAAACTAAGGAAGAATTTGAGTCAGAATGGAAATCCCTTATTGAGAAATATCATCTGCAAGAGAATGGATGGCTCAATAGATTCTACAAATGTCGAAAGCAATGGATCAATGCATACATGGCAGATGCATTCACAACAGGTATATCATCGACTCAAAGAAGCGAAGAAATGAATAAGCATTTTAAAAAGTAAGTGATTTCCAATACAACCTTGCGCACATTGTTGGAAACTATTATAAAAGTGAATGATAAAAAACTTCTTAAGATGAGAGACAATGACTTACAGAACATGACATCTACACCTATTCTGAGGACCATGTGTGACATCGAGGCTTACGCTTCGAAGTTATATACACACAAACTTATGAAGTTGTTTGGAGAAGAAGTTGTAGAAGGCATCAACTATACGAGTGAAATTATTGAAAAGAATGGCACAGTTGCTATCTTCATGGTATCAAAACATGAAAGTGGAACAAGGGCCTGCAATGTAGAGTTCAATAGTCATGACCAAACTTTTGTTTGTACCTGCCACATGTATGAGAGGCTTGGCATTATTTGTAGGCATGGGATTAGGGTCTTGACGGTGAATAATATTTTTTAAATCCCTTCGTATTACATAATGAAGAGGTGGACGAAAAATGTGATGAAAGGTGTTGTACTTGATGGCAATGGGAAATAAATTCAAGGAACTTATGATCTACCCCGTTCAATTCGTTTTAATGAGGTTTGTCAAGTCACTAGAGAACTAGCACAGCATGCTTCAGAAAGTGTAGAACTCCATGCATTTATAATGTCTGAATTATCAAGTATGGGGATGCGGTATTACCAGATGGTGCTTTTAAGACCCCTTGCAGCAGTCACAATGAGAATGTGATTGCCGGCAGTAGCAACCATGAGGTTGAGGGACATGCATGCTATAACATCCTTGAGCCCCCCCCCAGGCACAAACAACGTGGAGACCTACCAATGATAGATATGTACCTCGGGCTGAGATAGATGCAGCAAAAACGAAAGCGAAAGATAAAGAGGTCACCTGAAAGTGTGCAGTATGCAAAGGGAGTGGACATGACAAAAGGAATTGTCCATCTCTCAGACATTCAAAGTCGGAATGAGCTATTGCTCCATCTCTCGTACTCTTTGTGATTTTAATATGAATTCCTTAAATATAAATATTTAAAATGCGCTTTTTTCGTTTAGGTTAAATGTAAATATAAGATGCACAGATGGGTCATGTGAGAATGTGGTCCATGATGAGTAATGGTAAGAATTTATATTGCTTTGCATTGTAATCAGTAAACAATTATTCTTTGCATTGATCTAGCATTGTAATAAATTTTATTGCATATAAATTTTTATGCTTATGTGGTTGTATCCATGTTAATGACAATATAGAACATAATGAGTAATAATAAGAATATAAAATTTACAATAGCTTATGTTGTTAAAATTTACCATAGCTTATGTTGTTAATGCAGTATTGGAGTTGTGGATGCAACGTCTGTTGTTCTTTTGTATCAAAAGTTGGCAGGTAAATAATATTTGTTGTCGTGTATTGATCTAGTGGGTGGATTTTACAGTTGGCATCAGAAATTTGTTGTCGTGTATTGACTTTTTAATTTCATTTCCCTCACAAACACTTTATGGCTATGGATATGTATATTTATGGTTGTTATGAGTCACGTGATGCCTTCTTAAATATTGGAATGTTGCAGGTTTTCTTTTAGTTTGACTTGGGTTAGCGGTGGAGAAAAAACAAAGGCAGAGCTGTTTGTATCGTTTATTATCGTTTATTGGACTCTTCACTTGTTCATGCATTTGTGTGCAAATGTTGTAGTGCATTTTTTTGGGAGTTTGGTAAAGTGAATGGGCAATATACTTGTTGGGAGCATATAATATTTTGGCTATATATACTGTTATATTTTTTTGTTCGGATGGCTGTTGTTGGATTATGGCAGAGATGAGCGATTAATTGCTCTTTTATGTTCAGATGGCTTTTGTTGGATTATGACAGAGATGAGCAATTAATTGCCCTTTTCTGTTCGGATGGCTTTTGTTGGATTGTGAGTTGCAGCTCCTATTGTTCAGTATTATGATACTAAATGTCATTTTTGACTCATTGTATAAATTCAAATATCTTATCCATGCAATTAAATACAAAATCAATTGTAATCTTTCTTATTTTTTTCCTTCTTTTGTGTGTGTGTGGTGATGTTGAGGGATGGGTGGGCGGGTGCCTGGGTAGGTGTATTAAGTTAAAAGGAATGAGGTAGAACATCCAGGGACATAACCTGAATCACCAAATAAATGAACTTTCCACCATTAAAATGCAAGAGAAACAAAACCAACACATCACATTTTCCAGATTAATCGATTGTAAAAATGCAAATAAAACTAGAGATTCATCTCCCAAAATGAACTATAATTTCTAATACAATGCCATGACTACCACTGAAATTAGGGCTTCATGGGCTTCATCTTCTCCCAATGAAACATTAGAGATGTAGACAGTGCTGTAACTACAATTAACCCAAAATCCTTATGCAAATGAAAATAGGGGTCATCTCTTACTGAAACACTGGAAGCTGAGACAGTGTAATAACTATAATTGAACTAAAGATCCGTATGCAAATGAAACTAGAGTTCCATCTCTCAATGAAAGACTAGATGTTGAGACCATGCCATAATTATAATTGCAAAAAAAAATCCTTGCCAAGGAACAAATTTGAGTAATGAAGTCCTTGCCATGGAACAAATAGTAACCAAATCAGTACCTAATCAATTTTTGAACACCAAATAGTAACCAAATCAATAGCTATTCAAAATTTTGAACACAAATCCAATTTTTTATACATTCTTCTGTTTTTGTGTTATTCTTTGATACAACAATAGAAATAAGAGCGCATCTGATTCAAATACATTTTTGTACAAAAGTAATGAATTCAAGAATAAGCTTCATGGCCCATACAAAAGTAATGAATTCAAGAATAAGAGCTTCATGGCCCATACAAAGGTTCTAAACAACCCTCCTAGAAATATGTTCCATTTCACCAACTTTGCCATGTGTCCTTGGAAGGAAGTAATTGCAATCCTAACATATAAATTAGAAGCAAATCGTCTTGTAGCAATATGAAGGCTATCCATTTGATAAATGTCATAACCTGAGAAAATGTGAGAAATAGAACATCCATAAAAAGTAAAAGATAAATAGTCCTATAAGTAACCCAATCAGTACTTATTCAATTTTTGAACACCAATAGCAACCAAATCAGTACATATTCAAATATTGATACATTCTTCTGTTTCTGTGATATTCTTTGATACAACAATAGAAATAAGAGCGCGTCCGATTCAAATACATTTTTGTACATAAGTAATGAATTCAAGAATAAGAGCTTCATGTTGCCCTTGGAAGGAAACAATTGCAATCCTGACACATAAATCAGAAGCAAATCATCTTGTAGCAATATGAAGTATCTCCATGGGCTGTACACTATCCCCCATGTTGTCATTGTCTGACAATATGGGTGAAATGGTGAGGTCCATCTAAGGTACTCTAAGTACCCTACACGAAACACATTTTATTTCAGGTCCAATATATAATCACTAGTTTGAACACTAAATATGGTTACTGGTTTCCATGTCATTGAATACCGAATTTTAAATTCAATGAGCATACTAGATTGAAAATGCAAAGCTCATGGAAAATTGCAAATGCAAAGCTGAAAATGAATTTATTGACCTCCCTAAGGGTGGTATAGTAGTTGTGGAACTCACTCCAACTCCACCTCGGACAGACCAAGTTAGTAACACTCTCCAACAAGAGGTTAAGATCACAAAACTGTAAGATTAGGATCGAGATTTAATTCAATGGATGCCATTCGAGTACTAAAAAAAGGACAAGAAAAATAAATCTACAAATTATGACTTAACATAGCAACATCAATTCCACCTTGTTTGAACTATTAACAAACCAAGATGCTTGATGAATGAAAGGAAACAAACCTAATGAACAAACAAAAATCACTTAACAGAGCAACATGAATGGATGTCATTCGAGTATTAAAAAAAAAAAAGTCCAAATTCGTACTAAATAGAGCAATCAATTCTTACAGTAAGAAGAAACCTTGTTGAACCATTAACAATCCAAAATACTTGATGATTGAAAGGAAACAAAACTAATGAACAAAAAACAATCACTTAATAGAGAAACATCAATGGATGCCATTCGAGTTTTAAAAAAAATAAAATAAAAAATCTCCAAATTATGACTTAATAGAGCAACATCAATTCCACCATGTTTGAACCATTAACAAATCAAATGTTTGTTGATTGAAAGGACACAAACCTAATGAACAAAAAGCAACCACTTAACAGAGCAACATCAATAGATGCCATTTGAGTATTAAAAAAAAGAAAAGGAAAAAAAAATCTCCAAATTATGACTTAACATTGCAACATCAATTTCACCTTGATTGAACCATTAACAAACTAAAATTGCTTGATTATTGAAAGGAAACGAAAGTAATGAATAAGAAGCCCAAGAATCAACATAAAAGGAAATCGTGAATCACTCAACAGAGCACCACTACACTAATGGATGGCATTCAAGTATTACAAAAAAAATCCAAATCAGTACTAAACAAAGCAACATCAATTCCAACAGTAAGAGGAAACCACTTTCGAACCATTAACAAACAAAAATTGCTTGATTATTCAAAGGAAACAAAACTAATGAACAAAAAGCCCAAGAATCAACACCAAAGGAAATCGTAAATCAGTTAACAGAGCAACACTAATGAACGACATTCGAGTATTACAAAAAAAAAAAAAAATCCAAATTTCCATTAACAACCAGCCCAAAAATCAACATAAAAGGAAACCGTAAATCAGTTAACAGTGCAACACTAATGGATGGCATTCGAGTATTTCAAAATAAATAAAAAAATCCAAATTTCCATTAACCAACCCAATAATCAACATAAAAGGAAACCATAAATTAGCTAACAGAGCAACACTAATGGATGGCATTCGGGTATTACAAAATAAATAAAAAAAGAGCCAAATTTTCATTAACAACCCAAATTGAAAGTTTGTTTGAAAGGACACTTTCGTAATGAACAAAAAGCCCCATAATCAACTAAAAAGCCCTAAAATCCATGGATTCCATTCGAGTATATATAAAGCCCTAATAAAAACACAAAGTAAAACTGCAAATCACCATTACCTTTGTTGTGAGGGTGCTAAAAAAAAAACCCAACTGCAGGGAGGGCGAGATGAGAGAGAGACTGGTTTTAGTAGGGCGTGACGAGAGGGACCTCTGTGAGCAGGGATGGCGAGATGAGAGAGAGATATTGTGTGTTGGTTGTGCAAGATGAGAGAGACCTCTGCGAGCAGGGATGGCGAGATGAGAGAGAGATTACGTGCTGGGTGTGCGAGATGAGAGAGAGGCTGTGTGATGGTTGTGCAAGATGAGAGAGAGGCTCTACGAGTAGGCTTGAGGTTGTCAGCTACGATTGAAATCCTACTATTTTGAAAGGCGCAACATCCAACCGTTCATACTCGACAAAACCATCCGAGCCGTTCGGCTCACCTAGTTACTATGCGTGAGCTGGCTCACGGGAGCATTTTCCTATATATATATGGAAAAGTTTATATAGAGTTGAGGCTCTAAACAATCAAATTTGAGCCTACCTAAAAAACTTCACTAGAAGATATTTTTTTGATGCCCAAATTTCTTCAAATTGATCATCTCGACATCAAGAAGCATGGACATGAGAAAAAAATGAATTTCAAGTTTTGAAAATAGTGTATTTTGTAACGCATTTTTGAACCGTCAATTTTCAAGATTTTCAAGCTTTCATATATCTATTGATCTACACTATTTTTTAAGCTTTAAAATTTATAAATAAACAAAAAAATATATTTTAAGGCTACCACAAAGATTTCTAATATTGAAACCACATTTCTAGATACTATTTGAAGGTACGCTCTAATTTGATTGTTTAGAGCCTAGGCTCTATACAAACCGCACCCATATATATATGGAAAAAGTTTATATAAGGTTGCAACCTTAAAATGTAGAACTACGAATGCACCTAAAAAATCCATTGGAAAATATTATTTTAATGTTTAAAAACCCTCTAATTGAGCATCTTGACATCAAGATATATGATTATGAAAGAAAATATGATTTTGAGTCTAAAAAATAGTACGTCTTACAACACATTATCTAGACCATCCATTTTTTAAATTTTCATATGTTTAGAGATCTATTTGATTTTAACCATTTTTGGAGTTTAAAATTTTATAATCAGATATGAAGATAGATTTTGAGATAATCCTAAGGATATTTTACTTCAAAATTATATGTTATGATCAAATTTGAAGGTGTGCCTTATTTGGATTGTTTACGGTTGCAACCTTATGGAATATATATATATATATATATATATATATATATATATATATATATATATATATATATATATATATATATATATATATATATATATATATATATATATATATATATATATATATATATGGGAAAAGATTATGTCAGCCCAATGGCGTACTGTAAATGCCAACGGCCAAGATTGAATCTGAGCCGATCTGACGATCATAGATGTCCAGAAGTGTTTGAATTTTAATTTTTTTCTATAATCGAAATGATCTGAAATTTGAAGCATGTGTACATAAAAAATAGGTGAATATTCTAAAAAAATATATATTTTACATGAAAAACATTGACCAAAATACCCCTGTAAAATTTTGAGGGTATTTTGGTCAAAAAATTACAGATTATTTTTTTTATATATTTTTATTAAGTGCGCCTCGTATACACGCTCCAAAATTTTAGATCGTTCCAATTCTAAAAAAAGAAAAATTAAAATTCAAACACTACTGGACAACTGTGACCGTACGATGAAGTTTGGATGGTGATGATGGGAGGCGAAATCAATGTTCATTTTCATCTATAGGCATTTTGTAATATCTTCCTCTCTCTCTCTCTATATATATATATATTTGTAGAAGAAAAAAAAAACTAAAATTCAAATACTACCGGACATCCGTGATCATCAGATCGCCCCAGATTCAATCGGGGACATTGGGCTCATATGTTCATATGAGCTAGTGGGCTAATCCCATCTTTTCCTATATATATATATATAGATATATATATATATATATATATATATATATATATATATATATATATATATATATATATATATATATATATATATTGCTCATTAACAATGTACAATGATTTCATACAATCGTTGTATAGTAATATGATACAACAACCTTAAAAAATCATTTTATGGCCATTTGTTTGATCTAAATTTTGAAATATACACTCTTTTCATTCTAATGAACTATCACAAAAAAAAGAAAAAATTGAAAACACAGCCTAGAAAGTATTTTTTTAGCCGAATTAATATAGGCCGTTCATTTTGGTGAGATTCTTAGATCTAGGCCTTAGAAGGATTTTTTCATTTCCAAATTTTTTGGATAGCTTTATTATTATTAGATGAACAATGTTAAAAAATGAAAAAATGATTTTGATTTTATAAAGGCTAAGATCTTGAAATTCATAAAATGAATGGTCTAGATTCATTTTTTGAGGGGACTCATTTTGACCATATTGAACTTTTTTTTTTTTTTGGAGATTGATCATCGAGATGAAGAGAGTGTGTGTGCAAAATTTGAGGTCATACAAATACCACAAACATGAATTTTCTAGAAATGTCGTTGCACTATAGTTTGATACAACTGTTGCATTGGATCATTGCTCATTAACAATACTTGACTAGAAATTTATTGTTAAGTAATAATACTACATAATTATAAAAAATTTCATTTAGAAGAATAATACTTATTTTGATTTAATACAATCAAAATAATAAGTTATAATCATATTATTATTATCTACAAATGCTACTAATTCTTAACAATTATGAAAAAAATATTTTTATTATTTATGTATAAAATGGATATAATCGTCATTTTATATTCACAATAAAGTAAACAATATTTGACTTTAATTTTTATTGTTAAGTAATAATACTACATAATTATCAAAAATTTCATTAATGAAATTGATTATTATATAAATAATAATTATTCAAAAATTATAATAAAAATTGATTTATTTATCCTGAGTTTCATCCGAGAATGGAGCTAGAAGAGTTCAGCAAATAATTATTAGAGCGAAATGACTCTACCAGGTATGGTTTTCCAGTTTTTACACATAGTAAACAAGTTCACTTCTGATTCATTTGATAAAGGATGGTAATATACTTATAGCCAAAGAAAAACAAAATTAGCCCAGAATACCACATGGTGGTTTACAAAACAACGGGCTAAAATTATAAGCAAAAAATAATGTACCCCTTAAAAGTTAAGGCATATAATACATCTACTCATCGCTCATTATTACATGAGTGTGGTTTGCATAGAGCCTAGGCTCTAAACAATCAAATTAGAGCCTACCTTCAAATAGTGCCAAGAAATATGGTTTCAATATGGAAAATCTTTGTAATAGACTTAAAATATATTTTCATCTTTATTTATAAAGTTTAATTCTTCAAAAATAGTGTATATCGAGACATCTATAAAAACCTGGAAATATTGAAAATTGACGATCCAAATATGTATTACACAATACAATATTTCCAAAACTTAAAATCCATTTTTTTCTCATGTCCATACATCTTGATGTTGAGATGATCAATTTGAGGATATTTGGGCATCAAAACAACCTCTTCTAGTGAAATTTTTGAGGTAGGCTCTTATTTGATTGTTTAGAGCCTTGACTCTATATAAACTTTTCCTTTATTACATCCACTCAAAATGTAAATCTACACAATCCAATGTTCAAAAAGTAAAACTACTTGTGAAAAGTAAAATCACTCTCTTAAAGAAAAACTATTAAAAAGGAAACCATGGGTTGCTCTTGTCCAGGGATACAAACAAATTGTGTAATGACTATGGTGATTTTTATGCTTCATCTTCAGAACTTAAGATGCCGCAGTATTCTTCTCGATATAACATGCAAAAATGTTCCTTAATTTGCCAATTGTAGCATTTTTTTTAATATTTTTATAGAAATGGTCTAATAATTACTTTGTTGTGGGTAACTTATGCTGGATGCTCCATCGTTTCAGAGCAACTCATCTTTACATTTCCTGATAAATCCCTACTTAGTGAAATTAATTCTTTAGAAATATTTACGTAAATCATTTTCTCAATTAGTATATGCTAATAACTTTCTCATGAAATCTCTGACAATATTGTTAGGCTATAACTGTCTTCTAGAAATTATCAAATCATCCAAAACATCCTTTCAAATAAGCTACGAAATGAGTTCAAGTTCCAATGATGTCTATTTGAAATTGTTCACGACTATATTGATTCTTCCAACAAAAATAAGGCAACAATCTATGTTAGGATACGATCTTGCTGCTGAACCAGTATTCTCAAGTTCATGAGAGAAAAAATTCCTTCTAATGTCTTTCTTTTGGATTTTCTAGTACCATATTAGCCACTCATCCTTTTGAATTGTTCGTATCATCTTCATTTCTCTTGTGATGGCATTTGGGAGATGATGTTATGTTCATGAAATTTTTTCAATTGAAAATTTATATTGAGAAAGGATGAACTGTGACCACGCATACCTCTGTAATTTTGGATTGCTGGTAATTTTCTTTTTCATCACTGACCGAATTTGAAGAGTCTTTTTGGATTGCTAGAAATTTTCTTTTTCATCACATTGACCGAATTTGAAAAGTCAATTAGAAGGATAAATATTTCATCTCTTAAGCTGGTGAGAAATTTTTCAACTCCTCTTACCTCAACCAATATTTATTTTTCTGCGTTTAGGTCGTGCTTCTATAAGTAACTACTAGTGTATGCACATATTTTTCTTCTTTATTTTCTGTTTTTAGCAGGACATGCCTAGGTATCATAAGAGATATCAGTAGAAAGAATAAAAGGTCCAACATATGCAAGTGCCACGGGGGCAGAGTTTGTATTTTTGTTTTAGCTATCTTACTTCTTGATAAGAGCCTTTGGTCCATCATAATGTGTCTTCCTTCATAGCTTTTCTAATATTCTTGATTTCTCTGATAGTTGGGAATAAAATCTCAAACATAGTTGAGACAACCAAGAATCTTTTGCCATTGTAATTTATCTTGCAGCTTATTTAGAAATTGTTCAATTTTTTAGATAACATGAGGCTGCATGCGTATTTGACTTTTGGAGATATGTAAACCAAGAAAATCAATTGATTCTTTTGCAATTTGAAACTTGTCATTAGAAGAAGAGAGGTTTATTCCATGGTTTTGCACAATTTCTATAAATATTCTAAGATGGTCCAAATGATTATGCATGCTTTCATAAAAGACAACAACAAAATCATCTATAGAATTAGCAACAAAATTCGAGAATGGTTTGAATATTGTATCCATCCTCCTTTGAAACTGTGAGGGGCAATAATAGTTCGAAGGGCATCACTAATCATTCATATAACCCTTCAGGTGTGGAAAAAGCTATTTTATGAGTAATATTATTCTTCAATTTTTACTTGGTGGTATCGTGGCTTGTAGTCAAATTTTGATAAAAAAGTTTTTTTCAGTAACACTTTGTATCGGTTCTTCCTTACTAGGTAATGGTCATTTAATATCTAAAGGTACCTGGTTAAGAGGAATGTAATTAATTACCATTCTAGCATTTTCCCAATTTTTCTTTTGAACGGTTTCTCACAAAAAAATGTTGCACATGAATAATTTGATTGAGATGGCCTAATTAACCCTCTTTTTTTTTTTTCAATTCTGTTATTTGAGTTTTTAGTTATTTTTCATCGTCTTTATTGCTCCTTATAGGTTTACTTTGAACTGGAATGTCATGGAGAGTTGGTATGGGGCTTTGGATGAATTTTTAACCCAATTCTCCAATGGATTTTCAACACAACATTGTCTGAGAATTTCTGTAATCTCTTTTATATCAAGCAATTTTGAGCAGGTTCTATGCTCATGCCCTTTATTTCTCTGATAATTTCATATTTTTCATGTTTTTGTTATCTAGCTTTTAAACATCTTTTATATGTTTTATTATAAAATGATTGTTTTGTATTTTGTTTGTCCCAGTTTTGAAAGTTGGTGGAATTCGAGGTAGAATTTCATTTTCACCTTCTATAGCAAAAATTATTAAGTTTCTTGAGATTGTGTTAGGGCTTATTTCTTCTAGACTCATTGAGCCTATTCCTGCTTGATATCCTTCATCCTCAATATGAACAAAATTTACCCAAATTACTTTCACTCTAATTTTTAGTGCAACATTATGGCAAATTATGTCAATTTTCTTTTGCCATTCATGTTATCAACTTATTGCCCCTGCGAGTATTTTACCCAGTTTTTTCAAAACTCCTTGGTGCACAAATTTATACCAGTGGCAGTATCAAGAAATAATTCTATCTTTTTCCAATTTTCACCTCCATCTATTGGAACTTTTGCTGGTACTAGTAAGAGATTATGAGAATGTACCCGCTCTTGAATTTAATACATATTTTCTTTTGAAATTCTTCATCTTTGAATTGTTGTTCAAACGATTTCCTAAAGTCTCATTTGCAATCACTTTGAAAATTCTATTTGATTTTTTCAATTTGATACTCATCATTAGAAGAGACTAGTAAATCATAAGATTCATCATCATTGAATATAGAACTTACAGAGTTTTCTTCAATTATCTGGTACGGACAGGATGTTGAGCATTCTTTTTGTGTTTGCTCTTTTCTCCATATACTATTTCCTTCCAAGTGATCATCTTACTTTGTCCCACAATTTCTTCATTTTCATTATTTATGCCTACATCTTTTGGAGTAGGCGTAAGAGGCAGTCTAAAGTTTCTCGAGATCTCTAATGCACGGGAACCATTTTTTTTTTTTTTTTACCCTGTAATCAACTCCTAAAAATTACTTTTTTGAAATCTTAATGTAATAATTTTAAATTTTCTAAAAAAAAAAAAAAGAAGAAGAAAAAAAACTTTTAATAAGTGATGGTTCATATGAGCATGATGGTCCTTACGGACTATCACTATTTTCAAAATCTTTTGGTTAAGTTTCTTTTGTTTGCTCCTGCCTTGCCACGTGCAGTGGACGTGGGCTTTAAGCATATAAGGGGTAATATAACGGTTGCACCTCGTGTATGAGGTGTAACTTAATAAAATATTATAATAAGGTGCCGTAAGAGTTTAAATACGAGAGGCGAGGACTCCCACCCTAGAAAACTTCTGAGATATTCTCTCTCTGGTCGAAACACAGTGAGCTCCTCTCCCTAGCCGAATTTTTATCGGAAGCTGCTTCTCAAATATTTTAGGTAAGTGACTTCATTATCTTGAAAAATAATTCGTTCTTTTTAAAAATGAAATGAAATAATTACTTCTGCTTATTATCATGAATTTTAGGCAATAAATTTATTTATTTTTCTTGCCTATTGTTAGAAAATTTTAGATACTGTAAAATTATTAAAAATAATGTGATATTTCTGCTTTTAGTAAAATTGTGAGATTGCTTTCTACTGTTTTTGAATATTTAGACATTGTAAATTTCATGTGCAATGATTGCCTTATTATTTAAAAATTGATAGTTTTTTTGCAATTGATTATAGCATTGTTGTGAAATGTTTAATTGCCAATTGACATCTTATAAATTGTGATAATTTCGTATTCTTGAAAGTCTTTAAAAGTTTTTCTATACATATTAAACTGGCAATTATGCTAGAATGTCTTTACGAACTGCTACCTTTCTAAATTTGAGCCCAAAATATTTAATTGGCTATTTTTGAAATGTTATTGAAAGTGATTGTTATTAATGGTTTCAGTGAAATTAACATTAATGATTTCAGTGATATATTGAGTACATGATGTTGCTGCTTTCGAATGTTTAAAGAGATTTAGAAATACTTTAAGTATACAAGTGGACTCATCCGATTCGCCAGTGAGGTATAAGTGGACCTATCTGGGACATCGGTAGGGATTAAGTGGACTCATCCGGTACGTCCGTGAGGTATAAGTGGACTTGCAGGGATTAAGTGGACCTATCTGGGATACCGATAGGAATTAAGTGGACCCATCAAGACGCTGATAGGGTATATAAGTGACCTACTTGGGACGCCAATAGGGTATTTTGTGAAATCCTTTGAATTATGCACTGCCGTTAAAATGTTATATGCATTTTAATTATTTGAATTATACTTAATTAAGCATTTTTTTGAAAGTGAGACTATTAATGCATTTTTGTTAATAGATCTCCTTTTGAAAATATTGATATCTTTCAACCATGATTATTTTAGGATTATGATGATCACTTACAGAATAGCCAAACTCATCAAACTATGGTAAACATTTTTCAGGATAACCGCGGTTTCATTTTGAGTGCTCGTCAGGATCAACTTTGGAGGATATTGTAGTTGTGCCTAAGCTTTCTTTTATTACTTTGTAAGAATTCGCCACTGTAAATTTGTCCTATCAAGAAATGTATATATATTTTGACTGTCACATCTCAGGAATAACAATATTGTAAATTCTTAGGGTATGACAAATACGGTATCAAATCAATAGGTTTTAGATTCTTAGGAAATTTAAAAAGAATGTACTTAAAATAATAATGAAGTTGAAAGAATATGAGAAAAAAGAAAATATCCCTTTCTTTTTAAGTAATCAGGTATAACAATTTAGAGGACTAAATTTCTTTAAGGGGGGAAGAATGTAATAATTTTAAAATTTCAAAAAAAAAAAAAAAAAAAAAAAAGAAACTTTTAATAAGTGATGGTCCATATGAGCATGATGATCCTTAGGGACCATCACTATTTTCAAAATCGTTTGGTTAAGTTTCTTTTGTTTGCTCCTGCCTTGCCACGTGCAGTGGACGTGGGTTTTAAGCATATAAGGGGTATTATAACGGTTAGACCTCGTGTATGAGGTGTAACTTAATAAAATATTATAATAAGGTGTCGTAAGAGTTTAAATACGAGAGGTGAGGACTCCCACCCTAAAAACTTTTGAGATGTTTCTCTCTCTGGTCGAAGCACAGTGAGCTCCTCTCCCTAGCCGAATTTTTATCGGAAGTTCCCTCTCAAATATTTTAGGTAAGTGACATCGTTATCTTGAAAAATAATCCGTTCTTTTTAAAAATGAAATGAAATAATTACTTCTGTTTATTATCATGAATTTTAGGCAATAAATTTATTTATTTTTCATGTCTATTGTTAGAAAATTTTAGATACTGTAAATAAATGTGATATTTCTGCCTTTAGTAAAATTGTGAGATTTATTTCTACTGTTTTTTAATATTTAGACATTGTAAATTTCATGTGCAATGACTGCCTTATTATTTAAAATTTGATATTTTTGCAATTGATTACAGCATTGTTGTGAAATGTTTAATTGCCAATTGACATCTCATAAATTGTGATAATTTCGTATTCTTGAAAGTCTTTAAAAGTTTTTCTGTACATATTAAACTGGCAATTATGCTATAATGTCTTTACGAACTGCTACCTTTCTAAATTTGAGCCTAAAATATTTAATTGGTTATTTTTGAAATGTTATTGAAAGTGATTGTTATTAATGGTTTTCGTGAAATTCATATTAATGATTTCAGTGATATATTGAGTACATGATATTGCTGCTTTTGAATGTTTAAAGAGATTCAGAAATACTTTAAGTATACAAGTGGACTTATCTGATTCGCCGGTGAGGTATAAGTGGACTTATCTAAGACGTCGGTAGGGATTAAGTGGACTCATCCGGTACGCCGGTAAGGTATAAATGGACTTGCAGGGATTAAGTGGACCTATCTGGGACGTCGATAGGGATTAAGTGGACCCATCAGAACGCTGATGGGGTATATAGGGGACCTACTTGGGACGCCAGTAGGGTATTTTGTGAAATCCTTTGAATTATGCACTGCCGTTAAAATTTTATATGCATTTTAATTATTCGGATTATACTTAATTATGCATTTTTTTGAAAGTGAGACTATTAATGCATTTCTGTTAATAGATCTCCTTTTGAAAATATTGATATCTTTCAACCATGATTATTTTTAGAATTATGATGATCACTTACTGAATAGCCAAACTCATCAAACTATGGTAAACATTTTTCAGGATAACCGCGGTTTCATTTTGAGTGATCGTCAGGATCAACTTTTGAAGATATTGTAGTTGTGCCTAAGCTTTCTTTTGTTACTTTGTAAGAATTCACCACTGTAAATTTGTCCTATCAAGAGATGTATATATATTTTGACTGTCACATCTCAGGAATAATAATATTGTAAATTCTTGGGATATGACAAATACGGTATCAAATCAATAGGTTTTAGATTCTTAGGAAATTTAAAAAGAATGTACTTAAAATAATAATGAAGTTGAAAGAATATGAGAAAAAAAAAAATATCCCTTTCTTTTTCAGTAATCAGGTATAACAATTTAGAGGACTAAATTTCTTTAAGGGGGAAAGAATGTAATAATTCTAAAATTTCAAAAAAAAAAAAAAAAAGAAGAAGAAGAAAATTTTTTTTTAATAAGTGATGGTCCATATGAGCATAATGATCCTTAGGGACCATCACTATTTTCAAAATCTTTTGGTTAAGTTTCTTTTGTTTGCTCCTCCCTTGCCACGTGCAGTGGACATGAGCTTTAAGCATATAAGGGGTAATATAATGGTTAGACCTCGTATATGAGGTGTAACTTAATAAAATATTATAATAAGGTGTCGTAAGAGTTTAAATACGAGAGGCGATGACTCCCACCTTAGAAAACTTTTGAGATCTTTCTCTCTCTGGTCAAAGCATAGTGAACTCCTCTCTCTAGCCGAATTTTTATCAGAAGCTCCCTTTCAAATATTTTAGGTAAGTGACTTCATTATCTTGAAAAATAATCCGTTCTTTTTAAAAATGAAATGAAATAATTACTTCTGCTTATTATCATGAAATTTAGGCAATAAATTTATTTATTTTTCTTGTCTATTGTTAAAAAAATTTAGATACTGTAAAATTATTAGAAATAAATGTGATATTTCTGCTTTTAGTAAAATTGTGAGATTTCTTTCTACTGTTTTTGAATATTTAGACATTGTAAATTTCATGTACAATGACTGCCTTATTATTTAAAAATTGATATTTTTGCAATTGATTATAGCATTGTTGTGAAATGTTTAATTGCCAATTGACATCTCATAAATTGTGATAATTTCGTATTCTTGAAAGTCTTTAAAAGTTTTTCTATACATATTAAACTGGCAATTATGCTATAATGTCTTTACGAACTGCTACCTTTCTAAATTTGAGCCCAAAATATTTAATTGGTTATTTTTGAAATGTTATTGAAAGTGATTGTCATTAATGGTTTCAGTGAAATTCATATTAATGATTTTAGTGATATATTGAGTACATGATATTGCTGCTTTCGAGTGTTTAAAGAGATTCAGAAATACTTTAAGTATACAAGTGGAATCATCCGATTCGCCGGTGAGGTATAAGTAGACCTATCTGGGACGTCGGTAGGGATTAAGTGGACTCATCCGGTACGCCGGTGAGGTATAAGTGGACTTGCAGGGATTAAGTGGACCTATCTGGGACGCCGATAGGGATTAAGTGAACTCATCAAGACGCTGATGGGGTATATAGGTGACCTACTTGGGACGCCAGTAGGGTATTTTGTGAATCCTTTGAATTATGCACTGCCGTTAAAATGTTATATGCATTTCAATTATTCGGTTTATACTTAATTATGCATTTTTTTGAAAGTGGGACTATTAATGCATTTTTTTAATAGATCTTCTTTTGAAAATATTGATATCTTTCAACCATGATTATTTTTAGGATTATGATGATCACTTACTGAGTAGCCAAACTCATCAAACTATGGTAAACATTTTTCAGGATAACTGCGGTTTCATTTTGAGTGCTCGTCAGGATCAACTTTGGAAGATATTGTAGTTGTGCCTAAGCTTTCTTTTGTTACTTTGTAAGAATTCGCCACTGTAAATTTGTCCTATCAAGAGATGTATATACGTTTTGACTGTCACATCTAAGGAATAACAGTATTGTAAATTCTTGGGGTGTGACAAATAATACGAAATTATCACAATTTATGAGATGTCAATTGGCAATTAAACATTTCACAACAATGCTATAATCAATTGCAAAAATATCAATTTTTAAATAATAAGGCAGTCATTGCACATGAAATTTACAATGTCTAAATATTCAAAAACAGTAGAAAGAAATCTCACAATTTTACTAAAAGCAGAAATATCACATTTATTTCTAATAATTTTACAGTATCTTAAATTTTCTAACAATAGACATGAAAAATAAATAAATTTATTGCCTAAAATTCATGATAATAAGTAGAAGTAATTATTTCATTTCATTTTTAAAAAAAACGGATTATTTTTCAAGATAACGAAGTCACTTACCTAAAATATTTGAGAGGGCGCTTCCGACAAAAAATCGGCTGGGAAGAGGAGCTCACTGTGTTTCGATCAAAGAGAGAAAAATCTCAAAAGTTTTCTAAAGTGGGAGTCTTCACCTTTCGTATTTAAACTCTTATCACACCTTATTATAATATTTTATTAAGTTACACCTCATACACAAGGTGTAACCGTTATATTACCCCTGATATGCTTAAGGCCCATGTCCACTGCACGTGGCAAGGCACGAGCAAACAAAAGAAACTTAACCAAAAGATTTTGAAAATAGTGATGGTCCTTAAGGACCATCATGCTTATATGGACCATCATTTATTAGAAGTTTCTTTTTTTGCTTTTTTTTTTTTTGAAATTTTAGAATTATTACACTTAACAAATATTGAGTGGGCAAAATTTTATTTTGGGCCTAATTATAGTTTTGAAAGAACATAAATTTTTCCTCCATCATTACTATAATACAAACTTCCTCAAAATTCAATCCTTCTTTTTGTTTCTGCTTTTTTGTTTGGGTGAAAAACTGGAAGATCATGGACCATTCATGGAATAATTAAGTCTCTTTCTCTTACAGAATAATAAACTTGATTTCAAGCAAAGGTGTATTTTCGAAACCAGTTCTTTGTGATTTTTCTAGATAAGAGATGTTGTCATAGACGAATGCACAAGCGATTTTAAGAAAGATGTTTTTTTCCCACCACGCTTTGATGCGAGAAGTGAACGGGGTTACATGTCAATTTGATAATTTTGCCTGCCCAGTATTTGCAAAAATACTCATGGGTTTAGCTCGTTGTACTATAAAAATACCGAAGATCAAATATCCGCATTTTCAAGGACTTGATCGGATGATATTAATGAGTTTAATCCAAAGGATAAAATATTAATATTTGTGATATTAATGAGTTTAATCCAAAGGATAAAATATTAATATTTGTGATATTAATGAGTTTAATCCAAAGGATTAAATATTATTGAGTCAAAATACTCAATATTTGTACAACAATTTATTCCAAAGGATTGAACTTGGATAGAGAATAATAATGGTTCCCTATCAAAATGTTCTCTATCAAACTAGGGAGTTCTTTGTCCTCAATTAATACCATCTCTATCATCAATAGTGGCGCTAGTTACATAATTTGGAATGTATTAGAGCGGCATGTGGCACATTGGATGCCAACGTCTCCACCACCACTCAAAATAATTTTAATATTTAAAATTTGTTAGATACAACCCATATGCATAAGAAAGGTGTTACATGCGTCATGTATGAGGCTTTTAGACTTCTTCTTGTGGACAAGTTATATTGTTCAACCTAAACTTTGGTAACGCTAATTTTGTTATGGATTTGGTTTCAAAGTTCAAATAAACCCAAAGCTTACCATTTATTATTATAACACGATAGATTATGCATTTTATAATGGGAAAAGTTTATATAGCGCTGAGGCTTTAAACAATTAAATTAGAGCTCACCTCAAAAATTTCACTAGAAGAGGTTATCTCAACATCAAGATGCATGGATGTGAGAAAACAATAGATTTCAAGTTTTGAAAATAGTGCATCTTGTAATACATTTTTGGATTGTTAATTTTCAAGATTTTCATAGATCTGCTCGATCTACATTACTTTTGAAGCTTTAAATTTTATAATTAAAGATGAAAATATATTTCAAAACTATCACAAATATTTTTAGTATTGAAACCACATTTCTTGACACTATTTGAAGGAGCGCTTTACTTTGATTATTTAGAACCTCAGCTCTATACAAACCGCACCATTTTATAATTACACTCAACAAATTTTGGACATTTATACACCTTTGTTTTGTGGTATAATATTTTTTTAGTAAAGGTATTTTTTGTCGGGGTGTGACATCACCCACACGGAGCACAATAGTGTCACTTAATACTACATATGGGTGATGGCACACCCTCTTAGATGATGTCACACTCCTCTAAATGACTAAACATACCCTTACTAAAAAATTATATTGCAAAACAATGGTATATAAATGTTTAAAATTTGTTGAGTATTATTATAGAATGTTATATAATGTGAGCACCCTAGCATAACCCGAAATTATTTTCATATAAAATACAAAAAAAGGTAAATTTATGTGAATATCTCTTCTATTTTTTCAAACAAACAAAATATTCTCAAGATATTATATCTAATGTTTAGATATATTATTTTTTAATCCTATTTAGCATTTTAATTTAATGTTTTTAGACACATGATGGAGTTCAAATTTTGTTTGTTTATATTGCTCGCCATCACACATCTGTAAAATGAATAAAATGATTAAATGAAAATGACCTAATTATCTATACAAATTTTAAGCATATTATAGGCATTTTATTTATTTAAATTTATTTTTTTATTTTTTATAAAAGCATGATAGTGAGAAGTATAGACATCCAAAATTTTGACTGAATCTGACATACAAAATTAAACTTAAAATTTGTTACATACTTTAGAAAGTAATACATAATCATAAAACATACAGTATTAAGGATAAATTAACAAAAGATAAAAATATTTAACATTAAATTTACAAAAAATAAAACAAACTTATCAAGAAAACACCAAAAAAAAAAAAAATACATGACTTTTAAAGATGAGAATAGTCATGTACACACCACGTAACTAGCGGCTTACCCATGGGACAGACTTCTCTTTTTCTTTGATACGATTACAAACCAAACTTCAAGAGTCTCCCTCTTGAGAACATGTGGTCTTATTCTTATATTAGGTTTCTTAACAGTGATATTAAGTTTAGAGAAATTAAGGGGGATATTGGTGGTTGAGGGGCTAATGTCTCAACGTAAGGATCCATCCTCCATTCCCACTCATAAGCCAGAAAGAAATAATATAAATTTTTTTTTTGTAATATTAAAAATATGACTCAAAATTACACTCTTAATGAGACAAAAAAAATGGTTGTAAGAAAAAAATAGAGAATTTAATAGAAATATTTTTTATTTTTGTAATATTAAAAAAATATCACTCAAAATATTAAATTTATAGAGATGTCTCTTTTTATCACCTTTTTTTATTTTTATCCGAAATACCTTTAGGTGGAAATTGTTAATTTCGGACTAAAGGCATTTCGGAACTGACAATCATAAAGCACATATTTTCTTGTTTTTTACTCATTAGCAGCGCTAAAGAGGGAGAACAGCTGGACTACTAGTTCTGAACAACATCTTAATGGTTCATAACTGTCAATCATGTTAGTTCAAAACTACTAAAAAGAAAGAAAGAAAGAAGAGGCAGTTCAGAACTCTCAATTCCAAAACACCTCCGGTCTGGATTCAATTTCGAAACATCTCCGGTTTGGAAGGAACGATTTTTTACCCTAAGGTATTTTGGAAAAAAACAAGGGCAAAAAAAGAAAAATTGCAAGATATTTTTTAAACACTCCAACAACTACAAGATCCTTGCGTTAATTATCCTTAAATTTATGAAAAAATAAAATAAAGTCATAATGATCTTTTCAAATCCAGCCAATCTTTTGAAACTTTGAATTCTAAAAGAACAATGTTTATGAAAGTGGAGTAGTAGAGTGGACCCATGTCCCACTTTGTGCCCTTTGACCTTATCCGAAGCACTGTACGTTGCCCTTGCCAACATAAAAATATTTGGCTCCGATAAATTCATATTATTACTAGAATGTCCCTAATAAGTGACTTTGAAATTATCTGTAAATAGAGATTTGACTTTGAATGAGACAACAAAAAAATTGCAGCCACAAAGCATGCTAGTTGGAATCTATTTATGTTTCTTACTCCGTTCCACGGCATTCATTGAATTCTCTTAGATAATGACATTGTTATCTTTTGCGGGATTGCCGTCAATTCAATTCTCTTATAGAATGACATTGTTATCTTTTTCGGGATTGCTGTCAAATCAGTAAGAACTTTTATTATCATCATTATAGATTTTTTCTAATTAATTAGGATTGGCTACATGAAAATTAGTATGACATTTTACTCTATTAAAGACCATACCCTCAGAGATGAGCCGTAAAATTCTCAATTGACCTAAAAACAAGCAAGAATATGGCTCTATAATAAATATATTATAAAATTGAAACCGAAACTGAATTTTTATTACGTCCTTAAAAGACCCAAATCCTATCAGTTGCTTTTTGCCAAACAATTTTATGAATTTGTTTAGGGTCCCAGTAGAAGATTTGCTCATCAATATTCTATTTATTTAACCAAAGCTTTCCCCGGTATAACTAGCCCTTATTCTGAGCAATATAGAGACCTTATTTTGAAATTTTATCAATTGCAGAAGTTGTGAGGTCTTGAGCAGAAACAACAAACTGACAACAAATTGCCTCAACTTCCAGGGGCATCAACTCAGCTTCTGGGAGCATAATATCGCATTGGGTCTGTTGTTTAACCTTGAACTCTTCCAACAAAAAATGTTTTTCAATTTCTTCTATTTTTTTCTAATTTTTGTCTACTAATACATGGCCCCAAACTGTATAACCATAAATGACAATTGGTTATACAATATTGTGAAAAAATTGTTTTCAAACATCCCAACGTAAAATGGCTTCCTTTTTGCAATGGCTTCTCGATGTAAAAAAGGCTTTCATACCTCCTGTGATTCTTTGTGCCATGCATTTATCCCATTTATAATTATTGGAACATTCTAAACTCACATATATTATATAATTCTGTTATATATAAATAGGGATACACATATTAGTATTAGATAAAGCTCTTAAAAGTATCAAATTTAACTTGAGCTTTTAGCTATGACACATCTATATAACAGAAAAAAATAATTTTCATTATGTTGAAAAAAAAAATTCACCAAAAATCTTCAAGAAAGGTCTAAATTTCTTTAGCATCGATTACAAAATATTGTATCTTTAATACGTCAACATTCACAAAAATCAGTCACACGCGTACGCAGGTCACCCTGTGGGCGCACGCGAAGAAACCAATGACCACGCGTGTACGAAGCTTCTCCCTAATTTCCTAAGGCGATATGATTTTGACCGTTACATCAAAAAGGCCCACTGCTGGGCCCTACCAGTTTCCCTCTTCGCCGTAAATTGTTTTCGGATAACAAAAGCCCAAAGTTATCCTGCTCCGGTGGGAGTAGAATATTTATTTACTCCCTCAGGTGAAACTTTATGGACAATTAATTTTAGGACTTCAAATTGGGGATGTATCCCCTTAAAACCATAGATTAATGTTAATTAAAATATATTAATTGTATCCTCTATGTATTTGGAAACGTTAATGTCTCAATATTGAATAGAAACTATCTAATTTTTAAATGATGGGATCCTAAGTATTAGAAAACTTAAATTTCAACTTTTTTTAGTAATAGTAATCTATTAATTAATTCTTAAGTGATTCCCAAATTTTGATATTGAAAAATCCTTAAGGTGGTATCTTCTAACTGAGGGAGTAAAAGTACTCTATGCTCATGAGCGGGTACAATATATGTGCTAAAAAAAAGTAGCTAAAAAAAGTTTATAAAAGACAGACAAGGTTGGCTCTTTTTTTTTTCCTTAACAGTGTGAATTAAACATTATTTTTAAAAAAATACTATATATTGAAATTGTCTTAAAAGATCCGTAAAATCTACAATATCCAAATGAAATAGACAATATAGCATAACATAACCTTACTTTTACAAAAAAAAGTTTATATAAAGCCGAGGCTTTGAATAATCAAATTAGAGCTTACATCAAAAATTTCAGTACAAGAGGTTGTTTTGATGCCCAAATATCTTCAAATTGATCATGTCGACATCAAGATATATGAACTTGAGAAAAAAATGTATTTTAAGTTTTGGACATAGTGAATCTTGTAACGCATTTTTTGAACATCAATATTTAAGTTATTTAAGTTTTCATAGATCTGCTTGATCTATACTATTTTTGAAGCTTTAAATTTTATAATTACAGATGAAAATATATTTTATGGCTACTCAAAGATTTTTAGTATTGAAACCACATTTTTTGATACTATTTGAAGGTGGCCTCTAATTTGATTGTGTAGAGCCGCGACTCTATACAAATCGTACCCTATTTACACAAAGGGAAAATATATAATGAAACTACTTACTTTTGGTACGGGTAATCACAATTAGTCTTGACCATTAGATATTAAATTGGTTGGCTGCATTATTTCATTGATAAAACTCAAATTTCAAATTTTTTTTTTTTGATCTTTGTAATACACCCAAGCCATCAGATTTCATATTAAATAGTTATAAGTACTTATGACCTCTTTGTATTGAAGGTAAGTAGTCTCATTGTATATAGAGGTTTGTATAAGGTGCCCACCTTATAGTATGCAAGTAAGGTGCACCTCTAAATTTTTTCGAAGATGTAGGTCCGTTTGATGGAAATGTTACGAGGGCTTGAAAATCCATGTTCAACCTAATTATAAAATTTATAATTTAAAAAACGATACAAATCGAATAGAATCTATGTTCTAGGGTTGAACATGCAGATAGCCTTAAAATATATTTTCATCTTTAATTATAAAATTTAAAGCTTAAAAAATAGTGTAGATCGAGCATAACTATGAAAACTTGAAAAATATTGGAAATTAACAGTAAAAAAATGCGTAACAAGATGCCATATTTCCAAAACTTGAAATCTATTTTATTTTCATCTCCATGCATCTTGATGTCAAGATGATCAATTTGAGGATATTGGGCATCAAAACAATCTCTTCTAGTGAAATTTTTGAGGTGAGTTATAATTTTATTGTTTAGGATCTCAGCTCTATATAAGTTTTTTCCTTCTACAAATAGGGTTACAACTTTATATGGACTTTCTATTTTCAAGATTTTCATATGGTTGTAGACCTACTTGATTTGAACTATTTTTAGAGTTTAAAGTTTTATAATTAGAGATGAAAATATATTTTCAAGCCATCACAATAATTTTCTACACTAAAATAATATTTATGTTAACATTTAGAAGTGCACTTTAATGGGATTGTTTAAAGTTGCAACCTTTATATTTTATTTATTTTTATATCGGCCGATTTTGTAGTTAGGCGGTTAAACCGCTTCCGGCGACGTCCGGCTAACCCTTGTGCTTCAATTTTTTCAAACGCTGAACGACAACCTTATAAAAATGGCACCCTTGTTATGACCTTTCCCCACATAGTTTAATAATAATTTATGAGGGACTCTGCCGACAGTTGGCAAATCATCGAGCACGGCAATAGGCAAGAGTGGAATTACGACTATTATTTTACTGTGCAAATCATAAAAAAAAGTATGGGCATTTACGAACAATATGTTGAAGTGAAGAAACAAACCTAGGAGAAAGGCCGCAGAAGCCAGATTAAGGGAGAGGGAGAAGGGGGAAAATGATAAAGTAACTTTCCTCTATTTGAATTCTCCACGCGCTTTCTCTCTCTTCCCTCTCTCACTCTCTCTCCAATTTTCTTGCAGAGAGAATCTTCATCTCTTGCTCTTATCTTGTACTCTCTCTCTTCTTTTTTCCTACTCTCTGTCTGCTTATTGTGTAGTTGGAATCTGAGGCACTTACAGGTGTAGTACCATTTATATAACCTTTTTGTTTCTGGTTGTGCATCTCGCTCTCTTTTTGTTCTTCTCTGGCGTGCTTCACAAGTAAATTTAGAGTTGCTGGATGGTATGCTTTCTTCTCTGAAAAGCATGAAAAAGATAATTTGCATCTGTCTTTACATTTGGAAGGAATGTTTCTTCTTGATACCTTTGCAGAGTTTTTGCCTTGTTTGTTGTGAAGAGAGCACCAGGCTGTCTCCCTTTTCTTCTTTGCGATGTATTGAATTTGGAGAGAGAGAGAGAGAGAGAGAGAGAGAGAGAGAGAGAGAGGATAGTTTTTCTTTGTATGTCTTTCTGTGAAGTTCTTGGATCCTTGTAGTAGGTGAGAGAATTGTATGAGAATTGGAGGAGATTGTTGTTGGGATCAGGGGTTAATAAGAGTTGAATTGAAGGAGTCTGGTTTGGTATTGCAGTTTTTGACGAGCATGTTGCAGAGTCGCTTGTCTTTTTTGTATGAGAGGGTTAGTATAGCTTTTGGATGTTCTTATCTTTGTTCAATTGAGAGAGGGAGAGAGAGAGACTTGTTGTTGAAATGTTTCAGGGTCTCCTCGTTATGTTACTTGCTGATCTTCGAGTAGTGGCCTATTGTTCTTATGGCGAGTAGTGGCCTATTGTTCTTATGGTGAACTTATACCTTTTGATAAATGTGTTATGGGTACATTTTTTCTGTTTACACAAAAATTGTTCTTATGGTGAACTTATACCTTTTGATAAATGTGTTATGGGTACATTTTTTCTGTTTACATTTGTGTGCTTCATTCCTGTGTGCCTGTTTTTTGGGCTTATGTCTTAGATCATGACTGGTATTGCTATGTTCAATACAGTAGTTTTTTATTCACATGATTATTTCTTTCATTCCAATGAGTTTATTTACTTCTCGTCAACATTTATCGTATGGATGGTTTGGTCATGATTAATTAACATACTTTTCTCTTTTCGTTTTGTGGTGTACTAAACCATAATTAATGTATGCTCTGCGAAATCATTAACTTTTCATTTAACTTATCCTTCATTTCTATTCTAAGATAAGATAATAAAAAGATGAATAAATAGAGACTGAATTCTTTTAGCTTTCTACTTTTTCCTAGAGATTTATAGAAAATAGAAAGATAGGTATGGGTGCATATAGCCAAGTTGATCGAGGCAGTGGATTGTGAATCCATCATGTGCCGGTTCATTCATTTTTCCATTTTAAGTTTTTCTAACTTTTCCTCATTATATTTGTTGAAAAATTACATTATATTAGTTTCATGACTACTCTCTATGGAGTGCAAGTTGTCAAAATTGTTTCTGGCATGTTTATGCCACGACCCCTTTTATGAGACATTTTCAGATGTATTAGAGAGAGATTCTTTGATATTGATGATAGTCATTGTTTCCACTTGATTATTTTTTGGTTTTTTTGGTTCTTTTGTTGAAACTTAAAAGAATGCATTTAATTTCTAACGATATCTTGAACTGTGAGGGCTTCAAATTAAGATTTTATTATATTTGTATCTGTGGCACACAGTGCATTTACCCTTTCTGAATGTTTTGGAACTTGGGGAACTTATTCTTCTATCATATGGAATTTGAACCTTGGACATTATGTTGTTGCCCTAACCACTTTGATGGAAAAAGTTCGTATAAGGTTGCAACCTTATACTATAGAAGTAAGGTGCCCTTTAAAAGCAGTAGAAGAGAATGTTTCGAGATTGGAAAACCTTCCAATTGATCATCTCGACCTCAAGATGTCTGGATATAAAGAAAAAAAAAAAAAGAAATTTAAGTCTTGGAAATAGTGCATCTTGTAACAAGTTATTTTGATCGTCCATTTTCAAGATTTTCAAGTGTTTCTAGATCTACTTAGTTTGCACCATTTTTTGAAATTTTTAATTTCATAATTGGGGTTGAACATGATTTCAAACTACCGTAAGATTTCCGACTATGGAACAACATCTTCATCAAAATTTAGAGGTGCGCCTTACTTGTATAGCATAATGGAACACGTTATATAAACCACACGCCCCACTTTAATTGCTGGTCCAAGAGCCTGGACCTCTAAGTGCAACAAGATCTGTCCCGTAGGTATTTTTATTTTTTTCTCTCAAATATTGGTTGGATAACATACATCATTAATTATTGTTGTATCTGTTTATTATCATCTTCTTTGATAAGATTAAGATTTTTGACTTGTTGGCAAAAAGTATTCCTTTAAACTTGAATATTGAATATCCTGCAACCTTCATATTCATACAACATCCAATTCCTAGACTTCCTAGATATGTTGATTTATGAAAATAATTCCCTAAGGGTGTGTTTGATAAGTGGAGTTTTTGACAGTGGGAGGCTCTTCCACAAATTATGGAAGATTGCTCTTCCATCACTTTTGATGGAAGGGAGGTTTTCCAAAAAATGAACCCATTTTAACACTAAAAAAAAGCTGGTGGAAGGCCGCCCTTCCACTTTACAGCTTCCACACCGTAATATCAAACATGAAAGTGGGACATTAAACTCCCAATTCCTCAAATTCCCACTTATCAAACACGCCCTAAATGAATTTTCTCCATTTGAAATGCTTCGCATGTGCTGTTGATATGGTTCTTATGATCGTATTTATCTTGTGAAGGAGGTAAGAAAGAAAAAGGAAATCAACCTATGTTGTGAAATACAATGTTAATTTGTAAACTCTTTGTCATGTTTTAGGTCATTCTTGATGAGTGGGTGCGTATCAGTGGTGCAAGATTTGGGGTTGTTGTTACCATTGAGGGATGATTTTACTGCAATAGTTGACAGGGAATCTGGTGTAGGTTTTATAGTTCCCGATGCGAAATTCAAATGTGTGCTTCCATTTGTATTATTTCTATTACTTCTTAAAATTTTCAACGTGCCTTTTGTGGTGGTTTCTTTTTCTTAGGAATTCTCCTTCCCATTTTCGCACACTTTTTTTTTTTTTGGCTTAAAATTTTTAAGGTAACTAATGAAAAAATTTGTTGGCTGAGGCAGAGTATCTTGGTCGAGAGTTTGTGTTTCTCAAAAAGCTCCCCAGTTTGTAGCCTTTGATAGCCAAGCTAACTCAAATTAACTCTACGTGGTTTATGAGTCAAAGGTATTTAAGTGGGTGACTTAGTGACTACAAGATAGAAGACAGGGATTATCAATGAACTTCTATTCGAGACAAGGAGATAAATAAGTGATTTCAAAGGATGTGGTAAAGGAGAGGCAAAATCATGGGACTTCTGTATTCCAATGCGAAGCTGCAAATGATCTAGCTAGAAGAACTGCTTGCTATTCTATGATCCGCATATAGAGCTTTTATTCATTGTTATTCAAAGTCCTGCTCGAAATATTACCTATATTTGCTATTTCATCTAAAGAGGTCAACTGCAGATCTTGAACTTTCGGATTCCCACCATCGCTAATGTCGTGCCTCCATACCTTTGGTTTATCTTTTTGAATTAGTTCAAGAGCTTAAATACATGACAGTTTGGTCATTTTGATCTATTACCTCTTGACATTTAGGCTCATGTCACACCATGAGATTTTGTCTAATTGTTTTGTGATCCGGTAAGTATATGACTCTAAATCTCCACCATCTTACCTAGCAGTCTGTCCTCCTACATACAATTTGGAAGCAAGATGATAGCTGATAGATTTCCATTGTATTAGAAGGAAATATTACTATTGGGATTTTGGGTACTTTGTCTATGCCTAAATCATTATGTACTAAATGAAGGAAAAGGTAATTTCTGTCAGTTATTTTTGTCTCATGCATGTAACATACCTGTCTTGTCTGTCACATGTGGTGTGCTTAATGTGCTGTTTGCATTATCTTAACATCTCTTGCTATTAATGTTTAGGGATTTTTCCGGAACCTGGTATTTTTTTGGTTCTAATTTATGCTTGCCTAAGGGCTTTTTCATTCTCCCGCTACTGCACTTGATGTTTCTAGAATGGACCTTCCACCCTTTGAAACTTCAGTAACATCCTTATGGCCTCGAAGGCAATGTTGGGCCAATGTTTTATGATGATTCATGATCGGATTAGATTTTTTTAAAACCATTATCTTTAAGGAGAAAGAATCATTAGGAAAAGGGGCATGCACCTCATTTATTGTCCCTTGCATGAATATTTACAGGAATGTAATAAACTGTCTTGTGCTGGTTGTCATGGCTAAAGTATATTTTCAGAACTGAAGGACACATAATCACTGTAGCCTAGAAGGCTCTGTATCTTCATCTACAGTTTCCCACCAATTGGACTAGAATAGAAATAAACCATAACTTTTTTGATTTGTCGGAATAAATAATGGACCTTAAATGTAAAACTAACAAATGGTCAAAAGTACCTGATACCTCAAATACTTTCCTCTATCTAAAAATTATAGTAGTTAAGGTGCCTACCACCTGTGGATGTCAGGTTTTCACAAGTAAAATATCGCAATAAGAAACATGATTATATCTAAGAAGATTGTCTACCATGTCCCTTTTGACAAACTTTGTATGAATTTGAATAAGGCAAACCTATGCGACCAACCATAGTTTCAAACCCAGACCCAAAGCTGACTTGGTTAGTCACTGTGTCGGCTCTACCTGGAACTCGTAAATGGGTTGGCCCCTGGGTCAAATAAATAATTTTTAATTTTTTTTAATTCTAACCAACATTTAAGACTGAAAATCTAAAATACCATAAGGTCATACTAGAGATATAAGGTAAAAGGCGCACTCTTGGACATTGTCATAACCTTGCTTTTGTACAAAAAACTTTCAGTTGATGCTTGTCAGTCCCAAGATAAAGCAACCCCTTTAGTTCCTATTAATATGGCATAACAAAAGAAAAAATATATGACAAAATGACACTTGTTACAAACAACTGGGTCATGGCCTAATTTGACCCGGTTTGTGACCTGGTCTGGTCAACCTGAATGAGTTTCCCGGTTGACCTGAGGGATTTTACGGACTATGTTACCAATTAACCAAGATAACTAAAATAATACTGCTACAGCATACCTGTTGCAGGACCTGGTTGATACTCATGGACTTTTCTATTGGTGTGGTTTGAGGTAAATCACTGGATGTTATCTAACTATCCTTGAAATTATCTCAAAAAGACTGTAACTGACTGTCCATATATCTCTCTATAGATGTGGGTTAAAGATAAATCAGGAGTTGTCCAACTACCCCCAAAATTATCGACAGAAATATCAAACTTCCTATCTTACTGTCTATCTATAATTTGTTTGTGTATCACACGACCACCGACCATTCCTGTGAAACACCTAGAATACCCTTAGAAAGTTGATTCTCTCATTTGACATTTGATAAAGGTTTGTACTGGAGAATTTCGAGCTGGTTTGGGTTATGATGATTACACAATAGTTTAATGCTGCTTTATCGTTTTTCTCTATTTTGTTTCAAGTCTAATGTTTTTCTTCACTATTGATAAGCATGATAAAATTCTGCATGTAGTCTTAGATGCTGTAGCTTTTATATCTCTTCATAATGATCTGACCTTTGCTTATGGATACTTCAGGAAGGGTAACGCTCGTTATGCATATAAAACCCTATTCTCATATAAATATTTCATGAAAACCATCTATCCGTTTTATACTTCTACATGTTTTATTTATCCGTTTTGAAATTATTTCCTTTCTTTTTTTGTATTGATAGAGATGATTATATATATCATGGCTTCTAAAATTCTTATGTTCTTCTACTCTTCATACTTGCCTGAAATTTGTTTAATTGATGTATTAAGAATCCTCTTGACATACATCCTGACCTGATATCAGTATTTCATGAGAGCAATGCATCTATACTTCAGGGCAACTTTGTTTGCATATATATATATATATATATATATATATATATATATATATATATATGAAAAGCTTGGGTGAGCCTCCTAGCTCATGAAATAGTATAAGCCCAACGGCCGAGATTGAATCTGGGCCGATTTGACGAACACAGATGTCTAGTAGTGTTTGAGTTTTAATTTTTTTTCTACAAATCCAAATCATTTGAAATTTTAGGCGTGTGTTCTTCTCATCAAGCCGTACCTAATAAACATATATAAAAAAATAATTAGCAGAAAATGACCAAAATACCCCCAAAACTTTTCGGAGGTATTTTGGTCAATTTATTTCATGTAAAATATTTTTTTGATATTTTTTGAATATTCACCTATTTTTGATGTACACACGCTCCAAATTTCAAGTGATTTGGATTTGTAGAAAAAAAAATTAAAATTCAAATACTACCTGACATTCGTGATCGTCAGATCTATTCAGATTCAATCTGGGCCGTTGGGCTCATTTTTTCCTGTGAGTTAGTGGGCTCACCCTAGCATCTTCCTATATATATATATATATATATATATATATATATATATATATATATATATATTGGGTAACCGTTGTACAATTTCGTATAATAATTATCATATACTTCGATAAAGTAGTGAAACATCACTAATTCACTATAAATGTTTTCTTGTTTTGATAACCAGGACAAAATGAGGGAGATTCAATTGGGTGCTCATACGGTTAAATCCCATGGAGTTGCTGTAGCCAGGGTGCATATGCATGACTGGCTGATACTGTTGCTTCTTGTGGTGATAGAAGTTATTTTGAATGTGATACATCCATTTTACCGGTTCGTGGGGAAGGATATGATGACAGATTTGAAGTACCCAATGAAAAGCAACACTGTTCCAGTTTGGGCTGTTCCGGTAATTTGGAGTTTCTTGAATAATACTCTTTTATCACTAGTACCTAAGGCGGAGCATTGGTTCAGTTCTGTGATGAGCTTTGATAAGATTATGATGATGATTTTTTTCCCTCTTTTGAAAAACCAGATGTACGCAATGTTGCTGCCCATAGTCATTTTCCTGATATACTACTATTACAGGAGGGATGTATATGATTTGCACCATGCCATACTTGGTATGAAAATCACAAAGCAAAATTTTGATGTTATTGAATTTAGATATTTGTGTCTTGGACTGTAACTAGTTGAAGAAATGATGCATCATGATTGACCTGATTTTCTTTTTGTACATGCGAGTACAGGGCTCTTTTTTTCTGTACTAATAACGGGGGTAATAACTGATGCAATCAAGAATGCAGTTGGTCGACCAAGGCCAGACTTCTTTTGGCGTTGTTTCCCTGATGGAAAGGAGGTAATTCATGACTTTAAATTTCGTCTCATCAAACCATATTATTCAATGTTTGATGTTTGGAATTTAATTTTTCTGTGAGTTATTGTTCAGGCCTATGATCTAGTCACAGGAAATGTTATTTGTCATGGAGAACGTGGTGTCATTAGGGAAGGGCATAAGAGTTTTCCTAGTGGACATACTTCATGTAAGCAGCATCATGTCTTTGCTTCTTACTTTCTAATGAGGAATTTAATGGCTGATTCTCTTTTTTCCTAAAAAAAGAAAAAAAGGCTGATTCTCATTTTCCATTACTTCAGTATGACTTTGTTGCTTGTGCTGCTACCATGTATGATTTGTTTTGTGCAGTGTCAAATGTAACTTAGTTGCATAATATGCTACATTGAAGGGAAGTTGGGGAATTGTGTTCATGTTCCTTGAAGAGATTAAAAACAAAAATATTATAATAACAATTTAATCTAGGTTTAATCAATTAAATGGAAGGTTTTGAAATCTTCCAATATTGGATAGAAGTCCATTTAATAAGGAATTCACCAAATTTCAACTCTTGAGTAGTCTGCTGTTGAAACACTTTAAAGCCTGAGAATGTTCAGCCCACTCTGCCACGTCCTGTTTTATCACAGGCTTTTTAATGCTTCAAGAAAATTTGAGGATCGGTATTGTAATATGCTATTGCTTAGCAAAAACCAAAGTGGGCTGTATAAGGGCCAGTGACAAGGACATTCAACCTGTTTCAGTTGAACTGGGCAAGGTGTTCCTCTCCTAGACACTTTGCAAATTTTGATTTATATGAACGAAAAAAATTCACATCTCCAACTGATGTTATAAATTACTGTTTTACATGTAGCGTATATTCATAATATCTGCTAACTGTATCGATTGAATCATGATTATCAGATTGCAAGTATAACACGATGTGGGGCCAAGTGGGCTTGGATCCTACACAAGTGACACGTGAGATGGACATAGAAACAAAGAAATCAAAGAATTTGGGTACAATTAGGAATTCTAATTAAGTTAGGATGTAGGAGTTGTAAAGGGTTGTAGGTTTTTGCAGAAACTAGGACAGCAGGGTTTTGGCCCTTATGAAGGTTTCTTAGTTTAGATGGAATTGGATACTATGAGGTCTATTGAAGTAGACCTCGGATTGGGGTCACAAAGAGAAGGTTTTGGTGGGGTTAGGGCAAGGTTTAGGATAGATTTTATGGTTTCTAGAAGGGTTAAGGCGTGCTTGAACTTAGCTGGTCCAACAAAATAGGAGGATAATGGGATGGAATCTAGGCTTGAATCCACAGAAATCTAGGGTTTATACTTGAAGTTAGAAGGATACAATGAGTTAGGTACATGGTTAAGGTAGCTCTTGAGTTAATTTATGTAGGGTTTGGATAGGTTTGGCAAGGTTTTTTATGGAAGGGTTTGAATGGGCGACAAATTTGGTTGTGGGGAATCTTAGGATGGGGATGTGCCACAGAATAGGGAATTGGAAAAAGGGGCCAAGCAGACATGGGGAGAACCTCCAATTCACGAGTCAGGGTTTGGGGGAATATCTCCACCAAAAGAAGAAGAGACGCTCTAACCTTTGGGGAGACTCTCCAAACCTACGATGGAGTTGAAGGATCTTTAGAATCTCTCCTTTGAAAGTGACCTTTACTCTGTTTGAATATGAATTGGCCATACATTGATATTTATAGAGAATTCCAAGTTCTATTGGTCCTGTACTTGGACTCTAAAAGCATAAGAAAACAATCTCCTTTACATTCTAAGAAACTATCCAAATCAAAGGTTTCTAATCTAGCTAGAATTGGAACCTTGCTAGAAATCCATTAAATAAGCTTTAAGTAAAATAAAATAAAAACCCAATTATAATAAGAACGCAATAATGAAAAGAACTAAGACACTTGGGAAAATAGAATAATCATTGATTTTCCGGCATGCTTTAACAATGATTTGAAGCCTGAAATCTGAGTTACAAAAAACCCATTGAAATATGGGTCTTAGATCTTAAAGACATTCTCTATTTAAGATTTTGATCACCCCAAATGGACATCCGGATGAACGTTATGTTGCCTGAAGCATACTCGTCATAACAGGTACACTAGGACATGTTTGTTGTACTGCATGACCATGAACAGGTGAACTTTTGATGCTTAAATATTTACATTCAAATAAAAAGACTTCATGAAAGGCCTAGGGTTGTGAAGTTGGATGCATATAACTAAAGTTGTATTAACTCTGCCATTGAGTAGATAAACTGATACACTTAATTCCGATTTGCTTTTAACTCTGTATATTCAGTATATGTCTTGGTCATATTTTAGTATGAGATTCCCCAAAACATGACTGACATGTGATATTATAAAGTTGAATTGGATGGTGATTACAATACCTGCAAGGTCTTGAAAATTTTTTAAGTGCTTTAAGTCTATGATTATATGATAGATTCTGTGGACGAGTTCATGTTATTGAGAGGGCTTTGATCATTTTTTAGCATTTCTAGGGTTCTTGTCCAAGGAATTATTGTTAATTGTGTGAAACTTCCTTTTTTGTGCAACAGTCCTTTTTTGTCACTGTTGCACATTCCCTTGTACAGTTCACATGCTTTCTGTAACCATATTATTGATCATAATCTAGGGAGCCACTTTCATACAGATAAACAACAACCTTATGTCATATTAGCTATGACAGCTACTTCATTAAAGTAGGTTTCTATTACTTAATATACATGGAAAGAACAAATAATTGTGTGCAGAAAGGGATAAAACCAATGGAAAATGGCAAAACTCCATCATATTCCAAGTATTGAACTTTGAATTGGTACTTCTATTGAAACTGTAAGAGGATGTTCTCCAACCACCTACACACGGGAGAAATTTGTATCTCCTTATTTTGATTAGACAATTGGGTATAATATGTCATCCATCGAAATTAATAAGGAAAAAACTTGTTTGCACTTTGCACAAATACTCCTTGATGTTAGGATAAAACTAACTTATCGAGATAGTTATTATTGGCTAATGCATGGATGAATAAGTATGTCCAGTGGTGTTTAAATCGAAACAACAAATTATCTTTTTTTAATCTTTATAGTTCCAAGGAAGAATATGTAGCAGGCGATGGACTAAGTTTCAATCCATTGAAGGCATTTGCCACTAGGACATTTGGTTAAGTAGTCTCAATTCTTAGGATATGGCTTGACTAAAAATCTGCACATCTTTATTTCTAGGAACTTCTGGGGGTTGAAATGTTATGCGAAGTGAAAGTTCAAATATGTTTCTTCATCTGTTTTAGCAACAACAGAGAAGTCAATTATTAAGAAAAAAGCAACTATTTGGATGTTTTTGAGAATGGTCCAATGGATGTTTAACATTTTGCTGTGGGTAGTTGTGCACTATAGAATTATTGTGCATGATTAATGCAACTTGGTTTTGAATGCTTTGCAAGCTTTTGCTGCGGAAGAGGATCAGACAGGAGTGCCTTGCAGAGCATCTTTTTTGTGTAACTGATGATTTTTCCATTGCTGTGCTTGCTTTCTGATTGCTTTATTGGAATTTAACCTGTGCCAGTTTATGACTTTCACTGAGGATGACACAGTCTTCTCAAATATGTATTTAATAGCACAATCAGTGCTGGTTCTGCACCGGGTACAACAAGATGTATATCTTATTTGTAATTGACAAGGAAAAAACACAATAATGTTGCCATTGAATTTCGTGATCCATCATTAGACTGAAGATTTGAACACTCCATGAACAAATGTACTATTGAGGATCTTAGGCCACCCTCTTTATGTGCAGTCTTGGCATTTGTTCCATTTGCAATCTTGTGATTGATTCATGTGCTTCTTGCTCTATTCCTCTCCTTCTTGGTACATTTAATGGGTGTTTTGTCTGCCATAACCTTCTCTGGGCATAGGTGACTGGTAGTATAATGAATTAACTGGATTTGATATGAATATACAATTGAATGAATACAGGTACAACTGTCCATGAATCTTGAGCCTAAAATGTTTATGCCCAAATGGTTACCTAATAATTTATTTGTTTGATAATGTATGTTTTCAGAAGCCTTCTTCTTCTGCCATGTGGTTTGTCTATTGTGGTTGTTTAACTTTTGTTTGATCCCTTATTGCGATTATAGGATTATGAGCACTGCAATAATTATTGACCTGCCTGTAGATTAGCACAATGAAGTTGTATATTGTATGTCTACCATGTGATACCTGTGGATTAATTTGAGCATCTTATGGAAACATAGGAGACCATCATTCATATTTCTTTGCACACGATTTGATTTGTATACTGAATTAAATTCTTGATCTCATTGAAAAAATATCTCATTATCTCGTGATCTGTAATAAATTCTTTCTTCTTGCAGGGAGTTTCGCAGGCTTAGGTTTTCTGTCTTTGTACTTATCTGGAAAGATTAAAGTATTTGATCGTAGGGGCCATGTTGCAAAGCTTTGCATTGTCTTTCTTCCACTATTAGCTGCATGCCTTGTTGGAATCTCTCGAGTGGATGATTATTGGCATCATTGGCAAGATGTATTTGCTGGGGGTTTCATAGGTCTGTTTTGTAGGCTTGATTATTTATTGAAATCTTGTTTATTATAATCAGAAAAGTTTTAATGTGCATTGCATGCCGGTGCTGCTTGTCCCACATGATTTTCTTCTACAGGTCTCACAGTGGCTACATTTTGTTATCTTCAATTTTTCCCACCTCCATATCATACTGATGGTAAGTTTTAATCCTGCAATTTTTTGAATAGGTGAAATTTTTGGTTTCTATGCAATTCCTATAGATCTACATCTGGGACACATTTTGTTAAGTGTGTGTGTGCGCTGCTTTTATTTGAATATCTAGCAGTGAAATGGATACCAACATTACATGCCTTGAACTTCTGGACATCTTCCTTACTGGAGAGTGGTCCATCAAACATTCTTTCTATGGCAAGCTTACCTCAATTGTTGATAGACAATTGAGAACCAGTTGAATCTGAAAGTTAATTTGCTATATTACATTCTTGACGTGGGGATGGGCTGTGGTGCTATTTAGTGATTTTGCTTCTCTGAAAGCATTAAGCAGAGTGTTACATGCCTGTAATCCCTGCCAAAACAAAGTCAAAGACATGAATTAGATAGTCGTGCGCAATGAAAGCATATGCTCAGGAGCATCATTTGGTTGATAAGGTTTTTCACAGACATTTGCTTCACTTAAGAGATGCCATACCATGTGAATCTGGTATAAAAATATCTGCTTTGATGTGTGGTGTGGCAGACCAAACTGCCTTTTGGCTGTGCTATAGGACATGACAGCATTTTAACCTCAAATGAGAATTAGAGATTTGACTTCAGAGACTGCTGAGTGGTTTTGGTTCTCCATTTGTCTTTTTCTTTTTTCCTTTTTTCTTGTGAACTTGTGGTTGTATGCTTGTCCATCCATTGGTGAGTATCTAATAGTAGTTTGGATGTCGATATGTGGCAATAGGCCATTGCATTGACCAATGCTTATGATCCAATCTAATATATCTAACTACTCTAGAGTTCATGGTGGCGAGCTGCCCATTACTTAGTTTGTGTCATTTGATGCCTTTTATAAGTTGAAGGAACATACTTCACATTGGCCTAGTCCAAATCTATTTAATAATCTTCCCCCCTTGCACCATGGTCATTTTGACTTATATTCATGTCCGCTGCCCTCCAATTCGGCATTTCTGCCTTATTCTTAGCATTCCTTTGCAAGCATACCAAACTTTCACAATTGCAAGAGCACTGGCACCACAGCAAGTTCCAGAGGATATACCCTTTGGCAGAATCTATTGCCCTAGTTCTGAAATTGAGGGTACAGAAGAGCTCTAGGATATGAAGAGCTCTAGGATTCGAAGCCTAAGAGGCACAGTTAACTAGATATTAGGAAACTCAAGGACCACAAGATTGTCTTTCTTCATAATGGTGGTGGCAGTTTGCAAGTCAAAACTGTCACACGTGGTAGCAGGTTCTCCAGGGCAAGTCCTGGTTAGGGGAGTCAGATTGGTTTCCTATGGGTCTCCCAGTTTCTTGTGCATTAGGGGCCTTTATGGGTAGTAACGCATTTGTTCAAGGGGATTTTATCGACTGGACACAATTTGTGTTAAAAACTGGGGAGATGATCGGACTACCCTGGGATTTATGATTGTGGATTGCATTTCAGAAAGACAGCATCCCAAACCTCTTCTGGCTAGCCACTGACTAGATTGCCCTGGTGGATATGTTAGGGGGTGCTTGGGGGACATGTGGCGGGGTCACCATGTTTCAGGGGAAAACTTTGATATTCAGTGCTCCCAGCTGTGGAGGCACTCCTTAACCTCCTTAAGTAGTGGTTTGCCTCTTGGAGGGGCAGTGACAAATTAGTTTGGGCCCCCTCTGGTATCTTGAGTTTGAATCCAGCCAACTATGTACTGGTTGCATGGTCATAGCGTTTAAGGCATGGTGTACCCCAATCCCTCCAAAAATTTGGACATTCAATTGGCTGGTTATCTCTGGTTATCTCTGAGAAGTCCCTGACATTAGACATGATTTAATGGAGAGGCATCCCACTTCCTATTTAATGTGGTATGTGTGAGCGGTTCCTCCATTGCTTGGATGTTTTCCAGATTTGGGTTTGCATCCCTGGCCTCTTTTAATGGGAGTGGATGTGGCTTGAGAATATCAAACGACTATTTTTGGGTTATTTTTCTTCACCATTCTCAGTCACCAGCCCGATTTTATGGCTTGCGACTCTGTTGGCCTCTATTTGTTCATTAGGATCGGAACACAGCTCATAGATCTTCGATATCAAAGCAAGACAGTTGGGGGCTTTAAAGGATAAAGCTCAAAAGTCATGGTTACTTTTTGGGCCAGAAATCATGAGGATTTCCTTGGGTAGTTGCCACTAGACTTTGCACAAAACGGGGGCCTCCTCTGAAAGTCTCGTCCAATGGAGATCTCTAGTTCCAATTCATGTTTGGTGTCATCAAGCTCCCAGGTCCAGTGGGCATTGGTGTGGTCTTTAGATCCAATGTACCCAAATGTTTACTCTTCCTTTCAGGATCCATTGGCATGGCAAACTCATCCAAGGCTGAAGCAGTGGCTCTATTTTAATTGTTCGATTGCAAAAGGGGATCCTCCCTTATAGTGGAAGGAGGTTCCATGGATGTTATTACATGGGGCTCAAGGGAGTCTCCCTCTGACTGGCACCTAGAACATCTGTTTGATCAAATTTTTGGGATTTGCAGCAATTTACAAGTTTCTTTAAGCAACTTTGGTGTAAGGCAAACTTGGTCATGGATGCAGTGGCAAAGGTAGGTGCAGCCAGTAACGGCTTTCATGTAGCCATGTCTCAGTCCCCAGCCGGACATTTTGTGTTAGTATATTAATACAATGTCAACTTTATCATTAAAAAAAAAATTGCTGTGTACTGATGCCCTTGCTTCTTGTGCTGCTTTTTATATTCATAGCCTGAAAGGGCATTCTCCATTTCCAAACATATCTATGCATATATGCAACTTTTTGACACACATTGCACACTTTTAGTGCTATTGTTGCTCCAAGTTGCTATTTACCCAAGATTGTGATTCTTCCTTTTCCTTCAATTTTCTTTTTATCCACAAGCTATTAATTCTGTGGGATTTTGTGTAATCAGATTATAGACCCAACTGAAATACATGAAATGCCAGTTTTGATTAATACCTTGTTATGCTCGACCTGTATTTCTGTATCTAGCATGGACTTTTTATGTTTGCATTCCTTTCTTTTTTCTTGGCAATTTCTAAGCACATTTATGAAAATTATTGTTTCTAGGATGGGGGCCATATGCGTACTTTCAGAGCGTGGTTGATTCACGCATCAATGCTCAAGAAACGACAAATTCAAATGCGCATAACATGCGTCCTCTGGAGGTTGAGACTGGGTATCAAGAACCTGAAGATACAGCATCAATATCATTTGGTACACATGATAGCAGGCCAATATTAAATGATGTGGAAACTGGTAGAAGATGATAGCAGGCTAATATTAAATGATGTGGAAGCTGGTAGAAGATGACACTACACCCACACTTAGAATGGGACAGTTTGTGAATATTGTTTCCTTTATGTTTGCTTGTTACTCTTTGATGACTTTGGCTTGGGTAGATGCGCTGAAGTTTTCCTTTAGGTTAATGATTAGTCAAATATAGGTGTTTTGAAGTGAGCCGGTGGGCATTAGATAGTCACCACAGCGTTCATCGTGGATTTGGTTCAGAGGAACCATGCATCTGTGTTCATAGAAAAGCTGTGGTTGCAAGTGTTATCACTGTCCAATGGATTGATCGATGGTGATGGAGAATGGGACACGGGGCATGGCATAAGCCTTAGTGGTAGGCTTCAGCTGTTGCCATCAATGTATAATTGTTGGCCCGTATAAACACTTGTAACCAACCACTTTTGTATAATCATGTTGATCATATGTACGCTTTTGAGATTGATGTCTTTGTCAGGTAAGAAAATTGTTTTTGATCAAAGTGTGGACCCAGTGTAAAAATTCTAACTAGAAATAGAAGAAACGTGAGGACCTCAAACCACTGTCCTCTTTCTTGGAGTACAGAATTGAAAGGTAGAAAAAAATGTAATAGGGAAAATATCGTATTGCCCCTTTAAAATCCTCGATAGCCTCGCCTAGTTTATTTTTTAAGGGGTCATTTGGATACTTGTAAATATATTGTTTGTGAAATATATTACTGGCGTAATACATTATGGTGTAATATATTACCTGCAAATGGATTGTTATTATTTGGGTAGTATTTAGATGCAATTTGGGAAATACATTGCTACTGTTTGGCTATGTCCGGAAGAAATATGGGAAATGTATTATCAGTATTTTACCAGTACTTGTTTATAAATTATTATTTCTTTTTTTTTTTTGGTCACAAAATTCTATTGAAATGCGGAATTAAAATCATCATCACACCATTCTAAAAGGATTTTCTAATAATAACATCATCACTATTTCAAAAATATTTTCTAACAGTAACTTGTACCATTCTAAAGTCATCATGATACAATTTTCTACTTATTTTGCATGCTTTTGGCACTTACATAGAATCACATGTTTTCTAACATGATTAGACTTTGGTTTGAGCATGATAAGTTATTGGAATAATATGATTGGAATAACATGATTTTATTGTGATAAGCTTTATTTTTATTTATTTTTTATAGAAGTCTTTTAAATGTATTTCTATATAATTTCAAATGCATAAGTTAAAAAATAAGAAGAAGTTTGATTAGTAAACTAGAAGGTTTTGCAGTAGAAAATTTTGAGGTATTGGAGGAGACTAAAGAGATATCTTATTTCAATTGAGTTTTTACTAATCTCTTACGACGATTATGATTTGTGAAATTTTTTATTATGATTGTGTTGTGTAATTTCTTATTGATTACCAATTATTATTTTTATTATGCAGGGGATGATAGAGCGATGTAGATGAGGGATGATGATGTAGATGCAGGAGATGATAGAGGGATGATGATGTAGGGGATGATATAGGGATGTAGATGAGGGATGTAGATGAGGGATGATGATGTAGGGGATGATATAGGGATGTAGATGAGGGATGTAGATGAGGGATGATGATGTAGGGGATGATATAGGGATGTAGATGAGGGATGATAGAGGGATGTAGGGAGAGCTGATGGCTTCATGAGCGCTACAACCCAAATTAGAGATGTAGGGGATGATAGAGGGACAAGAATGATTATTATTTTTGTTTTTATATGAGAGCTGATGACTTCATTAACGTTCAAATTAGAGATGTAGGGGATGCAGATGAGGGATGATTATTAGTTTTGTTTTTCTATGAGAGATGATGGCTTTATTAGCGCTCAAATTAGAGATGTGATGATAGAGGGATGTAGATGAGGGATGATGATGTAGGGGATGATATAGGGGTGTAGATGAGGGATATAGGGAGAGCTTATGGCTTCTTGAGTGCTACAATCCAAATTAGAGATGTAGGGGATCCAAATTAGAGATGCAGGGGATGTAGATGAGGGATGATAGAGGGGTGTAGGGGATGATAGATGGATGGAGATGAGAGATACAACTCAAATTGGGGATAGATGGACGTAGAAATGGATATATTTAGGAGATTGTAGAAATGGATGTACGTAGGAGATTGTAGAAATGAAAGAAATGAGAAATGGATGCAAAGACTTATAAATGGAGTTCAGAGAAAATGGAGTAAGCCAGCTAGTCTACACATACCATGTGTATGGATTACACTATTGCTTTATGACTTTTCAAATATCAAGTTTTCATGACAAAAAATGAAGAAAGCTACTGTAAATTAAGAATTACAACCAACTTTAATAATAGAAATGATGTAGGAATTAAAAATATACGGAAAAAAATGAATACCTTGGACTCTTCAAATATCAAGTTTTTATGACAAAAAATGAAGAAAGCTACTGTAAATTAAGAATTACAACCAACTCTAATGATAGAAATGATGTAGGAATTAAAAATATATGAAGAAAAATTAATACTTTGGACTCTTCAAATATCAAGTTTTCATGACCAAAAATGAAGAAAGCTACTGTAAATTAAGAATTACAGCAAATTTTGATAATGGAAATTAGGTAGGAAAATGAGGTAGGAATTAAAAATATACGAAGAAAAATCAATACCTTAATGAAACAATAGTATGAGTTTGATCACATAAATGAGAGACTACTCCATGAAAGGGTTTCAAATGAAAGCTCAAGGAAGAAGATAGTCTCATGGGTGGCCACATTTTTGTCAAGGGCTCTCTCTCTCTTTAAAGTGAATACTCAAGTTAGGATTATAATTGATCTCATAAGTTACTTTTATACTTAGATCAGAAAGATGGATTTGATCTTGATCCTTGATGCCTTAGATCAATGGCACATGAGATGCTTTTATTCAAGCCACTCATCCATATCTTATCACTAAGATCAATGGATGAGTTTTTGACACCCTTCACTCTTTAAAATCTAGGTTATAGTCATTTTATCTTAAGCCCTTAGTTCCATGCTTTATTTCCCATTAAGTCCAAATTCATGTTTACACTTATGCTCATGATTTTTGAATAATTTGTGAGAGTCAATAAAATACAAGGACATGGACATAAGGTAATATGGGACATCCACACATATGAATAACATATCTTATGACACTACTAATAGGATTTTAACAACATTAAAGTTTCACACGGATCAAGCCCATAACATGGTGCCACATAAGATATACCCACATGTTACAAAATCGTGGATAATAATATGAATTAAATTAATTATCAAAATCTCATGACTTCACACATGCCAAAAATGACACATATGAGAAAAAAAAACATGTGACTTAAATCAAACATAAGTCATAACAATATATAACACTTTAAATAATAAGACAACATGTTATAACATAATACCAACAAAAAAATTAATGACAAATAGGTTCCCACATGGATATGACGTTAGCAAGATCATCCACAAGTGGGAAGGTGGGGGTGCCACGTGGCATCCCTATGGCCGCTTTGGAACCATGTGGCATCCGCACAGGATGTCTTTGTTTGGCATTTATGTCAAACATATTTGAAAATCATATTTTTTATTGTTTACAAAAATCTGAATTTTTTTTCAAAAATCCCAAAAATTCTCTAAATGATTTCTCAACATTATAACACAATTTCTCATCAATATAAAATCTTTTCTCATCAATTTTAAATTAATTTGAGTCAAAAGTAAATCAGATCTCTAGACTTATAACACAAGTCGGAATCTTCCATTGGGCTAACCCGAATGACATTCCATCGGCGTCTTAAGCCGACCCAATAGACCTATGCTCCACAGTCTATGGCAAGGACACATAATTGGTCACACTAAAGTTGTTGAGCCAGAACTTCCCGTTACCAGGGGTTCAATGGATTACTGGTGCACCCCTATGGGGATATGTTCCTACTCAAATACAGAGGTCCTCTCAAAGCACATGTGCACTAGCTCTTCTAAATCGAATAATATTATAGAAGAGTGGCTTCCCCATACGACTGTGGGTGCATATGTCATGGAACGGTATCGTGTCAGAATATGGGCTCATGTCCCATGAGCCGAACTTTTAAATACTCGTGTTCTATTATTCTCGATTAGATTCTCGAAGCCCTGGCTTATCACATCAACTATGATGCATTATAATCAATATAGTCCTGACTGGGAGGTGACCCTCACACCTCCCCGAGAGTTCACACTCCCAAAACGTATACTCTCAATGCCTCAAATAGTCAGGGTATATGAATTTGGGCCCCAGTGCTCCAAACACCCAGATTCAGTATCTCTCTAACTCCCACTGAGCGTAAGACTATTGGCTTTAAGGCCTTGAAATGCCACATAATCAATATTCTCCCACTTGGCTTTTGATGCCTTATAAACGATTCTCTCTCTCATTCTTATACATAATGAAATAATTTAAAACATCCATTCTCTATCATAAAAGCAATACTCATATCAAGCAATGGAGCAAGTATCAACAATCAAGTTACCTTTCTCAATCTCATATCATGCACAAGCGTAAACCATTGTCTGCTCCATAAGTGTAGTCAATCAACATAGTCCATTAACACAATCAATAGTCATGGACTAATAAAGACAAGGGTGGTCAAACATATGCAATCGCCATAGAGAAAGTTTGCCCGTAATAGATTTCATGTATTTCGTAGAAAAATCAAATCTCGTGTAATTTGTTTCCATTTTTTTACTTTTGAAATGTACCCAAACATGATAAATCTCATATTTTCTTGTAATATGTTTTTTTCTTATGGTTGAAATATACCCAAACATGATAAATCTCATATTTCTTATAATATGTTTATCTGTAATAGATTTACAAGTATCCAAACGGCCTCTAATAGTAATTTTTTTGTGCTCCCTCTTAGGTTATATCTATTTATTCTTTCTAATTACCCTGAAGTTTCCCTTAAGCCACACTTAAGCCACATAGGCCCTTGGTAATCCACCCCACCCTATGGTCTCTCTGTGAACCCTTCTTGGCCGGCCACCCTTAAGCACTCTCTCTTAGCCATTCTGCCCCTCATTTTATGTACAAGTGAATTAGATCATTACCCACGAGTGGGCTTGGGTGGAGAGGGCCCTTAACTACACAAATATGGATCTTCGTACCTACCGGAGAGCATCGGTGAGATGATGCTTGTGCTTTACGACATTTGAAGGATCATCATCATGTGGGTATTATCCCAACTACTTGAGGTCGGCTATTTCGTATCTCTTCGTACTGCTTCCATCTATGTGCTTTTGAAGCTCTAGCTATTGTTGTATTAGTTCTAAGGGGGTGGCAAAGGGTTAGGTATGGGTCGGGTCCAGGCCCGAAATAAACACTATGTACCCGGACTCAGAGCCGTACTCATACCCGACGGGTCCAAATTGAGTGTAACCGTACCGAACAGGTAATTTTGAACCTAGGACCTGGACCCGCACTCGTACTCGACACTAAATCCACATAAAAAATCACCATACATTATTTAGAGATGGCTTCCACAAATAACTGGTTAACAATACCTTAGAGAATAGAGACCCACAGATACAATCCAATACAAAACCTAATAAATCCATAATCCACAATAGCACCATCAACAACATTAATATCATAATCAACAAAATTTTATCTGACAATAAACAATTAAATGTCAGCAAGAGGAAAAGAAGAACGACAACTTCCACAAAAGAACTGGTTAACAATAAACTTAGAGAACCACAAGGGGAATTGATGAAAAGGCGAATATCCTTAGTTGGGTATTGAGCAAGACTGACTTGTGATAGCATCAGCTAAAAAAACGTTGACCTTGTTCCCCAAGAACACCACCCTTTCTCTAAGCAACAACCCCATAACATCAACCTCTGCACCTCTCATTGTGGTTGCAGGAGTTTTAGAAGAAGAAGAAAGAAGATGATGGAGATGAACCAAAATCGAAATCAGGTCATGGGACTTTTGGGGAAGAGAGGGAAAAACAACCCGTGCTTTAATGGGGAAGGATGTTTTCTAGAGAACGAGAGGAGGAACGCAGGCGGGGGTTTTGAGAGGGTGGGATAAGGTAGAGACGCAGTTGCAGAGGAGCTGCAGAAGTAGGGTTTGACGATTGGGTTATATTGATTTAGGGTTTGAGTATAAACAAGTTAAAAAGAAGGGAAACTTTGGGTCTCGGGTTAGATATGGGGCGAGTCCACTAGTACCGAGACTTCCACATAATCCACCTGATTTAGTTGTTCTCCAGCACATGAAGGCATTCTTGCTTCACCTGGTGGCTGCAATCATATTCCTTAGCTCGATAGGCAACAAAGTGCCATATGTTATTTGAAGTTGTTTGAGGATATTGATGCATGACTTCCTGTGGGTTTCTAATATTGATGTGAAGAAGTTTCACTTGTTGAGGTGGGATAGAATTTATATGCTGAAGAAAGAAGGAGGTTTGGGTGTAAGAAGGATAAGGGTGTTTAACGAGGCACTTTTATGTAAACGGTGGCAAAGTTTACTGTTTAAAAACCATATTTGGTTTAAAGTACTTTTGGCTAAATATGAGATAGATAGATTTCAAATGTTATTGGGTAATGGACATGGGAGGGAGGTGTCACAGGTTTGGAAGGTTATTTACAGATGTAGGCTGATTGTTTAGGATATTCAAGGTGGAATATTGGTTGTGGCAGTCAAGTATTTTTATGGCACCATAAATGGATATGGGATTACCTTTTGAAAATAACCTTTCCTGAACTTTATGGATTGGTTACCTAGCCAAATTTGACAGTTAGTGATGCTTTAGAAAGAAGGGGAACGCAAAATTCTTGGAATATTTCTCAATCTTATGGCCAACTGAGCAATGCCCTTCTTTCCCAATGGTGCGCTTTAATGGAAACCTTGGATAAAGCTTATGTTGCGGTTAATGCACATGATGAAATTATTTGGGAGATCGAAAGTGATGAGATGTTCTCTGTTAAATCGTGTTACAACCTCCTATTTGATGATAGACTAAGATGGTCTAATCCAAAAGTACCACAAATTTGGAAGTGGCCTATCCCACATAAGATGTAAGGTTTTATTTGGCTTGCATATCTGAATAAGATTTAACTATTGACAATTTGGTAAAAAAGGGGGAAATTTTGCCCAATGTCTGTTTAGTGTGTAAAGCTGATGGGGAGTCGGGTGCACACTTGCTTATTCTCTGTTCCTTTACAGCATAAATTTGGAATTGATTGTTTGACACTCTTGGAGTTCATATGCTGCTTCCTCAATTGGTTGAAGGGATTCTTTCTCAATTCTCTATCGCCCATTTGCCTACGATAGGTAAATCAATTTGGAAAATCTCTAAATGTATCATCCTTTGGGAAACCTAGAAGGAGAGGAATAGAAGAACCTTTGAAAGTAACTCCCTACCCTTTGAGAAACTTTTAACCAACATCAAGCATTCGATTTGGTTATGGTTGTTTGTGACAAAAGAAGGGTGGGGGATTCAAAAAGTTGATGTGATGGCAAATAGCAGCCTCTTTCTCCTTGGGTGTGCTCGTAGTAGACCACGATGTTTTTGGACTACACCTTATGCTGGATGTATTAAGCATAACTTTGATGGGAGTTTTCTGGGAAACCCAGGTATTGCTGGAATTGGTGGTGAAGTGCATGATTCCTTGGGTTTTGTAATTCTCTCCTTTGCTGGTCAGATTGGGGTCCAAACATCAAATTATGCTGAATTAAGTGCTCTTCTGTTTGTGGTGTAAATTTTGTTTGAGAAGAATCTGAGAATGAATGTTTGGGTTAAAGTGAATTCTTTGAATGTGACTAAGTGGTGCAAAAAAGAGCAGTGGGTTCCATGGGACCTCCGTTCTCTTTGGTTGCAAATCATGGATCTGGTCGAACCATTATCTTTTTCCTTCTCCCATGTTTACCGAGAAGCAAACTTACTAGCTGAGTCTTTAGCTAAGGGAGGTGCTTCGTTGCCTTTGCTTTTGATCTCCTCTTTTAATTAGTCATCAATAAAAGTTTTGAACATTTGTCAAAAAAAAAGAAAAGATATTGATGTAGCAGTAAGCCTTAAGAGCCTGCAACCTTGGCGTACCTATTTGAGACGGCTTTCAAAGTTCTTGGAACATAAACGTTCACATAAGTGTTAAAAAAATCGACTCGGCCAAGGTACTAGGGACCTGACCGAGGTGATTTACTCAGGTGAGTTCGAGTTACTCGCCCAAGTCTAACTCATTTTTTTTAATAGAAATTGAAGAAAATAACAATTATTAATTATTAACAACTTAGTGGTTGGCATACTGGTTAATACACTTTTCATATCAAGAGGTCTCACGTTCCATCCTCCCCATGGCAATTTTTTTTTTTTTTGAACACATTGAAAAACGATATATAAAAACCAAGTGACGGACAACTCTTGTGGGATTCGAAACCACGACTGGGGAAAAAGTTAATGATTGTTTTTTTTTTTTTTTAACTCACTGAAAAATGATGTATAAAAAACAAGTGACAGACAACTCTTGTGGGATTTGAAACCCCGCTGGGGTAGAAAATTATTCGTTAACATTAACCGATAAGGCATTTGAACATATTTGAAAGGAAAATGAGGTAGTAGTTTATTTAAACTTTAAAACTCACTGAAAAACGATATATAAAAAACAAGTGATGGACAACTCTTATGGAATTCGAAACCCTGATGGGGTAAAAATTTATTCGTTAATGCTAACCGCTAAGGCATTCGAACATATTTGAAAGAAAGATGAGGTATTTAAACTTTAAAAGTATGTTGTACAACCTACTCGGCGGATTCCGATTTGCGTTGTCCGAGTTTTTGAACCGTGGTTCACATTTTAGTGCCTTTGTGACCCTACTCCAAGTAAATCAGACATCCATTTCACTATTGCAAAGAGCTTGACCTTTATGATCACGAAAAGTTTGGTGTGTATGAGAGCTGTGGGTTATTTTTTTGAGATATAAGAGCTGTGGGTTATCTTATTTTTTGAAATCAGTTACTAAGAATTTCATTCACCCATGAATGATTACAAGGAGGTTCAAGAAGAAAAGGGTGTAACCACCAATGAATGTTGGTGGACACCACCCTTTGCTAGAGCATCAACTTTTATATTATCCTCCATAAAATAATGAGATAACTAAAACGAACCGCTACTTAAAATAAAAAAGATTTCATCGAAAATGCTACATAATCTCTAAGGAGGCTTCATTTCTTCTTTTGCCCAAGCAATGACATTGCTTGAATCACTTTCAATCATCTTTTGACCCTCGAGGTTCTTTATTATCTTTAAAACCCCTAAAAGAGCTCTTGCCTCAGCTTTATTCACTGTTGTATATCCACATGGTCCCGAGTAGATCAATTTGTAATTACCCATCTGATCTCTAATGGTACCATCATAACTTACTGGGCCTGGGTTGCCAATCGAGCTTCCATCAAAGTTGAGTTTTAAACAATTTTCATGAGGAGGCATTCAAATAGCAATTCAAGTATGTCTAACTTCAGATGGGTTCTAAAAAATCTGTGATTTTGGGATAAACTTACAATCCTTGTTTGTTGAAAACCATTCAGCTGCTGTTGTTAAGATGTTGGACTTCAAACCTTCAATCTCACTTTGTGTCCCTTCAAATGTTTTTCTATTTCTTTCTTTCCAAAGATTCCAAATAATGCTCACCCATAAAGCCCTCCATAGTACAGCGCCAACTTCCGACAAATTAGGTTTCATCTATTGAGAGAGGATCAATTCTAGGCTTTGTAGGATCAAGATATTTAGATTCAACAACTTTCTATCCCAATCCTACATGTTTAGAGTGAAAGGACAATGTAAAAGAATATGGTCCACATTTTCGTTATCCCTCAAACATAGCTTACAAACATTGACAATTATGAAACATCTCTTACGAAAGTTATCCATAGTAGACAACGTTTTTTGAAGAGCGACCAACAAAAATTATTGAACCGTCAGCGGCACATGCAAATTCATAATTCTTGCTAAACTTCAGTTAATCGCTCTGTGTTTCTCTCCATGCAGTAGTCGATAGATAGACTTAATTGAAGAATCCCCTGAAGCTGTGAGTTCCCACACCAATCGATCATTTTAATTGGGAACATAGAATAAATTATGCAACAGATTCATGAGCAATTGGAAATCATGAAAGAAAAAATCTGAGACTTTCATGTACCTGCAAACAATATTCCAAGAAGAGTTAGTAAAATCAGCTACTTTGAGATCTTTCATTGAGGCCAATGGATTGTCGACTTTGGAGAAGACCTCAGGGAAAGAATCTCGAGAGCATGGTCTCCCAGCTACTTATCAAACTAGAATAATGTTTGATTTCCTTTTCCAACTACTTTGCAACAATGACTAAGATATAATGATCAGCACGCATCAATTCCTTTCCAAATACTTGAAAAACCAACCTTAGATCTTGGGCTTTTAATGAGGCTAGTCAATACATCTACTCCATATTTTTCTTTTCTCCCCATAAGTTGTCATGCTGATTGTGGAAGCGCCATCACTACTTAATCAATAGGCTAGTGTTTATCAATTTGAGCTTTTTAACTCCTAGAACCCCATCTCTCTTGTAAGTGCAAACTTTTTCCCAGTTCATAAGTTTTAGCTTTTTTCCCATCCCTACATTGCCCCATAAAAAAGATATCATAATGTTTTCCAAAGTCTTCACCGCCTGCTTTGGCGTTATGAAAATGGACGTAAAATAGATGGGTAAGTTGGACAAAGTAGAGTTCATAAGAGTTAATCTTTCATCAAATGACAACACTTTAGACTCCATAGATCCAGTTTCTTATTAATCTTTCAATAATAGAATCCCAAATAGCTGTCAATTGGTTTCCTCCAAATAAAAGAATACCCAAATATTTGCAATGAAACTTGTTAATCCCACATCCAAGAATTTTTGCCAAAGATGCCACCACATTTTCTGAAACTCCAACCCAATCAAATTTGTCTTTTCTAAATTCACTTTGAGACCCGTTGTTATTTCCATACACTTTAAGAACACCTATAAATTCTTTACTTCTTGTTCCTCTGGCCTACAAAAGATAATAATATTATCTGCATACTGTAAATGAGAGATTGTTAGTCTACCAACATTAAATTCAGAAATAAGGCCTATACTCACTACAAAGTTCAGCATAGTACTAAAACTTTCTGCCACAATAGTATATAAGTATGGGGACAAATGATCTCCTTGCCGAATGACTTTTGATGCTTTAAAATAACCACAAGATTTCTCATGGAAAAGGATGGAGAAATGAGTTGACTTCATAAATCCCTGGGTCCACACTCTCCAACGTGATCTAAAACCCATCTTCCCTAAGATTTTATGTAGAACATGCCAATTCACTTTATCATATACCTTTTCAAAATCTATTTTACTTAGAAGACTTGATTTTTTCTCTTTCAGCCTTGAGTGTTCGCATTCTTGTGCCATGAAGATATTGTCTATAATATGTTTGTTTTTGAGTAAAGCAAACTAAGGACCTTTCATAACCAGATGCAATACTTCTCTCAATCTATTTGCCAAAATCTTTGCAACAATTTTATAGACATTCCCCAATAGGCTAATAGGCCTTATGTCTTTCACACTCTTTATAACATATTTTTTGGGAATTAAAGCAATAAAGGTAAAATTTGCTGTTGTTGAGATTTTACCTTTATGATAAAATTCATTCAAGAGTAAAGAAAGATCCTCCTTTAGAAGCTCCCAAAAAGTTTGAAAAAAGGCTAAAGGAAAACCGTTTGGCCCCGGTGCCTTATCCCTCCCCAAAAGGAAGACATCACATTTTATCTCACCCATTTCGAAAAGTCTTTCCAGCCTTAAAGCCCCTTTCTAAAGGCAATCTATCGAAGATGACATTCTCAAAACTAAAATGATTTCTTCTTTTCCCTGTAAAAGCTTCATTGAAATGATTAGTTATAAACTTATTTCAATATTACTTGGTTTAGTAAGCTCCACATCTCCCAATTTAATTTTACTAATGGAGTTACCCTTTTTTCTAGCATTAGCAATAACATGAAAGAATTTAATGTTTCTATCTCCTTCTTTTAACCATTTCACTCTAGATCTTTGCCTCCAATATACTTCTTACAATTTCAGTAGGTCATGTAAGGAAGCAAGAGAGTTGTTTCTTTCCCAAATTTTTTCTAGTGGCACTGATCCTCCCATAAATTGGATCTCATCAATCTATTCAAATGATTTTTTTTTTGTCACTGCAATTTTTGTCTCTGGGTTACCCCAATGTTCTTTTTTTTCATTTATAGATTTCATTCTTCAGCATTTTCAATTTAGAAGTAAATTGATGACCCACCCAACCTTCGATCTTGGTATTTTATCAAAACTCTTCCACTAACTTAATAAAGCTTCTATCTGATAACCGATTTAGCTCATTTCTAAAAGGTGATATGTCAAATTTCACACCCATCGAATTCAACAAGAGAGGGATGTGATCGGAGGCAATTTTCTCTAAGGCATTAATAAAAAGATTTGGAAACTTATTAAGAAGGGAGTTGGTCACCAAGAACCTATCCAAGTGGGTAAAGGTAGGGTCTGAAAGAGCATGGACCAGGTTTAGGCAGCCTCAATTGAAGGAATCTTCAAAAGCTCATTATTCTGAATAAAAGAATTAAACATGTGCAAACAAGAAGAGATCCTAAGATTAGCTGAGGATTCATTAGGGTATCGAATCACATTGAAATCACCTCCAATACACCATGGCACATTATCGAAATTGGTCAGAGCATCCAGTTCATCAAAAATTATGCTCTTTCATCAGGACAGTTTGGACCATATACGTTTGTTAAACATCATTTAGAACCATCCACAGGGTCAGAAAATAAAATGGAGATATATCTTTCATTTAAAACACAATCATCTTTTTGAATCACACTCGTATCCCATATGACCCACAAACCACTTGATTAGCCATTAGAATCAAAACCCACAAAGTCCATTAGTCTCCTACCCCAAACTAACTTAGCAGACTAAAAATTCGATGCCTCCATCTTTGAATCCTATATAATCAAAATGTCAAGCTTTTCCTGCCTAACTAAAAACAAGACATATTTTTTCCTTCTACTACTATTGAGGCCCCGAATATTCTAGCATAATATTTTCATTTCGAGATATAACCCCTATTGTGCCTGGTGATTTTAGATGGACCATCAGATACAGTACGACATGCTTTAGAAACGGTGCGAGTGCACCCATTAAGAAAGACAATGTCATAGTTTATAGAGCATACCAGATTGTCGAGCTCCCTTAAAATTCGCCCTTTGTGCTTTGATTTTGAATTTTTGAGCCTACAGGTTGTGCATCAAAACCCTTGTCACGATCTTTCTACAACATTTCGGTGATAGAGTCCAGAGAGTCTCCGTAATGGAGATTCATCACATCAACATCCTTGCTGACTTCTAAGGGGTGTAGGACTACTGGTAACATTCCAGGCTCATCGTCTTATTCATCCACTAGGGGGTCATATGGTAAGTGATAGGTCAAGGGGATTGCCATGACTAGTTGTTCATCTTTTTTATTATTTCCACTACCTGCCATTTCTATAGGCTCTACTACTTCCAAATGTTGCCGAAAGACATTTCCATCCCAACGCAAGTTCTGACTCTTATCATACATCAGGGATTCAACATTTTCCTCATATTCTAGGTTGTAATCTATTAAGGGGTACTGACTAGGCTATGGGGTATTAGTTTTCTTTGGGAATTTCAAAGGTTTTGAAGCTACTCTTTTCATTCGAATCGTCTTCTTGTGTGCCATGGCCACAAATATTTTTTCTTTACTTTTTGCCGATGAAAGGGACAGTTGGGGGTGGTTAAGGAGTGCACCACAAAACACATTTAGAGATAAGCCCCTTGGGAGACTCTGCTTCATGATGGCGGACCTGAGATTTCACTGCATGCACTGTTGTTTCCAATACTGGTTGGTATCATTTCACACACATGTCCCCAACACAGCTGGGTAGATCTTTGAGTACAACAAATCTATATTGGATAGAGATAGGAGCTGATGATTCATTTGAATTTTGAGATATAACATTTAAGTTTTTGTTGGCATCATACTTTACTATCCACCGTTGAACAATGTGTTTCCCAATGAGAGCGATTCTTGATTGCGATCAATGATTGCTTCGAGATGCATTCAATTCTTGAGGTTTTCGTGCTGTCGTACTTGTGCTCATAGAGATCCCCATGCTTTGTGCTTTATTGGACTTTGGGACATTCGAGTCAGTAGAAGTACTGACATCATTGTTTTGGTTGATATTGTCTTGTGTAGAGCTGATTCCCTAAAGATCAAGAGAAAATCGAATAGATTAACTTTTAGAATATAGGAGGTAGGACTCTTGACTTCTTTTTTTTCTACTTGAAATATCAGCGAGTGATACGATGCCTTTGTCCAATCAATCTTAATCAGAATCCCACATGAGTTGGCAATTTCTTTAAAAACTTCCATCCACCATGCTCTCACTGGTATACCGTTCACTGAAAAATATGCAGATTTGGGTTCAATGAGAGATTTTTCCATAGTTGCGACCCATTTTTTGGCTATCAACTCCACACCTTGAAATCTCCAAAATTTCTGTTTTATCACTTTGGCTACTTCGTTCCTCGATCCAAGAAAACATATAGCTTTATTTCCAAGGATACTTCTACATAAGCTAGGGGTCGAAGTCCAGGATTTGTCCTCCTATCTCTGAAAAGCCGCAATGTATGTACCTTTTTACTTGCCTTTTACCCATAGTAACCACTCAAAAGCAGCCACCACCCCAACCTTTTATCAAACACTTGGAATACCGCCTACTCAAGACCAAAACTCCTTTTTTTTTTAACCCAAGCCAAGATCTCCTAATTGTTCTTCCCTCTCTAGTGTTTGTAGACGTTCTCAAACCTCATATTTCTTTCTTCTTCTTCTCCTTCTAAGAAACAACACAATTTGAATCTTCTCTCTAAAACCCTAAAAGCCTCTCTCTCTTCTCCTCCATGTTTTGCTTTGCCACAAGTAGGAGAACAGCTTTGCAGCTGAAGCCTTTAAATAGTTCTATTAGACTTGCATAGACTTTGAATTCTATAAACTAAAGCTTCTACTGATTTCGATAGCTAGGAACTATTTCTCCAGCTCCAAGCCTTGTTGAGACCTTGAATCTCATCTTCCAACCTTATATCATCTCAGACCATTAACTTACATCAGACCATTAACTTACATCTAGAACTCCATGTATATTTATGCCCAAGTCTTCCTCTTTCTCTCTAGAACTCTGTATAAAATCCAACATGCACCTTCATTTTCTCAAAGCCATGAAATATACGGGATCGTAACTGAGTGCTCCGAGGACTTAAAGGGAGACGCTCTAACTCTAAAGTGATATGCAAACCTTATGTTTCTCTGCACTGTGACTTATCTTTATGAGTTCTCCATGTTTTTTCATTGCTTTGCAGACAAACATGTACCCACTATCACCTAGGTCATTGAGCTCCACCGCGAGATTCTGGCAAAGAGGGATTTTTTAGAGAGGGATTCGAGTGAGGTTCCACAAGGGGAACATTTCTAAGAGAGAGAGAGGGGCCAGCTTTGCAACAAGGGTATTTAGAGACAGAGAGAGAGAGAGTTCCCTTTACCTTCTCTATAAGAGGGCTAGAATTAGCTAGCTCTTCTCTCACTAGGTTATCAGTGGCGATGTGAGGGATGCCAAGGAAAGGGGGGAATTTGAGAGTTGTATATATACAACACATGGGTTTAATGGGGAGCTTGGGAAAAGCTTTTTAGCATTTGTTGAGCATGTATCTTTATCATCATCATCATCATCATCATCATAGTCTTTTTTCAACTAGTTGGGGTTAGCTATAAGAATCATGACTTATTATTCTGCTGCATCAGAGCCTTATATATATATATATATATATATATATATATATATATATATATATATATATATATATATATGGGAAGAGTTTATATAGAGCTGAGGCTCTAAACAATAAATTTGAGACTACATCAAAAATTTCACTAAAAGAGGTTGTTTTGATGCCCAAATATCTTCAAATTGATTATCTCGACATCAAGATGCATGGACATGAGAAAAAAATGGATTTCAAGTTTTGAAAATAATGTATTTTGTAACGCATTTTGTGACCGTTAATTTTCAAAATTTTCAAGTTTTTATAGATCTATCGATCTACACTATTTTTGAAGCTTTAAAGTTTATAAATAAATATTAAAATATATTTTAAGGGTATCACAGATTTCCTGTATTGAAACCACATTTCTCGACACTATTTGAAAGTAGGCTCTAATTTCATTGTTTAGAGCCTAGGCTCTATACAAACTGCACCATATATATATATATGAAAAAATCTTAAAAACGTCTATAGGCGAAATACTATAATGTTTTGCCACCGCCACGGACTTGCTATGTCCGTGGTGGTTCTACGTGAGACCTAGTATGTCTGTGACGGTATCGCCATGGACATGCTAGGTTAGTAGCGGTAAAAAACGCACACCGCCTAATTTTTTTGGACGGTGATGAGCCTATGGGCGAAAACACTGTTTATTTTAGCCCGTAGGAATTGCGACGCTAAAATCTAGAGAGAGGTTTTGAGATTGGAGAGAATTTGATAGTCTATGTGCGATTGACTTCTGAAATAAAGCTTGGCCCCCAAAATAAAGAAGTGAGACAGAAATAAACAATGTGGTTTCCACGGCAAAAACAAGGGACCTGTGATTGCCATTTCCTAAATTTGGAAGTGTGTAAAATCTGCACTATCCAAATAAATGGACGGTGCAAATGGTAGCAACCCAACTTCAATAGTTAGGGTAAGACTTTATAGAAGCCACATCCTTCCCTATTTACTTATGGTTCATCTCATCTTCACAGTGTACGATTTTCTTAGTTCAGTTTTATTTGCATTTGTGGCCGGTGTAGTCTTTTGTGGTTGGTCGTATGCCTACAGCCTCATTAGATTGGTTGTTTCAAGAATGATGTAGTTATTTTATGGGTGATGTATTTGTTGCTGGATACTTACGGCTAATAGCTGCCCACCGGTTTCGTGCTAATGGTTGATGAGCACTTCACATTATTATTATTATTATTTTAACAAATATCACTACTTTTATTGAATACTAAGAAAAGGCGATTACAACATTAGAAATAACAAGAGAAGGTAAATGAGCACCACCCTTAGCCAGCACATCCGCCACAAAATTGGCTTCACGATAAACATGAGAAAAGGTGACCGTCAATGAGAAAGCCAAATACATAATTTGTAACCATAATGGCTGTAGTTCTCAAGGAACCCGCTGTTCTTTATTACACCATCTAATCACATTGAGTGAATCCCCTTCTATCTAGCAGTTATTGCCACAATTTCTTTCAATAAAAATCTTCAAGCCACTCCCTAAAATTTGTGGTTACGCAACCTATCGACCCAGCATACGAAAACATGATGTTACCAAAGCAATCCCACAAGATTCCCCTAATACATGCTATCCCAAGATTACTAAAAGAATTACCATCAAAATTGAGTTTCAGATTACCCACAAGAGGCGCAGTCCAAATACATCTTGGTCTACTCCTAACGGAATCAAGAAGGAAGAGGTTGTGTAAATTTACTATGACATCAATCTTTGAAATACCCCACCCCTCATTTAACACAGACAGCCACGACCAAATAGAATATTTAATAGAATGGATCAAATCTGTTTTTTTTTTTCCAAACTTCTCAAAGAATGGTTCCTTTAGCAATCATTCTATTTATTTTTTACCGAACTTCCCCAAGAATGGTTCCTTTAGCAATCATTCTATTTATTTTTTTCCAAACTTCCCCAAGAATGACTCTTTTTTTCCCCGAACTTCCCAAAGAAATAGGAAGTCTTTCTATTTCTTTTTTTTCCAAACTTCCCAAAGAATGGCTCCTTTAGCAATCCTCCAAATAATCTTCCGTACCTTAGGCAGATGGGGTAAGGAAAATTGAGAGACAATACCCTCCACAGATTGGGAAAGAACCAAATTTACCTATAAAATACCAAACCGCCAATACCAAATTTGCATCGTGAAGGGGCAATGTATGAAAAGATGCTCACCATATTCACCATCAGTTTTACACAATAGGCATACATTTGGGAAAATCTTTTTCCATTTTATTAGGTTATCTATAGTCAAAACTTTGTTCATAGCCACCAGCCAAATAAAGACTTGAACTTTGAGAGGGATCGGTCATTTCCGAACTTGGGCAATTTGAGGGAAAGACTATTTCCATCGATCGTGGAACATAAAATTATAAAAATACTTAACAGTGAAAACTCCATCACTCTCAATCTCCCATACCATTCATCCTTTGTATTATGTGAAACTTAAATTTTATTCAGCAGTTCCATTAGCACACACCATTGAGAAAGTAAGACATTGTTCAATCGTCTGTATGCCAAGAAAATATTCCAAGATATAGTATCATCCCTCCTTTCAACCGCCTCACAAACTTTAATACTGGGCCTCGTAACAATCCCAAATAGGTCTGGGAAAACTGACTTAAGAGGGTACTCCCCCACCCACTTATGATGCCAAAAAGAAATTTGATTGCTGTAGACAGCGTTCCATCTGAAGTATCCTGAAATCATTGGCCTACAATTGACAATAGTCTTCCACATCTGTGAGATATCCTGAGCCCTACGTCCCCCAAGCCAAATCTCGGATCTATCCACACCATACTTAGATAGTAGGACCTGGTACCACCGATGATCTTTTACGTGAAGACTCTGCTACTACCATTTACACAATAGAGCTTAATTCACAAGTCTAATCCTTCTAACACCCAGTCCCCCTTCTTTCTTTGGGCTGCAAACTCTATCCCATCTGAGAAGATGAAATTTCTGATAATCGCTATTAGGGCCCCAAAGAAAATCCCGCATCGTTTTTTCAATCTTTTTTGCAACTGAGGCTGGCATATTAATCAAAGACATCTGATAGACTGGAAGATTGGCGAGGCAAGATCTTAAATGAGTCACCCTTCCACCCAAGGATAGGTACTTATGTTTCCAAAGATCAAGTTTGAATTGGACTCTCTCAAGCACCTTATCCCATACTGTTATGGAAAATCTTGAATAAGAGATTGGTAAACCAAGATAACTGAGAAGAAAGGTACCCACTTTACATCTCATCACACTAGCCAAACTAGCAATCAAATCCTCAACATAGTTACCGCCAACAATGGAAGACTTGTGAAAATTAATTTTGAAGCCAATACTGACCTCACAAATTTCCAAAAATCTGGCAATGTTCTTAATTTGAAGGGGATCAACATCACAAAAAATAAGAGTATCATCAGCGTATTGCAAATGAGAAATTATAATATCTGAATTCACAATATTGAATCCCAAAAAATGACCCCCTCTCTCCACCTTGCTCAACATCAAACTAAAGCATTCAACATAAATAGTAAATAAGAAAGGAGAGAGAGGGTCTCCTTGTCAAAGGCCTCTAGAAGCCTTGAAAAAATCAATTGGTCTATCTTTAAATAGGACCGAGAAATAGGCAGATAAAAGGCATCCAAAAATCCAACTTTGCCATCTATCACCAAATCCCATAGCTTTCAAAATTTCTAACAAAATACCGCATTCAACTCGATCATAAGCTTCTTTCATGTCCAATTTAAGCAAAATACCAGGCTTCTTGCTCAGAACTTTAGAATAAATACATTCCTGTGCTATAAGAACACTATCTGTAATTTGACGGTCCTTGATAAAAACAGATTGGGTACTAGATATAATGAAAGGCAAAACAATTTTCAATCTCTCAGTCAAAACGTTCGCAGTAATTTTATAGAGGCTAGTGAGTAAACTGATCGGTCTAATGTCAGAGAGATTTGAAATCAAAGACTTCTTTGGGATTAGGGCCACGAAAGTAGAATTCACCCATTTGAAAATGTCACCCCTAATCAAGAAGCTATGAACAAATTCCAACAGTTCTCCTTTAACCAAATCCCAAAATTTATGGAAAAAAGCTAACGAAAAATCATTAGGTATTGGAGCCTTATCCCCAGGCATAGCAAACACCGCCTTATGCAATTCTTCCAAAGTAACCTCTTTCTCCAAAGAATTATTCATCTCAGCCGAAATTACTTTAAAAGGAACTTTGTTAAAAGAGGGTGAAAGATTAACTTATTTCGAGAAGCCTTTCTTAAAATGACTAATAACAGCCTCTTCAAGAGCCCTATCATCTTTAGAATAAATCCCAGGAATAGATAAACCAGAGAGATCATCTTCTACGAGCACTGGCAATAATATGAAAAAATTTTGTGTTAAGCTCCCATTATTTCAACCACTTTAATCTTGATCTCTGTCTCCAATAGATTTCCTCTGATCTTCGAAGTTCCCACATCCAATCTAAAAGGCCTCGGCCCCCCTTTTAACAAACCCAAGGACAATAAAATAGGGCAATGGTTTGAGGAAATTATAGGTAAAGCTTGAACAGAAGCAAGGGAAAATTCCTCTAGCTATTCTACTGATATAAAAAATCTATCTAATTTAGACATAGACAAATTAATAATACTGTTATTAGACTAAGTGTATTTAGAGCCAATAATAGGGAGATCTAACAGAGAGTTATTCTCAATAAACATATTAAACAATCTTATCGAAATGTTAATAGGTGTGCCAGCAAGAAACTCATCAGGCCACCGAATCAAATTGAAGTCTCTACCAACCACCATAGGATAAGAGCAAGACTTAATGACAGAATTCAACTCATTTAGAAAAGGTTCTTTAAGAGCAGGCAAGGAGGGCCCATATACATTCAAGAAACCATAGGAGAAACCCACTTTCTTACTATTAAAACCCAAGAGTAGAAAACAATCCCTTTTAATAACTTCCAAATTCACCAAGATCAACGGATCCTATAGAACTCATAAACCACCTGATGCACTGTTGGCATCAATCCCACAAAAACCAACGACACCAAAACCCCACACCTCCCAAGCCCAGATACATTAGGGCTAGGGAGCTTAGTTCTTGCAAAATCAAAACCACATGACTATACTTAGATACAAGTAACTGGACATCCTTTTTCCTACTAGGACGGCTAAGACCCCTAACATTCTAAGATAAAAAATTCATTAAAAAGAAGAATTGGGAGGGTTAGAAGAAAAACTTGGTCCATTAGGACTATAGCCGAAATACATCTCCTCTAGCATCAACGCTTCATCCATCTCCTCAACTCCAGACGAAGATGTTGATGATGATTCAAACTCCACCACTTTCGGGTCATGGAAAGAGATTCCTCGGGCTGGAGTCTTGCTGAAGAACAGACACCCTTCACAACAGCCTTATTGTTTTTTCCAGCTATAGACCCTTTAGCCGGAGTCTTAGCAACAACGGTTGACTCCCAAAAGCTCTTAGTAGGTTTCCCACTCACCATGTCCTTCTCCATTGCTCGATGTGTCTTCTACGTTCCTTTAAATCCTCCAGCACCACCCTTAAGGGTATATCATCCATACCCATAACTTCAATCATCTCGCCAACTAAAGGAGCCTCCTTTTGAAGCAGCTCCTCCTCAACAACCGAGTCATATTCTTGACTAGGATTAGATTGTAACAACTCCTGAACAACTAAGCCCTTATGCTGAATGGTGCCAAAATTAGTAGGTAGTGCAGCCAAGGGCAACTCCCTGGGGGACTCCGAGTTAACCATGTCCAAAACATTACCTCTTTCCACTATACCAAGAACTTCAGGGACTTCAATGGCAAGTGGCAAAACATTACCTCTTTCCACTATACCAAGAACTTCAGGGACTTCAATGGCAAGTGGCAAAGGTTCTTCAAACTCCTCATTTGCTTCAATGATCATAATTGCCATGGGATCAATCAGCAAATGATCAAATTTGGTCCTGGAATTTTTGTCGGGACTTTCACCGCTGCCAACCAGGATGGAAGTGGGTACATTTTCTCCTTCCAGCAAATAGCCAAAAGAAGACACAAGAATCTCTGGACAAAGCACCGGGACAAAAGTTTCTTCTAATACGGAAGACGCAACAGCATGAGCAAAATCATTGATAGAAAAATCTCTATTCGATATCTCGGTACTATGCAGGTCCTTTATGGGGCTCGAACTTGCCGCCAAAACATCCTTATTAGCACCCTTGATCAGAGGAGCACAAGGTGCACCTGCCAGACTACCATTGTACACCTGGGCATTCAAGTTTGATTCGACACGTAGACCGTCACGCTCAAAAGTGAAAACTGTTGACACCGGCATTTTGAAATCAAGCAAGAAACCTGCCGTAAAATCTGGAAATCTACCAACCAGAATCCAACGTTTGGTAATCTTAGGAGTTACCAAATTTTGAAATTTGAAAGATCGGGAATTACTCCTAACTTTCCTCTTCAGGTGGTTGCGATTATGATTCCTAGAGGGTAAGTTTCCGGTCATCCTACTCAAATTTCTGGCTGGGAGGGTTGTTCAACCTGCCCTATTCCCTCATACTCCTTTACAAACCAGTGCAAGGTTTGGAACTAGCATCATCGGTGACCGAGATTTCAAATAAATTATCATTGATGCATAAAGAGAAAGGAAAATATTTCTATAGACCCTATTTTCAACTTTCATTTCTGTATTGACCTCAGGTTGCGAAACCTATCTCACTATATAGAAATTCACTCTATTATATCTCCTAACCCCCTAAACATATTTTATTCATGTTTTACTAATTTTTTTGACCCAAACAAATTTTAAAAAGATATTGTTTCTAAACCTCCCTCTCTCTCTCTCTCTCTCTCTCTCTCTCGCTCTCTCTCGACATGATTCCCTTTCTCTCTTCCACCTCACCTACTTACCGGTAAACAACACTACCCCAATCACCTGCTCGCAGGAAAACTACAAGAGGCGATGATGGGCCCCAAGTTTCAGTAATGAAAAAGAAGAAACATGTAAGCACATAGAGAATCCCAACTGAACCATAACACACCCCTTGAAACCCACTTCAAGAAAATTATCAATCCTCATTCTCCGGTGAAAGCTTCAGGCCAAATCATCTAATAATAAATTCGCCCTGCTCAACCCAAGAAAAGAAAGCATCTGATAAACCAGCAAATTTCCCCATCACCACCATAAACAAGCCTATTTTTCTCACTTTCCAGCCATAATCTAGCTATTCTCCCCCAAATTTAACTATAAAATTCGTAAAACTACAACAGACCACAAATCCATCATCCTAAGGCAAACAAACTTCCTCCATTAATTTCTATCAATCAAAGTTGATCCCAATCTGAGAGTCCAGTCTCATCCCAAGAGAAAGGATCTTGAAGAAGTCTTCAATTTCAGAGCTTTGAAGAGATAGCTGGAGAGAGAAAGAAGGGAGGAGATGGATGGAAGAGAGAGAGGCAGAGATGGATAGAGGGGTTTAGAATTCAATGGTATAACCATGGATCGTCGTTGTGCACCTGATATAACCATGTTTCTCCCACGAATCTTCAGCCCATGAAGAATCCCGATGTGTGCCTGATATAACCATGTTTCTCCCACGAATCTTTAGCCCATGAAGAATCCCTCTGTGAGCCTGATATAACCATGGATCACTGGAAAACTACAAGAGGTGATGATGCTCGCCTGAACCAGGACCTATTCTTTTCCGATGTGGGTTTGCCAGAAAAGGGGGATGGAGGCAGAAGATGATGACCCCATTGCAGGCTGAGAGTAAGAGCAAGAGAGCAGCTAGAGAGAAGGTGGGTAAGAAGAAGAAGAAGAGAGAGAAACACGTGAGGAGAGAGATTGAAACATGTGAGGAGAAAGAGAGTTAGAAAAAAGATATCGTTTCTAATTTGTTTGGGTTAAAAGTTGGAATAAAAATAAATAAAGTTATTTGGGGGGTTAGAAGATAGGTTTTGAAATTTTGGGTTTAGGAAGAAATGAAAGTGCACATGGGGTTTATGGAGATATTTTCCCTAAAGAGAATGTTCCAGGGAAAAGACAGACCTGAGCATTTCCCAAACTTAACCCACACAAAACGACAAACTGGACTTAAAAGAGAATCCCAATCCAGGTCCAGAAAGACTCCAAATCTCACTTCGACCTTTTTAATGATAGCCAAATTCCAGCCAGACAAAGGTAGGCCCTACAGCTTCAGCCAACCGATTCGAAAGGAATAAAAGAAGAATGATCAGACGGCTTCCACTGATCTAATGATAGGAGGCTACCTCTAAGTCGACAAAATCTTTATGACAGGGCTTTCCTTACCTCATCCTTCGAGCGCAGTTTAAAAACAATTTTATTGGGGCCAATAGATTTTACATCCGAAAGATAGGACAAATTCCACCCCCTTTGAGCCCAATCAGAAAGGCCAAAAAAATCAGAGATTGGGGGCCAGAAAGAGCTAGACACGAAAAATTCAGTTTTAATCTTGAGATGGTTCTAGGCATCTCGATCCACCACAACCAAAGAAGAAGAATACACAACATCTAAACCAACACTCGAAGAAGAAACCACATTTCTCCCAAATACAGCTTTCCTCCAATCCATACTCACCCAAAACTCGAAATATTTTTTATACTGACACCAACTTCACAAGCAAAAATAGAAAATCCCCTGCAAAGAAGAAACTATACAAATCAATTTCATTCCAGACACATAAAATTCCCTCTTTGTAAGAGGAATGGGTTCGATTCTTGGGAGGCTATCCTTTTTTTTTAGAACTCTCTTCATCGCACTTCGCATTATTTCTCCATGAATGAAGTTATCTACCAACTCTCTCACACCAAAATACTTAATAAGAGTAACCCTAAAGCACCACACGTGTCATGTCACCCCTCTGCAACACAACTTGCAAAATAGATGGTCTTTGATCATTTTTCAATGCTTCATGACAAATCTTTGATATATGGCATTAGTTGACAAAGTGATTGCAGAGTAGTCTGACATTTTCGAATTCATGTCCATTGCAAGCGGATTACTTTCTAATGGATACAAGGTATGATAATCATGTCAGATTTCTATGTCACTCTCCAAGTCTAGCTCGAATGCATGTACTTCATTTTAGACAATGACGACAAGCATTGGTTTAATGCTCTAGTTGGGACGAGACATCAAAAGGATTCAATACGTATTAAAATATAAAATATAAGATACATCGAAATTATTACTTGATTCTAGTTGATGGACCACAAGATGGACCTATGTCAGCTACACTTGGGTAATGTTCCCTAATGATTGGCTCCAATGGTTAGTTTGTAACACAGGTGAATATTAAAAGCCAACAATAGCATATATGTCACATCTCCGTCATCATTTAATTCTATAAAACCTGTTTTTGGTAAATCTTTTTTTAGATACCCAACTGTTAAAATCTTTAGGTCAGACCGTGTGATAATCTTCATGTGATAATCCTCATATGCCCTTGTAGGGAATCCGTCCATTATTCAGGTTTTGCTCAAAGGAACCACCATGATGATAAAGCAACCTCACTCACCAATAACCAAACGAGTAAATATAAAATCAAGGTGAGGCAACCCACAATCAAAGACACTCCAAAACCTAAATCAATACTTCCCCCAAAAAAAAACCTAAATCAAAGAACAACCCAAACTGGATCACTTTCTTAATTATTCCACAAAGTAAAACCATCCAAGTTCATAAAAACAAGAATATTGTGCATCAAAGGCAAATAAATATGTACATGACTTCATGAAGTGAGAAATGAATGACACACAATCCACCTGATAGCAAATAAATGGCAAGGAGAAAAAGAACGAACACAACCCAATTTCTTAGAGATTGAAAGAGGTAAACTCAATCTAGAAATTGGTGTTTTCAATTGGATAACTCTTCTTTGAATGGAAAGGAACAAAATGAAAAAATAGAATGACCAACACCCAAAACCCACATCCACTGATAATCACTAGAAATTAGAATAAATTCCAAAACAGAGCACCCATGTCCACAAAACCCTAAAATGAAATTAACCGCAACAATTAAAAATTAGAATAAAACTGATGAGAAATCAAACAACCGCATTCACGTAAAAAATCGCAAGAACCCCAAAGCTTAGAAACTGGCAACAGAAATCAAAGTACAATCCAAAATGAATCACCTTTTCAATTGGATAAATCTTCCTCTGCATACAAAGGATAAATAAAAAAATAATGGCTTAGAATCACAATGAAAGAAAAAACACTACAAAATACACCTCTCTCTCTCTCTGCAATCATGCAAGCTACCAAAAAAAAAAAAAAAAAAGAAATAAAAAGACCTACCGGATATAGAGAGCTTGCACAAAGTCAATTTGGCAATAGAGGAAGAGGGGGAGGGGAGAGTCAGGGGTGAGTGAGAGGTTTATGAACAAAGGGCTTCGAAACCGGTTTTTATGCCTATCTTGATTGCATGCTCGACTGTCAAAAAAACCAAAAGGAACTAAAGCCTGGTCAAATGCATCAAACATCAAATTTATAAAAGGCGATCCAAAGATTTGAACATCGTACCCTCTCAAAAACGAAAATAAAAGATCCAACATTGAAACATTGAAGTGACTAAAAAAAAGGGTCGAGAACTATTATATCTCGTTTACGCAGCTTTAAATCAGTCCAATGTTTAGAACATAATGCTGACCCTAAAATGGCCCTGGGCAATTGAACAACCCAAAACTTCGAAAAAAATAAAATGAAACAAAATAGAAGGGTGGTGAAACTTCAGGCTGCGAGGAAAATTGTAAAAAATAAAATTGGGACCTTCGCATAAAATTGAGGAAAAAATGTACCCGATACTGGTGTAATTTTCCCATTAGAAAATAAACTTAGCATCTTTTTATAGTAACTAAAAATATTTATTTCCTTTAAATCTTCAGACTTCGAAACAAAATTGAGTTTTACTCCACTGATATTGTGATTCTTCTCCCATTTTTACTGATTCATGCATTTTAATGGCACCAAAATCAAAACCTTCCCCAAAAATATAAAAACAATAATGGCGACCCCTAGGACTCTTTCATATGCAACATCTTGTACTCCAAATTCTGTCCGAGTCTGCAGTTTTGGAGGCCTCAACCATGGTTATATCCCTTAAACCTAGGCATGCGGGATTATGGATTTATTCAATCACACTCTCATTTGCCTCGAGAAAACAAAGGGCACAGTTTCATGAATGTACCTCGTGAGAAGTGGCAGATTGTAAATCCAGGAGAATGATAACACCATGTAAGTTACATCAGTGTTAGATTGAACGACTCAGGCTGTGTACTCGGCCCAGGCCCGAGTTGAGTACTAAGCCCAAGTATGAGTAATTCAGCCCCAAGTTGGGCTGAGTATTGTTCAAGCTAAATAATGTTAAATTTTTTAAAAAAAATTTAAAAAATTGAAATATTTATTTAAAATAAAATTAAACAAAACACATCTGGTTAAAAAATAGTAAAAGAATAGATTTTGAAAAATCAATTTGTGACGGGGTTAATTTTGAAATAATTCAAAAGATTGAAAAATATAGAAATAAGTATTTGTGATCAAAATACTTTCCAATCTTGGCCAAAATAATAAAACACATTAAAAAATATATTACAAATAATTTTTTTATCCTTTAAATTTTTTATATGAGATCCCCGAGTTGGATACCCAACTCAGGGATACTTGAGCTTGCCACGGTCCCCAATTACTTGGGTGTGTATCCACCTCAGGGATACTTATGCTCGCCACGGTCCGTAATTACTTGGGCGAGTCTGAGCGGACTCGACCGCGTAGTCGAACACTAGTTACATTCGCTAGAATTACTTCAAAACCAATGAAATCATCCGCATGTGATAATTATTGAATTAGTATTTTGGTACTAAACATGTTGCAGAATGCATTTAGTAGTTTTGCAATGAGCTTCTGAAGATAATACCAGTGTTTTCTTTGAATCTGAACCATAAAGCTCTATTTAACTTTATTCGAAGATCTCGATTTTCTATTTGCCCCATATCCTAAAAGGAACCATGATGGGCCCTCCTATCTGAAGCTCAAGCTTTTGTCTGTCACTCTAAAGTGTCATCCCCGGTTACAAGTGCTCATTTTATTTATTTATTTATTTACTATTATTATTATTAGGTATTTCAATGATAAGAATCGAACTTGAGATATAGCGTTGCTAATAGTTACAAGCCTAAGCTCAACTCCTTGCCGGTGTTCAGTTATAGGTGTGTTAGGTTTTAGGTATTTTGGCTGTAGGAGTGGCAATGGGCTACGTGGCCTGCTCCATCCTGGTCAGCGTGGCAATAAAAAACTAGGGCCTGAGCCACAAAATGGGGCCCAAAGGCTGGGCCCGGGCTTGGCCATCATGGCTCGAGGGTTGGGTTGGTGCAAGGCCGGCGCAACCCTCTTTTTCTCTTTCTTCTGCTTTACTTTTGTTGATTTTATTTGGATCGGCCCGGTCCACATAGGTCCTAGGCCAAAGCCTCTTTGGCCCGGTAAGGATTGGGCTAGGCCTGAGATGGCCCTTTGAGAACCAGGGCCAAGGGCGGTCTGGGTCGGCCTGTTGCCAGCCCTGTTTGGCAGTGTAACATTGACAAGGGGTTCCAAAATCCCTTTTAGGAGCCCATTAGTGGTCGGAATCTACATTTCCAAACGAATGGAGGGAAAATGCAGTCCTGTCACTTAAATTGGGCCTGCACAAGAGAAATCGTATCCATACTCCTTTTCCAAATCGTTAGTTATATCAATGAGTAGATTTTTATTTCCAAAGGGTATTTTGACTTTAGTTTTTCAAGATTAAAAGGATGATGCTTTATGAATGGTAACTTGGGACTTTGGCAAAAACCAAAAACTCTAGATGTCATGACGTGGTGCCCTGTCACATTGACCACCCAAACCTAAAGGTAGAGGCCATATTCAGTGTATTCTACCTTTAATCTCAATAAGTACTTTGTTCAGTATGACTGTTGCAAGGTCCTCGAGAACCCTTTGTGGAGTTAGGAATCTAAAATATCGGGATCCAACTTAAGATCATGTATATAATTAGCTAGATGTAAAGTAGATGAATACAAAGATTCAAAAAAAGAAAAGCAGCCGGGGAATAGAACAAATACAAAAGGCACATCACAATGATATACAATTTTTGTGGTTCACTCTAAAAAGGCTATGGCTACACCCTTGGTAACTAAAAATTGAATATCAAATTTACTATCTCAATGTGTTTAAGAGATGTATATCTTTCTAAACATCAGCAAAACCCTAATTAATCTTCATATGTAAACCTACTCTCTTGATAGAATAACTCTATCGATAACCCTCCTTTTTTCTACTGAAAAAGAAACATTGAGAGCAACCAAGAGACTTACTCCTTCTAGACTTCGCCATGCATCTTTTTTTTTATTTTTTTTATAAAGTTATATAGGAATAGAATTTGAGATGTTGGGCTATGAAAACCTAGCCTCTGCCTTCATGACCCAAGCACGTTTCCTTCGCCATGCATCTTTTTTTTTTAAAGGAAATACAAACCTTCATCTCATACACACCTTGGGCACCATTTCCAATTGTAAAGTTCTCGGCAACCCCTCACTTGGAAAACTAAAAACCCCAAATTTCGAGATCCTACCAAGATTGTGCGATCAGAAAAAACACATTATAACAAAACACAATTTTAAAGGGCTACTTCGGTAGCCATAGCAAATAGAAACACCTATCTCAATGAAAATTACAATTTCTTTTTTAAGAGAAATACATCTCTTTAAACATCAGCAAAACCTTTGGGAATCCTCCTTTTTATGCTTTCTCTCCCGACCAAGCAATAATGCTGATCAACCTCCTCTATTCTACAACTATATGGTCAGCATAAATAGAACACTGAGAGCAACTAATAGACTTTTTTTCTCTAGAAGCGGGAAGCGAACCAATCCAGTCCATGAGACTACGACATCTCGTTCTTGGAGGTAGGTCTATCATCTCTCTTGGAGGCTCTACCTCTCTCTAGAAATCAAAATATTCCCATGACTCATGATAGGGTGACCCCAAGAGGGGTGAGTCTTATATCTTGATCCCATTTTACACATATCAATAACTTTTTCTGGCTAACCACAAAACTTTCTTTTTTTATTTAGTTATCACCAAACCTAACAAATGTTCTTATATCACAAAGAGGAACCTATAAACAGGTTTCCATATCAATATCATTGACCCAAGCCCTTGAAACCTAGCAAAATTTTAGGGCTTGAAATTTTGCAGTCCTATTTAAATTCATCCATTCAAATAAAAAAGGAAAAAGTTTATATAAGGCTGCAACCTTAAAATGTAGAACCATACATGCAGTTCAAAAATCCATCGAAAAAGGTAATTTTAATATTGAAAAACCCTGTGATTGATCACCTCGACATCGAGATGTATCATTATGAAAAATAAAAAGATTTTCAGTCTAAAAAAGAGTGCATCTTGCAACGTATTATCTATACCGCCCATTTTCAAGATTTTCATGTGTTTATAGATCTACTTGATTTTGACTATTTTTGAAATTTAAAATTTTATAATTAGATATAAAAATAGATTTTGAGATAATCCTAAGAACATTTTACATCAAAATTATATATTATGATAAAATTTATAGGTGCACCGTAGTGGGATTGTTTAAGGTTGCAACCTTATGGAAACCACAACCAATAAAAAAAGAGGAAGAAGAAAGAGAAACGAAACGGTATTAGGACTCTTAAATTGGTGGATCTCACAAAAATGGATGATTCAGAGTCGTAGATGGAGCAATAGCAGCCGGCTAATAAGTGGATAAATTTCTATCCTTTCTGTCAAAGACTGTAGAAAGAGGCGACCAGCCATGCGAAATTTGCTCATATTATTTGAATATGCATAATAAATTATATTATTTATCAAGAACCTTATGAAAAAAATATTATAAAATGATTATTCATTTTTAATACAAGGAGGTGGTCACCATTACTCGTCCATCAGATTTCAAATTAGATGGATGGGTGTGTCATTAATTAGAGTACAAGTTCAAAAAAATAAAATAAAGATTCTTGAAATTTGTGACATACTACAAGCCATCTAATTTGACATCTAATGACAATAGCAATTATGGCCTCCTCGTAAAAAAGATAAATGGTATCTAAGTATACAATCCCAACCCTTGTTCGCAAACCCGACCGGGTTAACCCAAAACTAGCAAGTTTACCTAGAACTGGCCAAAGATGTGGTTCGTTTTAACCAGTTAGGGTGGTTAATTGACTTGACCATCCCAACTTAAAAAAAACTTTTAACAAAATTATAAAAATCCAAAAAGTTGAGAATTTGTCTGTAATAGGTTTTGTAGTGTTTTACATTGAAAACGATTGGGAAGTAGTTTAGCAAATAAAAAAACCAACATATATATATATATATATATATATATATATATATATATATATATATATATATATATATATATATATGATCTTATAGGATTTTTTTCCACTCATGTGTGTAGGACTCCAAATGATCACCATATATGATCTTATAGGATTTTTTTCCACTCATGTGTGTAGGACTCCAAATGATCACCATTACGTTTGACATGGATCCTTAAAAAAATTATCACATAGGTGTGGGATTTGATTTTTTTAAAGATCTGTGTCAAATTTAATTTAATGATAATCTTTTGAAGTCCTATATACATGAGTGGGAGATGGACCTATAGGATCATTTCTCATATATATATATATATACATATATATTATTTTTCCATCTTTTGGATTATTTCTAAAATATCGCTCGATTTTTCAAATTCTATTTTTCCACTATTTTTTTTATTTTGTTCAATTATATTTTAAACATACTTTCCATATATTTTTTTGATATTTTTTATATTTTTTTAAAAATTTTAGCTCTGCCAAGACCTGCTCGATTAGGGCCAATTGCCCAGGCGGGTTCCAGGTTACCCAGCCCATGGCTGGGTTCCATTCCCGGTTAATGTTTTCTAACACTGATCGCAACTTTTATTATATTTCAATTTCCAAACAAACTACTGACTTTTCCAAATTGAAAGAGGAGGACCACATTTGCCATCGCCACATTCTCAAAGCTGTGAGTCAAATGTTAAAGAGACAAAGATGTGGCCCAAGAATAATACGTTCCCAGGATGCTATTAGGAGATCTTGTGCATTTATTTTTTAATCACATTTATCATTTTCCTTCTCTGAAGGTTAGTTCAACTGAACTTCCTATCTAATTTTAGCCTTTACCACATCAACCATAGAAATCATCATCATCATATCCTTTTTTCTAATTATCTAGAATCGGCTCATGAGCCATAGAAATCATTTTTCAATTATTTGTGTGAACGCTTTATTTTCCATTTTGAGGATGCTTTGACAATCCTCCTAAAGGTCATACCTCTCCTATCCTGTTTCATGTTGCTGCAATATTCCTCTTGGGGTAGTGAACCTGAAAATAACTTGAGGTGGTGATAAATTATGTAAGGAAAAGTTTATATAGAGCCGAGGCTCTAAACAACTAAATTTGAGCCTACATCAAAACTTTCACTACAAGATATTGTTTTGATGCTCAAATATCCTGAAATTGATCATCTTGACATCAAGATGCATGGGCATGAGAAAAGAATAGATTTCAAGTTTGGCAAATAGTGTATTTTGTAACGCATTTTTGAACCATCAATTTTCAAGATTTTCAAGTTTTCATAGATATGTCGATCTACACTATTTTTGAAGCTTTACACCTTATAAATAAAGATGAAAATATATTTTAAGACTCACAAAGATTTCCAATATTGAAACCGCATTTCTTGATACTATTTGAAAGTACGCTCTAATTTGATTGTTTAGAGCCTAGGCTCTATACAAACTGCACCCATTATATAAAGCACATTGTCCCCGGACTTACTAACCCAATTAGTAAAGGATTTGCACAATTAGGAAAGGATTTGCACCAGAACAAGAGATGACAATAGTCCCAAGGACTGTGTAACTTCCGATCACCCCGAATTTGTAGACAGGAGGTCGAGGGTCGGACCCTTGAAGTTTGTTCCATACCATCCCTGAGTTTTATCGGTACCTGATTTGTTTGAGGAAGGATTAAGGGAAGTTCTGTCCTCATGAAAACCAGGCTAAAGTACATACCGGCAGAAGTTCATCTAGAATCCTGGTTTGGGCTCGACTAATATATCATACATAGGCCCCAGCAGAGCTTCAACTTTGTTCTAAGCTTCGATAGTTGTATACTACTCGTCTGATGCGAGTTGGACGGTGAGGTCTCTCGAGATCAAGCCACTTCCTGGTCGAGTACCTCACCGACATTTTGGAGACGTTTGAACTTCATCATGGTAAAGGATTTCCCAGGTGAAAGGTCCATCAATGGAAAAAGACTTTCCTACCAAAATATGCACGATAGTGCTTCCCCTCAAAACTGCACTGACAAGGTGCTTTTGGGGTTCCACTTTTTCCTGGTGCTCCCTGGTTTCCCATGAAACAAACATGTAGAAAGTAAGACGATTACTCATATTTTTCTTCTCTTCTTCCACTTAAGAGAACAAAGAAGTAGTGCTACATGAAGTGGCTTAAGGGACCTAACCCGAAGAAGATGGAAAGAAAAAAAAAAAAAAATCCAAGGGGAAAAGTTAAATCTTGAGAAGGGACGAGATGATTGAACCATAAGTGAGTGAAGTGAATTGCAAACGTGAACAAGGAAGGCAGGAAACGGTACGAGAGCCCTCTCTCTCTCTCTCTTCCACTGCATCCATGAAGTGCAAAAATACTTGCCGATCATTTGCCGAGCTAGGGTTTCACTGACGCAGCAGTTGCAGAGCTTGGTTTAGAAAGAAGCGTTTCTTTTACAGAGAGAAAAGGGTAGGTTTGGCAAAGAAAAACCTGGCTCTTACTTGGCCCACAACGACTCAGCAGCTGGTGCCTGGATCACAAAAGCTTTCATCTCTTGGAGGTTTCTTCTCGATCAGGCTTCTTCAGAGATCTTCGCCGTTGTCTCTCAAGGCCCTTCTACCCTACTCCCATCCTTCGGCTTCTTTCCCCCTAATGTAACATCATCTTCTAGTCTCTCTCCTCCGATTTTTTCTATTATTTCAGGGTCTATTTCCTCTTCTGGCCCACTCCCCCTGTCTTCCCCTTTTCTCTCCCCTCTTTTCCTCTCATTTGCAGCTAGTCCGTAAGGGATAACTACCATAGGATGAGGGACAAATGATGTCTCAGCTACGTCCTCTCAACATCTCTTGGCTTGGTAGTTCATCACTACTCAGTTTGGTAGGTTGGAGGCATTCCAGCTCCCGAGGACTAGTCGTGGACTTAGCAATCTCCTTCCACCCCTTTCTTTCCCGGCCCTGAAGCATGTACCCACTCAGCTTTGACAGCCGAATTCTTTCCAACTCCTGACAACTACTCGAGGACCCAGAATCCTCCTGCATCTTACTTTCTTTAGTCCCTAACCCCCTTCTTAATAGGTATCTTCTTTTTTGTATTCCATCTTACCCTTTAAGCCTCCCTTCTCCCTTCTCCTTATGTACTTGGTGCACCAGTTTATAGGGTCACACCTTTTTCTCCTCTTTTTTTGAGTTCTTTCAGTTATTTACTCTCTCTTCTTCTCCCCCTTTACTCTGAGCAACCATCTTGTGGGTATCGATTGGCCACATCTTGTGGATCTTGTGGGTATCGATTGGCCACATCTTGTGGGTACCGATTGGCCACATAGGAAAAGTCAGAAAGGATTGAACCAATGTCGGGTTCCCACTTCTAGACATGGACATGATCGGCCAAGTTGGGAAAGAGATACTCAGAACCATGTCAGGTTCATCCAGCATCACTGGGTTGAGCTGACCCACTAAGCACCCTTGCAAGCCACCCGCCACACACTTATAAGCCACTCACTACTGATGGCCTTGGGTTCCTTCAAGAACTTATGTCAAATTGACTTGTAAACATCCATGAGGTAATTTATTCATTAAAAAAAAAAAAAAAGCATCCACAACATCCATGGTACCAGATAGCCAGAAGCCTAACTTAATATACAAAGATGACCTACCAACATCCATTTATGAATCTAAATCGTAGGCTCTAAAGAGAGATTTCTTTTATACCAAGACCTGCATGGAATGGAATGTGCACTGCATCATTTTGCCTCCTGGTGAACCGTGTTTGTAAGTGGGGTCAGCAACATCGAGGCAAATGCTTCTCTCAAACTACCACTTTATTTTCTGATTGCCAGTTTTTAAAACCCAGGATTCGGATCACGACACACTAGGGTCCTGAGCCCGAGTGACCCAGTTTGTCTTGGGCGAGTCTCACAAGACTATAAAATAATAACAAGCCTGCCCAAAATAAGATAAGAAGGTGAGTCCCAAGGTCCTGGCTCGGGCCTTCCAGGGCCCTAACCTGAGCAGACTCAAGTGAGACCCAAGTCAGCTCAGCAAGTTTTGAAATACCAACGAATCTTTCAATGAATAGGTATCTTCTTTTCCTGATGAATCTTCCTTTGAATACATTGAATAGATACAGAAAAGAGGCAAAAAAAGACAAGACCCAAGGGAGGGCATGAACATGATGAGCCAAATTGAACATTTTCTCATCGAGTCATGGGCAGCACTCATGCTCTGCAATTAAATAAGGAAAAACATAGTAGAAGCTCAGGAAAGATTATTATAGTTATAGTAGGCAGCAAAAACAGCAATTGGGTTCCAAATCTCAACTGAGAACATCCAAGGTGCATTCCCAAAATTCAAGCTAAAAGACAAATCTTTCAAGTAACTTTTCCAAAGAAGAAGTCCAAAGTTGCAGTCCAATGATGCTTGAGTGGACAGAAATGGAGCTGTCTTTGCTATTGAAACTGCAGGAAGCTTTCAGTTATGGTTCTCTGATAATTGATGTTAGAAATAAGCTTCACTAAGTTCCTAAACATGGGGCAGATAATTTCTTTTGATACTTAATTTGGGAAATATTTTCAGCCAAGACACAGTGTCCCTGGTACCAGAAGAAGGATTCGTAGGGTTCTAATGAACATAGAAAAATGATAATAAATATTTAGTATCAACAAGAAGATGGCAGCGTAGCATAACATAAGATCATACTCTGTAACATCATATCAAAAAGAATAGCCATGTTCACAATGCACAGAAGCATCAAACAATCACTCAAAGCACAGAAGCATCAAACAATCACTCACTGTATTTATTATTAAATAAAACCGAACACTTTCAACAACTGATCATACAAACTGTGAACAATGTACGAAGAGATGAACATAAACACGTCCCATCAACATGACCACTTCCCTACTTATTCCCCACCCGAAAACAAACAACAGCACACAAGTATAATAACATCTAAATAATCAAACCACACGCGCCCAAAATTTAGACCGCTGAGATTTCGAACCCCAACAAATCATCTCTCAAACTTACAGTGGTTGCGAAGGTCTCACTTGTTTTGTATCAGGGAGCGACTGAGAAGAAGCCTCCACATTGGCAGCTTGGTACACTGGAGGAGGATTCATGGTCAATGGGGTTTGTGTATAGAACACCTGAGCTTGCGCTGGATCACCCAATTCATAGCCAAAATGAGCACCAGAGGAGGCTTGGGTAGGATGTAGAAAATGTTGGTAATTCGTGAATTGAGGTTGAAGTGGGAGAGACTCTGTCATCTGAACAAGCGGGGCAGAGGGAACTGCTTGTGCAGTTGATGTTCGATACATAGTTGCAGCAGTTACAGGGGGGGCTTCTGGCTTAATTGGGGCTCGAGGATTGGCCATAGAAGTAGTGGGAAGCGGAGGCTTAGTGGTCAGATCAGCCATGGCCATTGGGGACTTGCTGGATGACGAAATTTGAGCATCGACCAAATTGGGCTGTTGCTGTTGTTGCAATGAGGCCAAGTTATATGGGAACTGGTTAGGCCTCACAGGCTGAGAGTGAAGGAAATACACAGGGTATGGTGGCTGGCTCTCCGGCTGTTGAGGCTGAGCTTGAAGATGGGGGTGAAGGTGATGAACCTGGTAATAGGAATTTGGGCTGGGATGGTGTATAAATTGGGGAGGTGCATGCATGAATTGTTGCTCAGGTTGGAGAACGAAACCAGAGGGATGATATTGAACCTGGGTTTTGTAAATGGAGTCAGGAATCACCGCCTCTCGTTTCATCGAATCAGCAGCGGTGGAATCAGGGGTTGGAGCAGGAATGGCTCGAATCGGGATCGAACCCATATGTGCAGGAGGATTCTGCTCCTGGTAAACCACCGGCTTTGAATAAGCCGAAGCAGGAGGACCAAGGTTGTGATCCTTATAGAAGTAAGGAATTGAAGGGTCTCTGAGATCATGTTTTTGGAAACCTCCTTCATCTGATTCCAAAAGCACATGAGAAGCTGGGATCGAATAACCAGAGGGCTCGTATCTTGGCTGAGCTGCTTCCTGGAAATCTGAGGGTTTTGATGGAGGAACCTGCTGAAAGGGTTGTTTCTTTGTGTTGATATCCTCATCGGATGCGATCTTGTTGGTGGCAGAGACTGGGCTCTCCTTGAAGTTTTCATCAGTCTTTTGCGAGATACCCAACTGTGCGAAATGATCTTCGAAGCTCGTCTGCTGCGCTGCAGGCGGCAGGGTCATGGGGCTCTCCTCGGCGCGGATGCGAATCGGTGGCAGGTTTGAGAGGTAAGGAGCAGACGATGCAGACCCGAATGACGACGTGGTCTCGAGCATCGGTGAGTCCGGCACTGAGTGCACCTCCTGAGTTGCCACCCCGCCACTTCCAGCAGCCGGTGAGACTTCCGACTGCGCAGCAGATGGCGCAGCAGATGGGGGTTTCTCTGGGGGCCACGAGAAGCCATCGCCAGAATTGACACCACCAAGGAGGTGATCAACAGTGGCGGCATCAGCTGAGTGGCCCCTAGGGGCGAGGCCAGAGCCATTGAGAGCATCGACAAACCACAAATCAGCTTTTGAGTCTTCAAGCAATGATCCCAATGAAGCGGCGGTGTCAGGGGGGCGAGTGGGAAAGAGGAAGAGGCGAAGGCGGGCAGGCCGGAGGCAGCGGTCGAACTCGTCGACCATGTTCTCCAGGTCCTCATCGGTGGTGACGGACACCAGTGAGTCCAGGTCCTCGTTGGGTAGCTGGTATTTGAGGGTGAAGGGTCGGCCATTCAGAAGCAACCGCGAGAGCCTCGACGACAGCTCCACCAAAGTGGTGTGGCGGTCAACAACGACGATGCGGGTGTCCCCGCCAAGGTAGCAAAGTGCCTTGTCGTGAGGTCGCGGAACGATGCGACCTCCATAACTGCACATCAAGCGGAGCTTCTGCGACCCCGCCGGTGGCACCGCCTGCGGTGTAGGATCATCCCATGGATCGGTGGTGCCGCGGGAGCGCGGCGATGATTCGACAGACTCAGCATAGCCAACGCCGCCCTCAACGTCGGCTTCTACAGACGGAGGTGACGCTGGGGCGGGTGGCGCTGCCGGCGGCCTCACGGGAGGTGCTTTTCCGGCCATCGCCTCTCTCTCTCTCTCTCTCTCTATTCACTCTCTAACTTTGGGGGCGGGGGTTGTTGGCTTTGGGGGGCGGAGGGTTGCAAAAAGTGCCCGCCTGGGGATCTACCGGACACTGTACATGGACTGCTAGTACACGCACGCTATATACGAGGATTAGGACGAAACTGAACTTGACGAAAATACCCCCCTTCCAAGAGAGGAATTTCAGTTTATGCTTACGACTTGCAATGGGCTGTAAGGATATGGGCCAGTCTAATCTTAAAAATTAATGTTGGCAAATTGGCTTTAGATTGTTTTTATATTTCTTGTGAGAAATACAAAGCAATTTGGGATTATGTTTCCGGGAAGATTTTAGATTTTTTTAAAAAAATTTAATAAAAATAAAAATGATATTTATATAATATAAATTAAAAAATAATAAAAAGAATGAAAATAAAAATTTTAAAAATAAAAAATAAAAAAAATACTAATATATCGATGTTTATTTGTTTTTGATGAAAAGACATAAACTTGGGCTGTATCGGCATAAAGCGGTTCGAATTGGACCGACACAACCCGAAGCGGACTGCAGTGACATCGCTAGGCTATGCTTCCATTCTGTTTGGGCCAGAATTCTAAAGTCGGTTTAGGCAAAGCGTATCTAACAACATTCCTTAAAATAGGATCTGGACTACAAATTGTGGCACAGAGGGTCAAGCTAGGGCCAATACTCGTGCTCTTATTTTCTTTAATTTTTTTCATTTTTGGCTCGGCATGGCTCAGCCCCAGCATTTTGGGATAAGGGTCGGGCTAGGCCGGGCTAGGCCAAGGTCACCCGACCCTAGCCCGACCGGTTATCACCTCAAGTTATGATCGGCAAAAAGAAGGTTTTGGTAAGGGTAATATTGGAACTATCATTGCACAGCCATTCTTTGTAGTGGCGACTGCCTATTGACGAAATTAGCCCTGCTCTTTTGGGGAAAGTAATTTTGTGTAGATTTCGGGCGCAGCAAAGAAAGGCTTGGACCACTATTGACGAAAATGCCACTGTTCTTTTTAGAAAATCAAGTATAAAATCCCTTTTTTTTTTCCTTAAATTGGAGTAAAATAATATTTTGTTGGGGGTAAGGAATATTTGGCGTGCGGCTTACGGGGGCATGTTGACGAAATCGCCCCTGTGAAATTTGTAAAATGAAGGGGCAGTCCAGGTTATATTTGGTGGGGTGGGGGATGATGGTGTAAAGAAATGAGAGTCGGACGACAGCTAATAAAGCGGGCCCTTATGACTGTACCACACGTGTGATGTGGCCTTAGGTGGGCCCATCCCGAGATGGACGGCCTGGATTTGAGGCCGTTACAAGGAAGTGACTGTATGCTTCCTGTGTGCTGCTCTCGTGGTTTGTGGTTTTGGTGGCGCGTGATTGGCTCTTAACAGCCTTCGTAGGTGTTGGGAAAAAGTTTATATAAGGTGTGAACCTTATACTGTACTAGTAAGGTATACCTAAAATGCCGATTAGAGAAGGTTGTTTCATGCTGAAAAACTTTCAAATCCATTATCTTGACCTCTAGATTCATATACACAAAAAAAAAAGAAATTTTAGTTATAAAAGTAATTTATATTCTAAGACATTACCTGGACTCACTTTCTAGATTTTCAAATGTTTATAGATCTCCTTGATCATCATCATTTCTAGAACTTTAAATTTCATAATTGGGACCAACAATAGATTTTTCATATTATCACGAGGCTTTGTGACACGGAAACTATATTTTCGGTATAGTTTTGATGTGTAACTTATTTCAATAGTATAAGATTGATACCTTATACAAATCTCACCCCATAAAAGAGAGATGGAAGATGGACTTTTCTATTTAAAGCTACATTATGGGCTCACTTAATATTGTAATTTGTCCCTTACTCGCTTAATATTGTAATTTGTCCCTTACTATAGGATATCAGTGCACCAAAATGTAGCCCGAGCAAATACTCGCCCAATTTTGCACGATATTGGCAAGTCTACGTGACACTAGAGTTGTATGAATGTAGAGTGAAAAAGGTACTTATTTTTGTATTTTCAAAGAGATAAAGATAGTAAAAAATTATTGGAAGAGAAAGAAAATTCCAAATAATAAAAGGTGGTTAAAAAAGAAGAGTAAAAAATCCCTTTTAAAGAGTGAATAATAACTATCAATATTGTTCACAGGACAAGTGATTGTCATCCAACAGTTATTACACGTTGGATGACTAAACAATATCAACGGCTAGTATCCTAGCCATTGGAACTTGTACCTGCCATGCTCGCATCCCTTTACGCACATGTGCAGGCATGAGTTACATCACGCTAAAAAGCATCGAGCCCCAAGCCCAACTCATACTCGGTCGAAGGGTACCTCATGCATTGATGCAAGTGTGTGAAGTGCACAGTGTGTCATCAAACACCCTTACACAGGCACGCATGTGTGCATTACACACTTTACTTACTCCGCACAAGTGCCAGCACTTTCTCCTTTGTTCTATGAACAAAAAACATGAGAGAGTTTTTATATTTATACTACTCTTTTCACACCCCACTCTTTAATGGAGGACTAAACCCACTACTATCTCTCTATTTATTTAAAACTTAAAAAAATAATATATACAAGTATATTATTTTGAAATAACTTAAATATATTTTACTTAAAATTGAGATAAGAAAAAAAGGTCTCAACTTTATACTGTTGAAGTGAGTGCACCTCAAAAACCTATCGCAAAAAGTTGCTTTAATGCTGGAGAGCCTTCGAGATGTATTAATATGAAAAAAGAAAAGGATTTCAATCATCAGAGCTTTTTTCCAACTAGTTGGCGTTAACTACATAAAATCTTGGTTCACCATTATGTTCTATTAATGACCATATCTTTAGTTAGTCAATAAGTCAATACCCTATCATAAGTAGATATCATAGAGTCAGAATTCATGAGAAGGTTTTGACAAAGTTTTATATTAGTTGCCTACTTAATACAATCTACCTACTTTACCCAAGCTTGGGACGAGTTAAAAGTAAATTTAAGGTCTTAGCCCTTCTTAGACTATATTTCTAGCCAACGTAATGCATCTTATAACACATTATCTAGATTTTCTATTTCTAAAATTACAAATTGTTTATAGATCTGCCCAATATGTATCATTTTTTTAGCTTTAAATTTTATAATTAAGGCTGAAAATGGATTTTCATGTCATCACAAGGCTTTTCTAAACCAAAAGTGCATTGTTCGAAAAGTATGGTGGTGTGCCTTACTTTGATTATATAGTGCTCACTCCTACATATCACACTATTTACCCGATTACCCACCATCCTCATAGAGCCTCTCTCCTTCTCAAAAACCAGAGGCGCCCAAGAAGCTGGATCTCCCAATCTGTGAACAGAAAATTAAGCTTAGTAGGCTGTTTATTTTGTTCATATCTCTCTCTTGATGTATTTACAATTTGTAGAAATCTATGAACATTTGGGTGGATAGAATCTAGGGAGTCTCCATAAATCAGGCAAATTCTAGATTGTATGAGAGAATCAGGTCGAGAATCGGTCCTATAAGTTGAAAAGCCCAATCCCATCACCGATTTCCCAATGGGATTAGGGTTTTCTCTTATCTTTCTGGTTTTCATCAACCATCCATCCTCTTTCTTATAAGAAAATTGTACACCGATACTTCTTGTCACACGACAAACGGGCCCATACTTGACTCATACAAGGAGTAGTACTATCCCTTCTAGCTCTCTCTCATCATCTTCAAAGCTCTGTTCCAATTAATTGAAGTACATGACTCATATTTCGCTATTCTGCTCTATCAAAAGTCATACCTTCAATAAGATCATAAGTCTTTATATCGTTTCCCACTACTTTCGTCCATATCTATTTGAGCCTTCCTCTTATTTTTTTTAGAGCCTTCCACTTGAACAACCAATATTATATGGAGTCTGTGTTGTATACGGCCATTTTATCTAAGTCTATTTTTCCTCATCTTATTGCTTATTGAAGCTACACTTAAGTTCCCTCATCTTCTATCTCTCTCTAATAAACTAAAGGGAAAAGTTTATATAGAGCCGAGGATCTAAAGTTTATATAGAGCCGAGGATCTAAACAATCAAATTTGAGCCTACTAAAATATTTCATTGGAAGAGGTTGTTTTGATGCCCAAATATCTTCACATTGATCATCTCGACGTCAAAATGCATGGACATGAGAAAAAATGGATTGCAAGATTAGAAAATAGTGTATTTTGTAATGCATTTTTTGACCGTCAATTTTCAAGATATGATAGATATGTTGATCTACACTATTTTTGAAGCTTTGAACTTCATAAATAGATATAAAAATATATTTTAAAGCTATCACAAAAATTTTCAATATTAAAACTGCATTTCTCGATGCTATTTGGAGGCGGGATCTAATTTGTTGTTTAGAGCCTAGGCTCTATACAAACCGCACCCTAAACTAAATATCTACTCTCTAGAGTTTGTGTTTGATTAAGTGATTAATATGCATCTTTTTGGGTTGTTTCATGGGGATGAGTCTCTTACGTGCAGTAAGAATGAAACTGGAAACGTGGCACTGCGCTACCCTAAACACGTAGCCTTGAGCCCATTCCTCTGACTAATATGCATCGGTCCTTCATTGTCGATATAGACACCGGAGTTAAATAGTACGTCCTTGAAAAGTAATACCAACAAAAGTTTTGAGAGTTTCTCACTTTCTAGGATGAGATTTGACTACATATGTTTCCATTTTCTTTTCTCTCCATACCTAAATTCAGCAAAATGCTTATTTCCAAGCTGTTGCTCTCTCTCTCAAGCAGCATCATGCATGAAACAGTAACCGGTGCATAAGATAAAATGGATACAGTTTCTATGTGGCCAGCCTGCATATTATAGAACTGCAGGTTTAGAATAAATATATTTTTTAAAATATAATTTGATTATAATTTTTAGAGAATATATAATTTTTAACATAAAGATCATGAATATGAAATAAAAATAAAAATAAAAACTAAAAATAATAATTATATTAAGAAAATATTTGAACAATTAATTACACTTGTTTTAAGATTGATCGCCTATTTGCATCCATCTTTAAGATGGATACTTTATAACTTTGGACCATATATTGTAGAAATGAGATCCAGCCCGTATGAAACAATTTTCCATATACAATACTGTTAGTATTTTTTGTTTGAAAAATGCTTAAGTGTATTTCAAAACAACCATTTTGGTATTATTGTACTTTCTTAAATTACTTTGTAGAGCGAGAAAGATATGGGTTTGAGTCCCAAATTGAAAAAGAGAGAGTTTGTTGAGCTGTATTTAAGAACAAACATTCCTATGCAATATATTCTAAGTACAAAAGAGAGAGAAAGTGCATGTGTGACACACGCGAAGTGTGTGTGGGCACAAGGGAGCGCTTGATGGTGCGCACATTGCACCCCTAGCCCCGCTAATGAAATGGAAGCAAAAGGAGGCCGTAACACCACTCAAGCGCGCTTGATGACCTCTAGCCTCGTTGATTAAATGGAAGCTCCACTTGCACCCCTAGCCCCGTTGATGAAATGGCAAAAGGTTAAGGGGCTGTATGTAACTTGTAGTTGTTGGTAGTATATGTAACCACTACTACAGTAAATATGCAGTTGGTGGTGCATGTAACCACTACTACAGTAAATATGCAGCTGGTGGTGTATGTAACCACTACTACAGTAAATATGCAGCCACCTTGCGACTCCATATTAAGGGGTCATTTTTGACATACGAGTAGACATTTTTTACAACCTTTGCATCTCTCTCAATAGAACATTCTCTGTAATTCCAGCAAGCAAATTAGTGGGCTAAACTCTCTCTCTACTCGATTTTCTCCTTTTCTCTCTAAACTATCAAGACTCTGGTATCTCATGTGTGGGTTCCAAGCTCAGGTGCATAGAGCTTAGGAACATTGTAATAGACCTTTATGTTTTCTTATATTTCGAAAATGAATTACCCTTCTTATACACGTCAAATATTATATCGAAGGGGAAGGGGAAAGGTGCGGGGGAGGGGAGGGGGGGTTATCGTCTTGAGATAGCACTCCGCGTGCCTAAAAACAAAAAAAATTTAAAATCTAATTTTTCAAATTGTAAAATTTTCTGCCTTCTTTTCACCCAAACTATTTCCAACAATACAATACACCTACAAAAATATATTCACCGGCTGTTTCCAATGATAGACAATAAAGATTTGAGTGTAAACGGAGACGGGCAGGATGTTTTTCACTGGAAATATCGCTAATCTCCACATCCTTAACCCATGGTGAAGCAACTTTAACCTTAAATCACAAGCACAAAGTACAATTTCCAAAATTTATTGGAAAAAATTTATATAAGGGCGAGTCTCTAAACAATCAAATTAATTACACCTAAAAAATTCATTAAAAGAAGTTGTTTCGATGCAAAAAAAAATCATCAAATTGATCATCTCGACCAAATTGATCATCTCGACCGCAAGATAAAATTTCAAGTCTTAAAAATAATACATCTTATAATACATTTTTGGACCACCGATTTTCAACTTTTTCAAGTGTTCATAGGTCTATTCAATCTACGCTATTTTTTAAGCTTCAAATTTTATACGGAGAGATGGAAATAAAATTTCAAGCTATCAAAAAGATTGCCCACTATTCTTTAATCCCGTCACAAGACTGGTCATAGACAATATTGTGCTCCCGCAAGATCGAACTGTACATTTGCTCCAACAAGAAAAAAAACCATTTAAAAGATTTTTTTTTAAATGGCTTTTAAAACCTTAAAAGCCATTTAAATAGTTAAGTCTAGGTGTATAAGAACTAAGAAACTACCTAAAAATTTTAGAGAGAGAAATTATCTCAAAATTTAAGTTTTAGAGATAGATCATCTTAAAATTTGGGAGAGAGTAACCATATCAAATTTTAGAGCGAGAAAGTACCTAAAATTTCTTAGAGAGAGAAACTATTTCAAAATCTTTAGAAAGAAACTATATCAAATTTTAAGTTTTAGATAGAAAAAGTACATTAAAATTTCAGAGAGAGAAACTATATTATATTTTAGAGAGAGAAATTACCTAATTTTTTTTAAAGAGAGACTGTCTCAAAAATTTTATAGAGAAAAAACTATATCAAATTTTAAGTTTTAGAGAGAAAAAGTATCTCAAAATTTTAGAGAGAGAAACTATATCAAATTTTAGAGAGAGAGTAACTAAAATTTTTAGAGAGAGAAACTATCTCAAAATTTTTAGAAAGAGTATTTCGAATTTTGAGTTTTTGAAAGAGAAAGTGTATTAAAATTTAGAGAAAAAAACCATATCAAATTTTAGAGAGAGAAATTATCTCAAAATTTAGAGAGAGAGAAATTATCCCAAATTTTGAGTTTTAGAAAGAGAAAGTACATCAATTTTTGTTACAAAAAAAGGGACATGAAAATGATTGTAAAGAATTAATGAATTTTGTACTGTATATCCAAACAAGAGATTTGAGGAATCCATGACAAGAACCCTAAATATTGGAATTCTATAGATTTTTTTGGATTTCAAATATCCAAAATTCCCAATTTCCTCGTATCCAAATGGGTCGAAATTTCCCAATTTCTTCGTATCCAAATGGGTCATAACAGTTTTCTCTTTTTCTGCTAAAGGGAACTATATTGTAACAAATTAAAATTGGGTTTTTTCGTTCCTACACTATTTTCTCTCTTTAAAACTTTTTTCTCTTTGCAAGAGAGAAACTTGTCTTGCATCACTTGTTTCCCTTTCTTTCTCTGCATGAGTACTTATTTGTCTCTCTTACTTGAGTGAAAATTTGTCTTAGAAGGGAAGTGTTTCAAGAGTTGATGGTCATTTTTAAATTTGTGGATGTTGTGCCGAAGAGAGAGAGAGAGAGGGCTTCTCTAGTTAAATTTGTTGGTGTTATTTTAGAGAGAGAGACATCTAGCTTGATGCTTGAAAAGGGAGGAAGACCCATTTCTTGATATTGCATGGAGGAAACAAAAGAGAGAGAGAGAAGATTTGCATTTTTAGAATAAAGATATTCCGGGCATTTTTAACAGTGAATTTGTATATTCCTGGCTTTTATAAGATGAAATACAAACAACATATACCATATTTTAGGAAATTCTAATTTTAATAAATACCAATTTTAGGATACATTTTTCCACAAGATCGAAAATCCAAAGAAACAAACAGGCCCTTAATATTTTAGGCCATTCTAGAGTGTGTAAATGATGCTATTTTTTTTTCTCTTGGGATAATAACTAGATGAAAGATTTCATGTCGCTATAAGGATCACGGACACTAAACTAGGGCTTTACCCAAGGGAGCCAATGTATTTTTGTACATCAAAAACATAAAGGGTGTGGTTTGTATAAGGCCGAGGCCCTAAATAATCAAAGTAGGGCACACCTTCATATAATGTAGTAATATGTTGTTTCAACAATAAAAATCTTCAAGAATAAAAATCTTTGTGGTGGCCTAAAATTTATTTTCATCTCTAATTATAAAATTTAAAGCTTGAAACATGGTGTAGATTGAGCAAATCTATAAACACTTGAAAATTTTGAAAATTGACAGTTCAAAAATGCACTACAAGATATTTTTAAGACTTGTAATCTATTTTTTCCCATGTCCATACATCTTGATGTTGAAATGATTAATTTAAATATTTTTTAGCATCAAAATAACTTCTTCTAGTGAAATTTTTAACATGCACCTTAATTTGATAGTTTAGGGCCTCGCCCTTATATACTCTATGAGACCCTCCCACACCCATGTGTGTATGACCCCAATAGATCACCATTAAATTTGACATACATCTCAAGAAAAGTCAAGTCCCACACCCATGTGATAACGTTTTTAGGGATCTGCGTTAAATTTAATGGAGATCCTTTGGAGTCCTACACACATAAGTGTGAGAGGGTCTCATAGGATCATTACTTATAAACTTATTCCAAACATAAAAACTATTAATTTTATACAATTCTTTTTTAGATCCATTTAAAGAGAGAATATTGGAATATTCTGGTAACTTTCTTTAAAGGAGAAGATAAAAATGCCACGGTGATTTCTTCCCCTTAATAAATCGATTGCTTACTTTAAAGATTGTCTTCGAATATTTGAGGACCACATATCATACATAAGGAGAAACAGAAACGTAGGCTTACTTCCTAGGGCAAAAGAGCTACTCATGAGAACATCGTAGACTTTGAAATTTCGATATCCACTTTATAATTGCCAGATGAGAAAGAAAATTAAATTAAAATTTGAAAATTTTGAAAATTGATGGTCTAAAAATACATTACAAAATGCACTATTTTCAAAACTTGAAATCCAGTTTTTTCTTATGTTCATATATCTTGATGTCAATATGATCAATGTGAGGATATTTGGACATAAAAAATACCTCTTCTAATAACATTTTTAAGGTGAGCTCTAATTTAATTGTTTAAAAACTCAGTACTATATAAACTTTTTCCTAGTGGTTAGTGGAGTTTAGGAGATGTTGCGATGGGTGTGCTCTTTGGAGTGGGCCCGGTTGGCAGCTTTATGAGATTTTGAGCGGGGTTAGAGGAGTGTGTGGGTGCGCTTTGGGTAGGGGTAGCAATGGATTCGGAGCCAACCAGGGACTCGAGAGGTTGACCCAATTCAGGTCTGCGAATGGGTCCAAACAATTGAACAAGGCCGGTCGGGTCTGGGTCCAAATTTTGGACCCGAACACTATTCAGGTCCGGGTTTGGATCCAATAATATTTTTCGAGTCCCAATATATGAAATATATTTAAATATAGTTAAATACATAGATATTTTAATTTTTGGGTCGGATCCGACTCGACCTATTGCCACCCCTAGCTTTGGAACTCTTGCTTGGTTTTGCTTAATAAGGCGATGATTCTTCATAAACATACACACATGACTTCCATTGTTGAAATGGGACCCGTCAAAATCTAGGAACTGAGGTGGTGTGCGGTATATATTGGATAAAATTGGTAGGTAAAATTTGTCACCAAAATTAATTTTTTGGATAAGATTTGTCTATGGAGGGCCCACATACAATTCTAGGTGAACTTATAATATTGTATGCTTCCCGGAAGGCTTTCATATGCAAATCAAAAAACTATTTTACATAAAATAAATTGACCAAAATATTTTCGAAAAGTTTCAGGGGTATTTTGGTTAATTTATTTTTTACGAATTCTGTTTTTATATTTTTATTAGGTACGCCTCACTAAGATGTACACATGCTCCAAATTTCAGATCATTTTGATTTGTAGAAAAAAAAAAGAAAAATGAAACACTATCGAACAATCGTGACTGTGCGATGAACTTTGGACAGTGATGAGAGTAGGCGAATTCACTGTTCATTTTCACCTATAGGAGTTGAAAAGACTTTTCTTATATATATATATATATATATATATATATATATATATATATATATATATATATATATATATATATATATATATATATATATATATATATATATATATATATATATATATATATATATATATATATATATATATATATATATATAGGAAAAAGATCTTATCAGCCAATGTGGTTGATTGGAATAGTTTTAAGCCCATATCTGACAATCACTATTACATTTCGTAATTGAATTTTAATCTTTTCCTACTAATCTAAATCACATGAATTTTGGAAGGTCCACTCTTCTCATTAAGTGCACTAAATAAAACTATCAAAAATATAATATGCATAATATAAATTGATCACAATACCTCTAAAATAATTTTGGGTATTTTGGTCGATATATATTTTACAAATTATTATTTTTAAACATTTTCCTTAGATTTACCTATTTTTCAATATTTGACGCACTAAATTTCATATAATTTGAGTTTATAGAAAAATTTAAAATTTAAATACAAAATGCAATTGTGACTGCCGAATGGGCCTAGATTCAATCTGGTCATCGTGCATTTACTATAGATACTAGCTGACCTTAGCTATCCCCTTATATGTTAAAATGCTTAGGATGGTGCGAGTTTCTAATTTTATCTCTAATTATAAACTTTATACTCCAAAATGGTTCAAGTCAAGCAAATCTATGAAAATCAACCACATAATGTGCTGCAAGATGCATTATTTTTAGGGTTTGAGGTCTAATTTTTTTTTCCATATCATCTCAATGTCAAGATGATCAAACCACTTATTTTCCAACATCAAAACCACTTGTTTTGTAGGATTTTAGAAGTGCACCTTAATTCTACATTTTATATATAGGGAATGATTTCATGTAACAATTGTATAATAATATAATAATACAATAAAACCACACTTCTAGAAAATCATTAAACCATTTTTTTTCTTTTGAACATTGTTCATCTAATGATAACAAGGAAATCTAACAAATTTGGAAAGGGAAAAAATTTTTTCTAAAGCCTAAATCTAACATCTTATCAAAATGGACGGCTTATGTTAATTGGACTAAAAAAATACTTTCTAGATATATTTTCAAATTTCATTTTTTGGTGATTATTCATTGGAATGAAAAGAGTGTATATTTGAAAATTGTTTCAAATTTTTTAACATTGTTTCATTATATTATTATACAACGGTTGCATGAAATTACTCCCCATAGATATATATATATATACACACACTAGTAATATGCACATGCGTTGCACGTGATATTTAATATTAATCACTGAAATATATTTCTCATTGAAAAAATTTCAATAAAACGTGGTCTGAGATAGAGAGAAATTAATGTGTTTATTTAAAAGCATGACCGGAAGAAATAATTTAGATATATTATTATTCATAAAAAAAGACTACATGCAACCAAAAGATTTTCAATATTGTTTTAAATAGAAGAATCAAGACGGATATAGTGCAAATGAAAAATAGGAGGACAAAAATTAGAGGAGATGGAATGACAACATATCAGTTATGAATAATTTTTTATAATTCAAAATTCATAATTATAAAATAATAGATATTCAAATATCTCAAAAAACAAAGAATCAAATTTTATATATTCTTAATAACATTAAAAAAAATAGTATTGTCATTAAAAATTAATGTACTGTTTAAATAGTCATAAAAACTTTTAAAATATAAAAACTATAGTTAAAATACACAAAGGCCAAAATTGAGATAGAAATAAAATTATAATCTTATTTTATTTCTATTATTATTATTATTATTTTATTTATTAAATTATTATTATTATTTTATTTTTATCTTATAAGATAAGGCCTATTGACATTGATTACTAAAGAAAAATGATTATTTTTCTTTGTGATTTTTATGTTAAATGATAAATCAACTTTGTTTCTATCTCAATTTTTCCCTGTAATTTTGTTTCATAATAAATAGTTCAAAAAATGCAATAATACAACTAGAAAATAGGAAGAGATCATAAAAAAACTAATGTAATGTTAAAATATTCATAAAAAACTAAAATGTAACTTAAGAATCAAGAAGGATAAAAAAATTAATATAATCTAACTTAAGATAGAAACAAAATTGATATAATCTAACTTAATTTAAGAATCAAGAAGGAAAAAAAAATAGATAAAAACAAAATTGATATAATCTAACTTAAGAATCAAGAAGGAAAAAAAAATGAGAATGGGGTTGGGGTCGTGGTGGTAGTATCACTTATACCCCAACTAAGATCTAGGCTTTCATTCTCACCTAATGCATTAAAAAATCACTAACGATTTCAAAAAACGGGTAAGGGCTCGTCATCCCCACTGAATTACCAAAAGCAATAACGATTTCAAAAAACAGGTAAGGGCTCGTCATCCCCACTGGATTACCTAAGAACAAAAAAGGATACTGATTTCAAAAAATGGGTAGAAGCTCGTCATCCCCATTAAATTACCCAAAAACAAAAAAAGAAAAAAAATTCCTTATTTCCATTAGCATTTAAGATCCATGGGCTTTACCTTATATGATAAAATAACTTATAAAATTAAAATATTAGTTTATAATTGAGGCGTAATACAACGGCTAGAAGAGACAATAACATAAATATATAAATTATATACAATCAAAATAATAATAGTATTAATATTAATGATAAGTAATAATATTTATTATTTTACTACTATGTTCAAGTTTATGATAAAAAATTAGAATTATTCACTGATAAAAAATTAGAATTATTCACTAACTTAAATCCTTAATTTTTTTTCAATCTAATTGAGTTTCATGACCTGTGTGAGAGAGATCAAACCACTTATTTTCTATATGTTAAAAAAATCATATTACAATTTGAAAAATATACTACTATTTTATTACTATGTTCAAGTTTGTAATAAAAAAGTAGAACTATTCAAAAATCTAAATCTTTAGTTTTTTCAATCTAATTGAGTTTCACAACTTGTGAGAAAGAGATCAAACCACTTATTTTCCATGTGTAAAAAACTCATATTACAATTTGAAAAATACTACATAGAGATAGAGACAGACATCGTACCTTCTAGTTTATCTTAGGAAAATATTTTTGAGCTAAAAAATCATTGTGAGAGATTAATAAAAAAATGAATTTGAGAGAGAGAGATAAATACATTGTTTTCTCATCAGATAAGGTGGGGCATAATAGACTTTTTGGGCTGAGGAGTGAGAGATGATGGAAGATGTTTTTCCTAAAAAGATGTTTTGGAAGGTAGACATTGAGAGAAATTTAATATGGGAGTTATCACATAGAGGCATTAATTACAATTAATTATAAATAATGCAAGCGAGAGAAAATAAAACAGAGTAGCACATAAAAAAAAGGAGCTAACGTGGCAGGGAAAGAGAAATAATGGGTTTCTTTATTATACTTTTTTGATAATTAGATAGAGAAAATAACGAGAGAGAGATACTGTTGAGAGAGAGAAACGACGAGAGAGACCTTTGAGAGTGAGATTTTATGAAATAAAAGGGATAGAGATATAAACGGTACAGTGGATGATATAAATATGGGAGAGATGAGAGATTTTAAGAAAATAAGCCGGAAATTTTTTTTAAGAAAGATGGAAGACAGATATAAAAAGGGTAAAAAGGAAAACAGTACATGATATACAGAGAGAGAATTCAAAAAGTATGCAAGATATTTAAGGAAATGTGTAAGAGGGAGAGAGGCAGAGAAAGAGAAAATTGCGTGGCGTGGGGAAGAGGAGTTTTAATAAGAAAGAAAACATTGGAGGGTGGGAGATTTATGAGAGGAAACATGAGTAAGAGATTTAAGGAAAGGTATAACGGGGAGGGAGAGAGAGAAGAGCGAAAAGACGATGGGGGAAGAGATTTATTAAGGAAGAGAAAAAATGAAACACATGTAACAAAAATAGGGGGAAGGGAGAGAGAGAAGAGAGGAAATCGTACACGTAAAGGGAGAGATTTATTAAAAAAGAGAAAAAATAAGACATGTGGCACAAAAATAGAGGGGATACCCCTATATATATATATATATATATATATATATATATATATATATATATAAAAGATGTGATTAACCCCTAGCTCATATGAACATATGAGTCCAACAACCCAGATTGAATCTGGGCCGATCTGATGATCACAAATGTCCGGTAGTGCTTGAATTTTATTTATTTTTTCTGCAGATCCAAATGACTTGAAATTTTAGGTGTGTGTTCTTCTCATCAAAACACACCTAATAAAAATATAAAAAATATATTCGTAAAAAATAAAATGATCAAAATACCCCCAAAACTTTTCGAGGGTATTTTGGTCAATTTATTTCATGTAAAATATTTTTTTTGATATTGTTTGAAGATTCACCTATTTTTTATAAACACTCGCCTAAAATTTCAAGTGATTTGGATTTGTATAAAAAAAAACTAAATTTCAAATACTACCAGACATCTGTGATCTTCAGATCGACCCAAATTCAATCTAGGACGTTGGGCGCAAATGTTCCTAGTGGGTTAATCCTATCTTTTCCCATATATATATATATATATATATATATATATATATATATATATAGGGTTTGTCTAGAGTTAACAAGCATCAAAATACAAAGGTTAAAGTTAGAAAGGGTTGTGATGAGTGTACATATAAGAAAGATGATTACTTTTTATTTAAAAAATTATTTTAATAGGTAACTTAACTATTAAGCGAGGGTAAATTTGAAATTTTTACAAAAGTACAATGCCATTTTGAGAGTTAGTGTGCTGGATTTTATTTATAAAGTGCCTTTGTTTTTTAGTAAAAATTTCAATTTTACCATTTATAAAGATGACAAAAGTGCCCCTTATCTTGTAGTAATATTTACAAAATTGCACTTACTTAATGATGAAGATATCACAAAAGTAAGTTTTTTAAAAATAAATAGACTACAAAATTAGTAAATTCACCATTCACAACTCTCTCTATTTTAACCTTTGTAATTTGAAGGGTTGTGAAGTTTATATATATATATATATGAAAAAAGTTTGGGTGACCCCACTAGCTCATGGAATAGTATAAGCCAAACGGCCTAGATTGAATATGGGCCGATTTGATGAATACGGATGTATGATAGTGTTTTAATTTTAATTTTTTTTCTACAACTGTAAATCACTTGAAATTTTAAACGTGTGTTCTTCTCATCAAGCCGCACCTAATAAAAATATAAAAAGAATAATTTGAGAAAAAAAATTTGATCAAAATACCTCCAAACCTTTTCAAGGGTATTTTGATCAATTTATTTCATGTAAAATAAATTTTTGATATTTTTCAAAGATTCATCTATTTTTGATGTACCCACGTTTCAAATTTCAAATGATTTGGATTTGTAAAAAAAAAATTAAAATTCAAATATTATCGGATATCCGTGATCGTCAGATCGGCCCATATTCAATTTGGGTCGTTGGGCTCATTTTTTTATGTGAGCTAGTGGGCTCACCCTAGCATCTTCATATATATATATATATATATATATATATATATATATATATATATATATATATATATATATATATATATATATATATATATATATATATATATATATATATATATATATATATATATATATATATATATATATATATATATATATATGTTTTGGTTTTGGTATGCTACACCACCTAATGGTGTATACCCTTGAAGTCCTCAACATTTTTGGACACTTAAATACTCTTGAATTGTAATTACGAAATTTTTCATGTAGGGGCATTTTTGGTCATTTAGAAGGGTAGAATGAATATTTTTATAAGAAAATAGTGGCATTCTATTAATAGTTAAAAAATAATTAATGCATCTCGAAGGTGATGTCATTATCCATTATTGTTAATAAATGATTTTGTTTCTATTAAAAATTTATATTTTACCCTTGATTAATTACTTAAAATACCTCTAGACAAAAAATTACTACACTATAGGATAAGGGAATCTAAGTGCCAAAAAATGCTGAGGACTTTAAGGGACCGTTTGGATACCTAGAAATATATTATCTATGAAATATATTACATGCGTAATACATTATTGCATAATACATTACTGTGCAATACATTGCCTGCAAATGGATTGTCACTGTTTGGTAGTATTTAGATACAACTTAGGAAATACATTGCTACTGTTTGGCTATCTATGTCTGGAAGAAATTTGAGAAATGCATTACCATTCAAATATGAAAAATATGGCAATATTTGGCTAAAATGGTTAGTCTTTGGTTTCAACATGACAAGTCATTGGAATAATATGATTGGAATAACATGATTTTATTGTGAAAAGCCTTATTTTTATTTATTTTTTATAGAAGTCTTTTAAGTCTCTCTATATATAATTTTAAATAAGCATTAAATTTATGATATCAAAATCAAAATCTTTATGGTACAAATTTAAAAATGGGAAGAAGTTTGATCACTACACTAGAAGGTTTGGTAATTACTGGTATAAAATTTTGAAGCATTGGAGGAGACTAAAGAAGTATCTTATTTCCATTCAGCTTTTACTAATCTATCATAAGAATTATGTTGTGTGAAATTTTTTATTATGATTGTGTTTGTGTAATTTCTCATGGATTACCAAATAATATTTTTATTATTTCTGTTTTTATACGAGAGCTGATGGCGGGCTATAACCCAAATTAGAGATAGAGGGATGATGTAGAAATTTTTTTATTATGATTGCTGTAGAAAATTGTCATCTACAACTGGTTCAAATGAACCAAATTAGGGATAGAGGGGTGTAACATTTTTTTATTATGATTGATCGTACACCTGTTCAAATCAATTTAGATTCCCTTTTTCATAAATTCCCCTTTCATATCCCCTATTTTCACTTTCTATATATCTTAATTTTATATAATATAGCAATTTTATACAATATAGCAATAAAACGTATACTTGAGAGAGGGAAATGCTTTTTTAAGAGAGGATATGGCAGAGACGCATGCGAAAGATTTCCCAATATTACCCGTCAACCTCGTTAGAGATTTTTCACTGCTCATCGCTGGTAATAGATTTCATGATTTTTGAGAAAATCTCGGTTAATATATTTCTATTTCTTTATTATTATGGGCATTTGGGTACCTGGAAATCTATTACGTGACAATAGATTACAAATAAATATGACATTTCTACTGTTTGGCTATGTTTAATAGCAAGGAAATGGGAAGAGATTAGGCGAGATTTCCCCAAAAATCAGGAAATCCATTACGCGCGGTGATAGGTGAAAAATTTATAACAAGAGTCACGTATAATTTTGAAAAATCGTGGGTTTTTGACTACCATATCCCTGTCAACTTATTTAAAAAATCTTCTAAGCCCTCTCTCTTCATAATAATTAAAATCTTCTAACCCCTCTCTTCTGGGTGATCCCTTCCTTTTTAAGCTCATCTCCTTATTTGAAGGCATCAGCTGTAATATAAAAACAAAAATAATAAAATAAAAATTAGTAATCAATGATAAATTACACAACACTATCATAATAAAAAATTTCACACAACATAATGTGATCCCCTTTTTTAAGCTCGCTCCCTCAACATAATGTGATCACTTTTTTAAGCTCGCTCCCTCATCTGAAGGCATTAGTGTCATATAAAAACCAAACTAATAAAAATAAAAATCAGTAATCAATCATAAATTACGCAACACAATCATAATAAAACTTTCACACAACATAACCCTCATAAAAGATTACTAAAATCTCAATTCAAATAACATACCTACTCTCTTCCATTATCTCAAAATTTTATACTGCAATTACCAAACTTTCTAGTTTACTAATCAAAGTTTTTCCCATTTTTTAACTCGTACCCTACGGATTTTGAATTTAGTATCTTAAATTTATCATTTATTTGAAATTATATAGAGAGACATTTGAAAGACTTCTATAATAAATAAATAAAAATAAGGCTTATCATAATAAAATCATGTTATTCCATCATATTGTTCCAGTGACTTATCATTTTGAAACCAATGTCATGTTAGAAAACATGTGATTGCATATAAGTGCCAAAGGCACTTAAAATAAGTAGGAAATAATGTCATAACTGTAAAATGGTACAAGTTATTATTAGAAAATCTTTTTGGAATAGTGATAATGTTATTATTGGAAATCTTATTGGAATGGTGTGATGATGATTTTAATTCAGTATTTTAGTGAAATTTTGTGACAAAAAAGAAGGAAATGATAATTCTGCATTTTAGTGGAATTTTGTGACAAAAAAAAAAGAAATAATAGTTTATAGGCACGTGCTGGTAAAATGTTGGTAATGCATATCTTATATTTCTTCCAGACATAGCCAAATAATAACAATATATTACCTAAATTGCATCTAAATACTATCCAAATAGTAACAATCCATTTACAGGTTATGTATTACGCAGTAATATATTTCACAGACAATGTAAATGTCATATTTTCTTGTAGTCTTCTGTCACGTAATAGATTTCCACGTACCCAAACAGCCCCTAAGGGTATACACTGCCAAGTGGTGTAGCCTAACAAAACCCATATATATATATATATATTGTATATTATGAGACCATTTACAATCACTTTTAGCTATTGCATGTGAAATCCAATAGATGGAAGTGTGCCACAACATTCAAGAACTTTGTTTTAGACTTTGTGCCCAAACAATGATATCCTCTACTATACGATTTCAATTCTAACGAACAATTATGATTGTAACCTCCTTGTATCAAAAGTAAATGCTCCCATTATATACTTGTTCATACGCACACACATCATCATCATCCTCATCCTTATCATCATCATCCGAGCCTTATGCCAATTATTTGGAGTCGATGTATGAAGTATGTTTTGTCATTCTACTCTATCAAGGGTAATACCCTTAGTTAACCCAAAAATCACCATATCTTTCATCACTACATTTACCCATATTCTTTTGGATTTTCTACTTGAACCATATCGTCCCTTCTAACCGATGTTGTATTATGTATGTGCTGCATATGGCTAGCCCACCTCAATTTACTTTCCCTCATCTTACCATCTCTTGGAGCCACCCCGTTGTTCCCTTGTATGCATTCATTCTTAATTCTATCATTCTTTTGTCTTGCTACTCATCCATCTCAATATCTTAATCTTAACGACACTCAACCTATGGATATATTGTTTGTTGACCGTTCAATGTTCTCTCCTGTAAAGCATGGCTGGCCTTATAGTTGTATGAAACTTCCCATTTAATTTCATTAATATTCGTCGATCACATAAAACTCCAAATTAACATCTCCACTTCGTCTACCCAGTTTTAATTCTATGAAAAAAAAAAAAAAAACAAAATAAAAATTAATCAAGTGCATATAGATTAGGAGATACATAATAAGACTCGAGTTTGGAATAGAAATGCAAAATTATGATATCTACCAATCAAGAATAAGAACAAGATATTTACCAGCAAAAATTATGAAAAAGGTGTAGTTACGAAGATATTTAATAATCTAAGCGCATGAAAAGGAGTAGCAATCTCCCTTAGAAATAGAAAAAATATGCAAAAGCAACCGTTTGAAGTATTTATAAGAACAAATTCTTAATGACCGTGTCATAAATCAATTTACATAATCACATACAAAATAAATAAATAAATAAATAAATTCTGGAACAAATTAGAAGTGACTTATTTAAACAAAGGAAATTAAATATTGAATTCATACTTAAAATTAAAACTGTAAATGTGCAATTTTATAGATGACATCAAACCCATAACATTGTATACAATGCAGGGTACATGGCGGAAATTAAAAAAAAAAAAAAAAAGAGAAAAAATCATTGGAAATTTGGAAGCAATTTAGATCTTGAGAATATAACCAAATCTTGCACTATAAGGAAAACCCAAAATTTATATTTTGCAGGTGAGATACTCGGGGCTTTTTTTAAGACTTTGCATCCCTCATAAATACTTTCTCATCATAAATCACTCCATTACTATTAATTCTCATCATATAAATGTAAATTTAAAATTCTAATAATTTAAAATCAAGGGTGATTGAATATTCAAAGAGCAGCATTCAACAAAGGAGCTCTCCAACCTAGAAAAGCTAAAAACTCAAGAAATTTGGTGCAAATGATAATTGCCACAATATTCTAAATTATTTGCATTTTCTCTGTAGATTGGTTGAATAAATGAGATAAGTTTAGGGCCGGCGGGTTCCGAGAGGTCTTATCAAACTAAAACATCTTCTTATTATGGTTAGGGATTTAGGATTTTAGGGTTAGGGATTCAAGGATTACAAAAAAAAAAAAAAAAAGCTTGGCTTGGAGCTTGGCATGCCGTTCGATTGCCCTAAGAGTGGCTCGCTGAACTGGTTCGAATCGCCTGAGCTCGGTGTGACCAAGTTCAAATTCAGTCTAAAACCCCTAAGCACGCAGTGCAAAGTGTTTGGGCGTGTTTTGCGGAACAGAAAGCAAATAGACCGTATGATATTTCAAATATCGAACAACCTATATTGAAAACATCTGAGCTTTAAAATATGCCCCAAAAAAAAAACAAAACAAAACTTAAATTTTCTAGCCTAGTGTTCTCATTTCGAACTCTGGGGAAAATAGGAGAAAAAAAATAGCAAGCGAGGTGTGGTTCATAAAATGCATTCATCAAATGTTGCAAACCTCGGACAGATATACTTACACGTAATATTCCCAAAAATTATATCTGATCGTATTTTCCATATTGATATACCATACAAAAGTACTTTTTTCTCCAAAAAGATTAAAAAATAAATAAATACAAATACATTTTGATCCATAGGGTATTGTACTAGATAGTCATAAGGGTTATTACAATTCTACAAATATTTGGACAGTGATGGAAGGAGTACGGACCTGGCTAGCCCCATATTTTCAGTGCCTGATGAGAAATTCCATAATGGCCATGTGAATAGTGTCCTTAGCATTATGGCCAGGACAAAGTGACCGGTATGTAGCAGTCGAAATAGTGAACGACAAGCTTGTCAACGTTGTTACACTTGAGGTATTGAAATAGGTGGGCTAGAGTCGTGGTGGTAACAGTCTCACACCCTAATCACCACGTTGTGGTTTTTATATTCATTGATATCATTCTGACGCCTTAAAAAAACCAACTCATGTCTTCCCACTTAATTACCCAAAAAAAAGAAACAGGCATTGTAATCTAGTGGCGTGGAATGGGCATCTTGCCCACCATAAGCTATCAATAGAGGGAGGTCATTTGGAATGTTTGCAATGCATTGTGTGCTTGCTTTGTTTTTTATTTTTTTATGGGGTATGTTTAAAGTGGGAATGGAGGGTGGGATATTATGTTGAAGCATCCGCCCCCCAACCACAGATGCCCTAACCCCATTCCCCCAATTGTTTGCTCGGGAGATCAATGCATGTATCGAGTTAGGCGAACACATCTAGTGGGAAAGTATGGCATGATCCATATGATCATGGAAACAATGTGTTCTTAAGGGTTATCATATTTGAGTGGTGATGGAGGGAGAGTGGAACATATTACAGACTAGCATCTACTCTCCCTCCATCATTTCCAAGGTATCGATGATATGGAAGACATTAATCAAGACACCCAGGAGATTTCAACTATCTAACTTTAGTTTAATTTAAAAATACCCATCAAAAGGCATATGATCATGAGTTGGAATAGTTGCACACCGGTAAAATGTTGAATAGTTCATCTCTTGAATGTAGTTTGATTAATTATTTTTAAAACATGAGAGGAGCTCTGCCGAGTTATTCAGACTCGGACGAGTAACGTGTTTCGGTCAAATATCCGAGCATATTGATTGAGTCGATTTTTTGAAGTATAGTTTTCTTCTTTGAAAAATTTAATGTCTTCCCTTAAACTAGTCCCTTCCACCCCCGGGCTACCAATCACTCAAAAAAAAAAAAAACAAATTGTGTTTCCATCCTCCATAACGTGTATTCAAAGGATAAATATATATTCAGAAGAAAAATATAGTTTTTAAGCCTCACTCATCCTTTGGGAACGAACTCTGTAATACCCAACCATCAGACTGCCTGATAATAACATCAATATTTGCTTTAGTGATTGATAGTGCACCTTTACTTGTTTTTTTTAGCTGCACGTGCACTTCAACCTGTGTGGCCTAGTCGCATGTGCCACACATAAGCATGATTATCATCCACATACGAATGCAAGACATGGGCAATGAGAGTTTTTATTGCGACAGGAAAGAGGCCATCAGCCAAATGGCCGGTCATAACAGCATCCCCCTTAGATGACCCATTTGTCACCTCCACCATGCCGCTTATGAAGATAATGGGGTAACTCGCCTTGCTCATGTTTGAAACCCAAACCAGGTTCTTTATCATGTCGAGGGAATAAAAAACTTGTTTTAGGATCATTATTTTCCATTAGCGAATTCTAGGGCATAGGCCCCAATCCCCTAAACCTCTTGTTTTTTATTATACCCATGAATACGGGTTCCACAAACTACATACCTCGAAAGATGAAGCCGCATTGACAAACAATCAAAATAATGATCTAAAAAAATCAAGGAGATTAGACAAGAGAGCCCTCTTCTTAATTTATCAAGGTATGGATGAAAGCATCTTTGAAAAAGTTGCTTTCACACCTCTCAGAAAAAACATGAGAGATCTTATAAAATGTATTTAACGGAGAAGCTAAAGTAAAGAAAGTTCGGCTGCAAACGTTAAGAGCTGAGTTTGAGACGCTAAGTCGAGATCTATTTCCGATTACTTCTCAAGGGTTTAGGTTGTAGTAAAACCAATTAAAGGTGAAGGGCGAGGCACAAGATAATGTATACATTGTATAAAAGATATTGAGATGTTTGACCCCCAAATTTGAATACATAGTTGTAGTGATAGAAGAAAGTAAATATATATCAGCTATGACTACTGATCAGTTCATAGGTTCCTTGCAAGCCCATGAACAAATAATGGCCAAGACAACAAACATTTATTTGGATCAAGTGTGTCAAACCAAGCTTACTCTAAAAGATAAAAGAGGAGGATTTAGAAGAAGAGGTCAAAGAGCAAGTGGTTCATCGAATAAAGGGAGAAGAGGTTTCGGAAATTCCAACTTCAGAAGTGGAAGAGGCCAAATGATGCAATCCACAAGAGGCTGAGGTGGTAGAAATTTTAGTCGATCATTCCATCATCAAATATATGATAAATCTTCAATTCAATACTTTAACTGTAAAAAATTTGGGCATCATACTTTCAATTGTAGAGTTAAGAAGAGACAAAAGTAGAGCACAAGTGAAATTTGCAAAAAAAAGAAAAAATCATGTGAGGAAGTAGAACCAACTCTTTTGTTGGCATGTAAAGAAGGAGAAACTAAAGATGGTAACTCATGGTTCCGTGATAGTGGACAAGCAACCACAAGTGTGGAAGAAAGGAACTGTTCGTGGAGTTAGAGGAATTGGTGAATGGTAATGTAACATTCTGGTTAAAGAGCAAAGTAAAATTTTGATTCGTCTAAAAAATGGAAAGCATGAATTTATTTTTAATGTTCATTATGTACCAACATAAAAAATAATATTCTTAGTTTGGGCCAGCTCTTAGAAAAGGGCTATGACATTCAGTTAAAATATTTAGCCCTCACAATAAAAGATCAAAATGAGAATTTGATTGCTAAATTTGGCATGTCAAAGAATAAAATGTTTTCTTTAAATGTCTAAATTGATATTTTAAAATGCCTAAGTGCATCTTTGATCGAAAAGCCATGGTCACATCAACTTTAATGGTTTGAAATTATTGCATAAGCAAATCATGGTGAAAGGACTGCTATTTATAGATCATCCAGATCAACTTTGTGAGGGATGTGTGCTTAAGAAGTATTATCATAAAATCTTTCCATGAAGTGTTTCACAAAGAGCTGTAGTGCCCCTTGAACTCATTCTTATGGGCAATACTACCATTTTCTTAGTTTCATCGATGATTTCAGTCAAAAGACTTGGATTTATTTTTTGAAAGAAAAATCAAAAGTTTTTGAAAATTTTAAGAACTTCAGGGTTTTTGTTGAAAAACAAAATAGTTATTTTTATCAAAGTTTTGAGATCAGATCAGGGTGGTTAGTCTTTCTCAGAAGCATTCGACAATTTTTGCAAAGAACATGACATTCTTCATCAATTTACTGCACCATATTCATCTCAACTAAATGGGGTAGCTGAAATAAAAAATTGGACGATTTTAGATATGGAACAAAGCATGTTGAAGTGAAAACATATGCCAAATAAACTTTGGGCTATGGTGGTTTTCTTGTGTCGTCTATCTTTTAAATAGGTGTTCTAACAAAAGTGTGCGATTTATGATATTCAAGAGGATTGGAGTGTTTAGCGTTGCACATTTAAAGGTATTTGTGTACATGGCACACTCTCATGTACCAAAATCAAACGAGAACCAAATTGGTTGATACAAGTTAAGAATTTATTTTTATTGGCTATGATGAAAAATCAAAGGCTTGGAAGATTTATAATCTGGTCATCATGGGTCTTCACCTTATATGCCTCGTCAACTAGAGAGAGAAGCTTGGTCCATATTCGCAGCAGGGATCGTGGAGAATGAGATATCCATGAAAATTTGGGGCTACAGAATTGATGCTAAACTTGGGGGTTTTATGATGGAAAAGAGAGAGGGAGAAGGAGTGAGATGGAAGGGGACAGAGGAGGGAGATGGAGAGTGAGAAAGAGGGAGGGAGAGATAGGGGAATGAAAAAGGGCTAGAGAGAGAGTTTTTTTTTTTTTAATTTTTTTATTTTTAAAATTTGTGTAACCCTCAATTTGTGAATCTAGCCTACAATCCCTTCTTTATTCTCTTATGATATTGCATCCGGCTTTTCTTATATTCAATTTATAGTGACCCGGTAATGCCACATCAACTATTCTGTGCTCGTGGGTATCTTAAAACCATTGATTCAATTGCGCAAACCTCTCTCTGGAGAGAGCCCTCATTTAGGAGTGAAATAAACCGCTTGAACTAATAGAACCAGTGCTACCTCCTCCCACAGCTCCTTCTTTTCCTTCAAAGAGGGCATTCGATGCTTCTGATTTCTTTCCTTCGAAACCTTTCATGTGAAATCGGAATTCCTCAAGTCAGTGCTACAGCTTCTTCAAATTCAATAGCCATAGCAGTTAATTCTATAGCAGTCTTCTATCCAAGAGCTCCTGAGCAGGGTTATTTCATTCACTGGTTATTCACCATCAACAGGAGAGATTGGCTTCATGAATCTAAATTACGCCCGAATCCGGCTAAATGCACATTCGGTGCAACATCAGACAAACTGCTTGGCTTTGTTGTCAGTGAAAAGGGATTGAAGTGGATCTAGATAAAATAAGGGTCCTACAAGAAATGCCAAAGCCGAAAAGGGGGTAAGAAGTTTCCTGGAGAGATTCAATTCTATGGTAATATTTCTTCCCATATTAACAGCCTAAGCAGCTTTGAGAGAGCGCGCTAGCGCTATTATTTATTCGCTCCTTAATAGCAGCGGCTTTCTTGCGCCTGTGAGCCCATTTTCCGTCTGTTGCGCAAGAAGCATATCATACTGGTGGATGGGACAAGGTATGCCAACAAGCTTTTGAGAAGATCAAGCAAGACACCTCCAAAACCCTCCAGTATTAGTGCCGCCTATGCCCCATAGCTTTAGTCTGTTTGAAGGACCCACGGGGCGGTAACTATATGAAAGTTATCCCTCAAGATACTCCTTTTCACACATCTTACAAATATTCATGATATCCCCGTAGTCAAGCTTTTTTGATTCGTAGATGTCGGGGAATCAACAAATCTCTTATTTTTTTTTTGAAAGGTTCTGAAAGAAAGAAAGGCTAGCCAGCTAAAACAGACCGGAACCGCGCGAAAATACGTTCAGTCTTTCCAAACGATCATGCTAGAAGGGGGGGTCGAAAATCTTTTTCCAAATCCAAAGAATAAAGTCAAGTGCTTTTTGGGCTAGACTTGCTTGAAGCTCGCTTTTCAACAAGCTATAAAGCAAAGCCCGGTGCTAGAAATAAGGGGAGGAGAGGAGTATAGTGCACAATGGTCCAGAAAAGGGCGGCTCGGATGGGGAATAAGCATCGAGGTTTGCCTGCTCAGATATAGACATGCAGCTCTACCTATGCAATATCGAATTCAATGTCCGAGGATCAATGCATTTAGGTCCGCTAGGAAAAGAACAGCTAAGAAGGCGTCGCTAGCTAAGATTACTAATATACAAATTCTCACATGTCTTAGGTGAAGCACTAAAGAGGAGTCGAGAATGCAACTTACAGGGACAAGTTCTCCAACAAGCCTGCCTGGCATCAAACATCGAAAAACATCTTTCTCACAAGAAAATAGACCTTAGCGAATGGAGCATTTTACCTGGAATACCCACTTCGGGATACGGCTATTTGAGCAGCTTCGAAAAGATGGTTATCTCTTTCAGTAGGTGGGTAAGGTAGACCCCTGATCCCAAGGTTGTTGGTGGTCCAATTCTACGGTACGTTATTACTGACCCAAACGGAGAAGGCTTTCACTACATAAATATAGACTCTTGCCAAGGAATATCGCTTCTATGCCCGATTCTAACTAGGAAAAACAAGAGTGTTGACTCTACTTTATGACCAAAAAGTCCTGTTTTTTTGGCTTTTTCATAGCTAGAAAATTCAACTTTTCACTCGTCTCTGTGGAAGAAGGCGCTCTTTGGTTTTGATTCAAGATATTACCGAAGTAGAAAGAGAAGTCCTTTGCCTTAGCACGGGCTAGATAGGGCACCAATCAATAGCAGCACACCTAGGCGAGGAAGAAAGCATTTCAGGTTCTACCACGAAAGGGTGGGTAAGGCCGAAGCCTAGACACAAGAATTGTAAGCATCTTCCATCAGCTTGGACAAGGCAATTGGAAGAAATTCCCCACAAAGCGGGTCAGAAGTGAGTATCCTTCGATAAAGCACTGCTAAAAGAATAGCTCAGGCAAGGGGAATCTTTCTCTCCCAACTGCTTCTGCGGGATGACTTTCACCAGCCCAGACAAGGGGAGAAGAAAAAGACAAAAAAAAGACCACTACTGTACTAACCAATTCCCACCCCTGCCTACCCATCTCTTTCAAAACCAAACTGATCGAGAGAATGACCTAGGCATGTCGATGGAATAAGCCGACGACCTATCTCTACGGCTCCGAGCCAAGACTAAGGCTCGACCTTGCTACCCCAATGGTGCCTATGATCAGTCTCAGTTGGAACTGATTGGAGCACGAGTAACGAGTCTACTCTCCTTGGTGGCCCAAGAACTAGGAATGAGAATCCCTGTATTAAATAAAAACATCGAAGGTTGGGCTATTCTGTTTTTTGAGTTTATTGAAAGGGAAATCCGATGTTGACACAGAGATTTGATATGGCAAAGATGGCGTCTACCTTGCTTTCACGGATTCCTCAATCATCCAATCAATCGTACTCAATGGATTGATTGCTGTCTTCGCTCATCCAAACAAGAAGTGGGAAACAGCTCCTAATGGCACGCTGACGGCTCACCTTCCTCCACTATACATGAATGGTCACTCGAATTGGATATGTAACGCGTAACAAGAATGACAAGCGCGATAGCACGAATAGCAGGTGGAAAAGGAAAATCCATCATGAAAGTCACCTCTTGATCAATGGTATTTAGTTCGCGTCGGTTCATGCCATAAACGAGATTGACCCAGAGTGTAGTTGGTGAGGCAGTTTGCGAAAGAGCCGATGATCGAGCAGAAGTCCAAAAGCCATCTCGGGACCTCCTCTGGGGAAATGTCTCATCTAAGCTTCTTAGTCATCAATGCGGTGAAGGTTATATAGAAATAAAAAAGATCTTTATGAGAAAGAATCTTTGTTTACGGGATTTAGACATGTGTGGACAAAGATGTGGTGTTTCAAATGTTGATTTAGAGACGCCCCTCGGGATCAGGATCAAGAGTTTCGCCCCCTCACGTATCTATGCTTTTCGTGCGTTTTCGTGGCCATACCATACATCGACCTCTGAACCGATTCCCTTGAAAGAAAGAAAAAAGAGTCCTGTTCCCGAGTCATGTCCTAAGGGAGGATGCCTGGGGTCTTACAATTGGCTAAGGTGCCCCATTTCCTACTTCTCTTGGTCTCTCCATTCCAGACTTTATAGTAAGAGAGGCTTTCCATACCCATTGAACTGAGCATTCATATCTTGGGAAATTCCATGATGTGAGACTAAAACTCAATTGGAGCATCCTTCTTTCTAAAAGGATCTCAATGGCATGACAAAAGCATCAAAAGATTCAACTTTTTCTGGGAATTTCATTAGAACATATTTTCTCAATAATGGTTGACCCTACCCGGGAATCAGCTAAGCCCTTTTCTTAGGAAACCTCAGTCTCGAAACGCCTTGTTCACATTCCTTTAATCTTTTTCATTAACTTGCATGGGCGGATAAAGGGGGAAGCTTCAAAGCGGTAGCATGTGGAATAGCAGAAGCTGATAGCATTATGTCTCTCTAAAATCCCTTTCATATATGACCTGTCTGTCAAAAGAGAGATTCAAGCAGGGCAGTTCAATTAAGGTATAGAAAAAGCTCCAAGCAGCTACCATTGATCAACCTGATTCAGGCACATCAATCAAAGATCTTGCTTACCTCTCCCACATGGATAGAAAGAGCTTGATCGGACTTGCTAAACGACTCGTAGTAGGACTTGTGATTGGAACGAGCTCTCGCCCGGTCTTGCTTCTTCCGTGTGCTAGGAAGAGAGAGCTTCGAGCAGAAGGATTCCATCAGGGTAAGGAAGCTGAAGCGCAATAAGGATCGAAGATAGACTGCTACTACCATGTCCCTAGCCATTTTGCCTCTTCTTTGTTGCCTGGCTATCCGCTTCTGTCAGCATAGAAGGAAGCTTGGGAGAAAAGTCCAAGTGCAAGCATTGAGTCAAACTGATTCAGGTATAGCAATGTAGGTCTTGTCCCCCTCTCCTACCTAGTGCACTAGAATAGGTAGCATGGGTCAGTAATTCAGTAGTATAGCTAGGTCTGTGAGAGCTGGGTTCGTTTGTCAGTCAGTCTCGGTAGTTCAGTCAGAGCGGCATCCGTGGCATAGCTCAGTTCCTTGATAGATAGATGCTAGTGTCGCTAGATCAGTCTAGTTCGATCAGTTGACAGTGGAGTAGTTCCGTCATAGCATGGGTAGCTCAATCATTCAGTACAGAGATGAGAACGCTAGCGAGAGGTCATATATGAATTCAATACTGCAACGAAGACCTGGTTCATAGCCAAGGATTCATTAGTAAAGGGGCTAGTACGCTCAAATGCAAGGAGCTCTTTTCGCAGCAATTGAATCAGAAAAAGTAGCAATAGCATTTTCAGGAGCAGGATGAGAAGAAGATGCCATAGAATCTGCTGTTAGGACAAAGATGGTGGAAGAATCCCCTGTTGACGGAATAAGAGCTGTTATAGAATGTGCCTTACCTTCGGGCTTGACTCTTGATGTAGACAACTAGGCTCTTTGAAAGAATAAGCTCTTTGAAGGACGTTAATATTCCACACCCGCGCACGTATAGAAGTAGCTCTTTGAGAATTCGAATAGGCGTTCTTAAAGAAGACAAAGAAATGCTATTGATGCAGGCTCGGAATCGTATCCGCTGTGATCTTATCCGCTCTTTGATAGAAGGCTGCTCTCGTCCCTTTCTTACCGGAACTGACACGCTACGCCCTTTGGTTTACTCATAGCTTTATGGCTTAGCCGCTACCCTTGAAAACAGACTTTTTGCTTTTTTCAATAATAAGAAAATATGCCAATTTACCTAAGAATTTGAAAGCAAGGAAGAATTGTATTGATCTGCGAAAGAAATCTAAAGTAAATAATAGATAGTTTGTTCTTATTTCGCGGGCTTATTTAGTTAAACAATTTACCTAAGAAACTGGCAGGCCTTCCCTTTCCGCCGGAGCTTCATGGGCGTTGCCCCGTTCCACAACTTTCTTTTTGCTTTTGAAAACTTAAAGATAATATAATTGCCCCCGCTATACCTTAATATTTTATTTAGAAAAGTCAAAATTCACTTTGACAGCTATACTTTATAAGAAAGGTGCTTTTCAGTGAAGAAAAATCCTCGTTCAATCGTCCTAAGCTAAATATGTTTTTGTTTTTTGGCCGGGGACCAGCTCTTAGCTCTTAAAGGAAGGAGAATGATCTATTCCGTAAATGTAGCTAGCGAAAACAATTCACAACGGTCTGCTCTTGCTAGGCTCCTAACTGAGCTCTAAGAGTCTCATTCATATGAGGAAGCCATGAAGAAAAGAAGTCATGGTCCTTTGGCCATTTTGTTCATTTGCTGATTATAGGGTTGATGTTCCCATGCGTTATGCCGTTGCTTGTTTAAGTAAGCCGCTTCCATAGGTCGCCCTGTGGGGAACGGAGCTGAACAACGAGAAAATAAAGGCTAGAGACATCTTCAAACAAAGAAAAAAAGATTCGCCTTCACTTCGAAGGGGCCATGGCACATTTATTGACCCTATGGACCACTAAAGTTTCGTTTGTTTTTTGACTAGACTCAATTAATCGAGAGCTAGCATTAGAGAAAGCAGTAGAGACCGGAAATGAGAGCTAGGGGCGGGCTAAGCGGAAATCCTCTTTATCTTGAAAGAAAGCAAAAAGGCCTTTTTCGAGACAAAAGAGGCTTACGTATCTTCTTCCTTTATCAGAACGCTTTGACCCTTTGCCATAGTTATAGAGATTCCAGATTCGCGGGAATCAATAGAAATCATTTCTTTGTGGACAGAAAGGAAAGATTACGACTCTTTCCGATAGATAACCAAAGAGCGGACAGGAGCAAGCCAGAGACCTATTCCATATGAGCTAGCTAGCAAATGAGATGAGCTACCCATTGAGGGAGCTTAAACCGATGTCCCTATGTGCCAGCCGTTACCTTCCTTTCAGATAGGTCCTTCCTTGCGTACTATACTTATTGAATTCCAGTTTCAATAAAAGGCCTCTCTTTTTCATTTGAAGGGACCTATCGTGACCCGTAAACTCGCTATTTTAAGTGCGTTTTCTATAAACCGAGATGAGAGATAAGCGGGATGGGCTAAGCTAAACAGAAAATCGATTCGCTAAACAGAGGATCCCTACTTGATACGAAAGAGAACAGGAACTTCACTCGAAATACTTCAATCGATGCTCGAGGAAGCTAGAGCGGGATGAGTGCCAACTACAACTACTAATGCTAATGGAAGCCCCTTTCTTGCTCCTTATACTCTCGAACTATAGGAAGGAAGCGCTATACCCACCCACGGAAGAAGCGAGGACGGGAATCTTGTACTGATTAAGCGGCGATCTATTTCATTAAAGGAAGAAAGGGGATTCGCAGGCAGGAAAAGATCAATAAACATAAGGCCTGAATACGAGCAATCAATTGCTTGTGAAAGAGGGCATTAAGTCAGGTCAGGAATCTTGAACAGAAAGAGGCCCTCCGCATCAGAATAGGCATACGAGTCTGCTTTAACCAACAGGGTGTGGGCCATAGGGCCTCACCACTTTCCAGGTAAGATAGAGCGGAGACAGACAGGCTTTGAAATGTCAATACCCCCGGAAGAATCAAAAGCAGTGAAATTGTAGTACCATGTGCTGATCAGTCACTAGTGAAGAACCCTTTCGCTGTCAGATCACAGGAATTAGCACCTTTCTTTCGAGGCGCTAACATGCAAAAAAGCCTCCTTTCGGGTAGAGGGTGGGTAAAGCTCCTCGTTCAGCAGATAGAGATGGCCTATGCAAGATTGAATGCAGTGCTGCTTGGACAACATCAATGCATTTAGTACAGTCAGCTAGGAAGCACTAGCTAGGCAAGTCATACTGGGAATGCTGTTCCACACATTAGCTCAATTCAACCTTCCGCATCAAATTCTTCCTTCATTACAAGGCCCAGCTGAGAGGTGGCCAGAGAGGAAACGAACCAAAGAGAGAGAGAGAGGAATCGAGATAGGCTGTATTGCATGGTTAGTAGGTAGATCATTTTCAACAATGAGATATGGTTATAGCTAACCCACATATAAGTAGAGATGCCAGTGATCAAAGAAGAAGGAAGGCTGGCGAATCCTTTCTTTCTTGGCCTGCGATCAAAACAATTCACGTATTAGATCTATCCATCGATTGGTCCAGTAAAGAAGGAAGATAGGAAGGCATCTGTGTTATTATATTAGTACACATTACAGGTTCAAGTCCTGTATCTATCTGTGTTTGGTGCTCATGGTCAGAAGGTTGAGCATACAATGGCAGGGTCGCTTCCCTTGATCGGAAGTCTCACTTCTCACTATAGGCTAGGAGCCATCGATTAGCTCGGCTTGTCCCATTGAAGGATCACACTCTAGGGTCCCCTATTTTCTCTCCCTTAAAGTGCTTTATAGATTTCGAGTCGGAAATAGAGCAGTGGCTTATTCGGCGCTATATCACAATTCATTCATTCTCGGGCATAGCTGTTCACGAAACGTGGCATGGGACATCTGTCGGCTAGGGAGTCTTACATCCGAGCGAGAGGTCAGACCAATCCCATTCATCCTGGTCCTTGTTCCTGGTCCCTGTGAAAGGTCCAGTCGATGGGAAAGAATCCATGTTCAAGTCTTATTACCGAGTGCGAGCTGCTTTCTGTGGAAGGTTCGATTACGGGAAGGAAATAGAGGTCACAAGGTAAGGGACCGCTTTCCTTTTATGCTTCCCTACGTGGAAAATGAATCAAACCAGTTCTCCCTCGACCTGCAGGTATTCTAAATGGTTATTGTTTATGCTCGTATATCATAAAACTGATTCATTGGGAGGGCCATGAGAAATCCACTTCGTACCTTCGTATCTATAATCTAAACACTTCTCACCTCTGTGCCTTCTGTACTTCCCGGCTCAAGCAAGAGCCACAGTGACTGGAACAACAGGAAAGCCACCTTAATCAGTCAAGCAAGCAATTTGAATAGGGATTATGAACAGGCCCTTACCCTGGCCTTACCCGTTCGATTGATTGTTCTAAAGTCGAAGTCCTTTCGTTAAGTCGAATTGAAAGGTAGGTTTTGTCAGTGATTAAATGGAAAGGGGGAGCGGTTCGGGCCTACTCTTGAACTTTTAGGCTAATTCAAAGCCAAAACAAAGGCCAAAATATCGGCATGTAACTGAGAAAGATGGGATTCGGTCAACAAACAAAGGAAATTCAAACACTCCCTTCTTTCTGTCGACAATGATGAAAACCAGATCGAACTCTAAACTAAAGTCAAGCCTTTCACTTCATTGTTCAAGCTCTTGAACATAGGTTGAGTTCATACATTATGAATGCTTTCCTATTCAAGACATACTACCAATTCCTTTGAAGCTACTACCACTACCGAAGCTGGCTTGCTTGTTTTGGTTACCGGTTGAGGTTTTGAAACCAGAGAAAGAAGATCCGGTTGGGCTTTCTAGCGATGGGAGATTAGTCACCGGAAGACTTGCTGGCTTGCTCCTTCAAAATAAGGTGGCTAAGACGGGTGGCCTATTCCAATAGCTGGCAGACGGGCTATTATGCCTATTCAACATATTCCGATTGTGATACAATTCCATTGCCTGCTCCTATTCATGTTCGTGCTTACTTGTATGCCGGAACTTCAAGGTCAATAAATAAGGACTCCTATCCTAGGTCTGAAACTCGGTCTGCTTGCTCCTACAAAAGCTCATACGGTGTGTCTCCTACTCCTCTCCCGATACGAGTTATTTCCTGACCGTTCCCTCGTGCTTGTTTCAGGAAGCCCTGCGTCCAGTGTTGAATTTCTTGATCGACGAAACGAGTTATTGCCTTTAAGGGTTCTTGCCCGAGATGAGTTATTGCCATTTCATTAAGCCATGCCCTGAGGGTCCTTTTGATAAGGATGTAAAATTTGTCCTATTCAAGAGTAGTTTGTCCGAACATAGTCTGATTGTGCCTTCCGGAGTCTCTGGAGTCATAACCCTACTTTAATCGGTTGGCATCAAACAAATAAGATTCTGAGGGGAGGAACGAACGGAAGATAAAGAAGGAACGAACGAACGAGGGTTGAGTAGGTTTAATGGAGAAGCGGTTTCAACCCTCAATCTCATGTGTCTAATCCGGTTTAATGGTGGCATACCTTCTCTTTCCACCATCCCTAATCTTTCTAATGGTTGCGTGCTCTAATGAAGTCCCTAATCTTTCTAATGGTTGCGTGCTCTAATGAAGTCCCTAATCTCCTGGCATTAAGCGCCTTCTCACCGGTCTACTCCCCTTCTCACTCACCCGAGAAGCCCCTTCTAACAATTCCGCTACTATCAGTTTGGATGGGAAAAGGCCAGGTTGCTTGCTATGAATCGAAGCGGTGCCTCTCTTCCCGGATCGATCTTATTGTTCATACGCCCTTCTCTCTCTCCCTGCTGTTAAGTGGTGCGGCACATCAAATCCAACCCCCTTTTCCCTATTTAATGCGTATCTGTCCCTGCTGCTAAGTGGTTCTGTTAGTTGTTAATAGGTAGATAATGGAATAGAGGGTCAACCCTGGCTTGAGTGATGCGGCACATCATTTCTAACCGCCTTTTCTCGGAAATGAGCTATTCTGTTCAGTAATGCGGATCTCTTATCCTGGTATGTCGCGCCCCTAATAATGCTAATTTCGTAAGCGGCTATGAGCGAATAAACCCCTTTATGATCGACCCCTTTATCTCGGTGCCGCTTATCCCGAATGGTTTTCTTGCGTTCTCCTCATTTTGATTGGCTTGGTGGAAACCAAAGTGAGGAGTGGAAAGGCGGCCAGAATTACCAGATGCTTGGGAAAGGATTGTAGTAAAGCCATTACTGTGGAGAATGAAGCCGGGAACGGCAGAATTTGGCTGATCTGGAATAGAACTATGACATTAACGAGATACAGAGATCTGATCAGGCTTTATCTTGTAGCTGCTGGGACAAAAGAATTGAGAAACATTTTTTTCTGCCTTGGACGAGATAAAAGGCCTCAAACCTGATATCTGAGAGGAGATGTCTTTGGGAGCAGCTAAAGGAAGTGTCTAAACGCATCCAGGGACCATGGTTGGTCACCGGGGACTTCAATTGGTCCTTTCTCTCTCCTCTTTCACCAGTGAGTGGTGAGTTTCCTTTTTTTTCTAGGTAGGTACCTCTTGGATTCGGAGTTTGTTCCAACAGCTGCCATACGTGAGATCCTGCTCCAAGGTCTTCCCCTGCCTAAAAGAAAGAGTAGGGTCACATTATGCAAGAGAAAAAGCAAATAGAAAGTACGAGACTGGTCCGTCTGGAGGACGAGCTCCTAGGACTCGAGCAAGAGCAAGAGAAGATCAAGCAGAGGGCCTTCCCTTCCTTCGTTTGTGCCTATCTATAAGTAGTTTCCAGGTTCCTAGACCCCCGGATATCCCGATTGTGTTACTGCTTCTGTTCCCCAAACAAGAAGCAATTTCTTTCACTAAATAGGTTACATTTGTAGCAGTCCAATAAGGGATCTATCCCCGAGGTAACTATCAAGAGCACGACCCGCGGCCCCTCTTCTTACTTAACTAGTTGTGTCGCATAAAGTGCCGTTCCCCTCTGAGCCAAGATGAGCTACCAGGGCGTGCATTTCTTCCTAAATAGAGGACAGTGCCCCCTTTCTCCCTATCGGTCTTTGCGGGCTTTCCTTTCCTTTCTTTGAGGAAGTCATTGGGTGATCTCCTGCCTCTGGATTGCCTACCAAATGCAACTGGGGACATAGGAACGACCAGGCCTTTCCTGATAGTAGTGTGCCTCTATATTAGTAAGTAGTTTCCCGCTTTCCAGAAGAAGTCGCTATTGTTCCTAAAGGCAAGAGTAGGGTCCTGCTCTGTTCCCTACTAATTGCGTAGTAAGAGAAGCTGTTGCCCTTCCCCCTCGTAGGGTTGCTCTTTTCCCTCGGTGAGTAGCTTCCCGTCCTTGCTTGTCTGGTAGTTGAATAAAGGTTGTTTTGCTTTTAGCTTCCCCTTTCTGCGAGTGTTCGGTTCCGAGCTAAGATGCCTTCCGACTCTCTATTAGTAGTAGAGCTGAGGATAGGGGTATAGCTAACGTCCGCTTGTCCATCCTTTAGGTCTGTATCTGATCCGATGGGATCTAGGTAAATAGGTCTATACAGAGTAGCCACCTATCACCTATCTTTGTATATAACTGCTTTTTGACTATAATAGGTGGTGGATGAGGATTGCAATCTTAGCTTCTTAGGCATCAGACTGAGCAGACTCAAGCTTCTATCGTCTGGATGGTCTGATATGTATTCTAAAAGAAAGTTCTGGATCTTTCCCTGCCCCTCTTCCAACTGAGCGATCTCGTTGTGCGTGGATATCTTTTACGTATGGTTTGACTACCGAGGGAAGCGCAGTTTTATATAAGACCTTGAGAGTGCCTCAACGAGACCCAGAGAGCATGGTAAGTAAGATCGGACTAAAGATCGTTGGGACAAGGCCGCTAAGGGCATACCTGGCTGAGCCAGAAGAGTCAGTTCAAGGCAGACGACTTCACACTAACCAGAACCGGTTTACGGAACCACGGAAATCCATCCTGATGGCTCATCAACGACTCGATATTGGACCAAGTCAGGCCATATATGGTGGGATATATGCGATTGTGAAGATTGTTACTGGAATGCAGTTGAGACAGAACTCGAGCTCGAAAGAGAAAGAGAATGGGGCCCTAGACCCAAAAAGAAAGTTGGCAAAAAAGGAGAGAAGCACTCTGCCAAACACATGGCAAGAGATCAATTTCAAGAGAGTTTTGCAGAAGATGAAGCATCATTTGTGAACTGCAGCTTACTTGAGTACTCTGTTGAGAACTTCTTGAAGCCGAATTGATGAAGATCCTCCAAAGCTTTGACTAATTTCTTCTCTTCATCGGTCGTTTGTCTCATTGGCTCTTCTCCTTCAGCTTGCCCTCGTCAGTACCCAATTGCTGTTTCATTTCCTCTTTCAACTGTTAAAGTTCTTTATTTTCTCTCTAATTTGGCTCTTTGTAGCAGTGGCTTTTCTTAGTGTGTCCTCCAACTCAGTCATGTCTTTGATTTCGTCTTTCTTTTTCTACTCCGGATCCTCCTACTTCTTGTGCCGACTTCGCCAGCCTCGCGGGGTACCGATTTCCTCCTGCTTTGTGCGCCGGGCCGGTCTCGTACTTACCTACAAAAAAAGCTTCCCTGGTCTTGCAGCTGCCTAAGGGAAAGCAACTGAAGAAGAGGAAGCTTAAAGCAGCTAGCCAACGAAGACCATCTTCTTTGCTGACAACCGATTGTGAACAAAAAGAAGTCGTTGGTTCAATTCTTACTCTTTGTCTAGTCAGAACCTCTCTTCTTCAAGAACTGCTTTTGTAAGCAAACTTTCCGATCTTGTATTCAGGTAGACTTCACAAAAAGAATCTTTCGGACTTAGACCAGGAAGATTCTACAAAGCGAAGGCGAAGACTCTTCTTTCTTATTAGTTGATTTATTCAACGAGGTCTCAGACCTTTCCTAGGTTGCTACTAGAAGAGCGCTGCCTTACTAATTGTCTTGTCTAAGAGAGACTGTTGTTCTTCTCTCTCGGGGAGTGGCTTTCTCTTCTTCCTTGCCTTTTGAGCTGGGGCAATCAATCAGTCCATTCATTCCCGCCCTTCCTCAATCAGTTCGACAGAATCTCCTTTTTTTTTGTTTGGCGCAGCCTCAAGATTCCTATTCTTATTCCTCATAAGCTAGCGAAGTTCTTTCGATTGAAGTATCCGTTGCAATCGGTCGAGCTGCTCTGGTAAGGGTCACCCCGATCCCTCCAATTCCCTTCAGCCTCCAACTAGTCCAATCTTGTGGGGATACGATCCCAAGGCACGATGCGAATACCATTCAGGGATGGTAGGCCACGGAACTGATCATTGTCCGCAGTTAAGGCACCGTGTCCAAGACCTTCTCGATCAAAAATGACTAATTGTTCGAAAGAACAAGCTTCACATGCAGGTAATTCAGAGAGCAGAGATATACAACCATCTATCCAGACATGGACATACTCAAAGTGTCTCAAAACGGATTTGGTTATCTTGCCTTGACTCCCAGAAGGAAATCGGTAACTGACTCCGAGATAAAGCAGGAACACCATTGGGATAACGACATCGGATCATATTCAGAGGATCACGCAATGGCAGCAGGAACTTTGGGAGATTATTTGGAGCCTCCTACAATGGAGGAAGTGAATGAAATGATGCTCCGGCACAGGAAACCGGAATTAGATCCGTCTCAACTAATCACTCCTCCAGGAGCCCAGGTCCGCATTCGTACCAGCCAGGAACAGTTTTCCGACGTCAACATGGTCACTCCAGAAAAAAGACCCCAAGATCCTCCCAAGCGGCGACCAAAGAAAACCCAATTTGAGATAGCAAATGACTTGTATGGACCTGTCTACCAAGTCTATGGCCCAGATGGTTTTCCGATACCAGGAGAATACCGGACCGAGTCGGGTCACACATGGTGGGACACCTGCGAGTGTGAAGTTTGTCTAGAAAACGCCAACGAGACTGAGCTCGAGTTAGAAGAAGAAAGAAGCAAAAAAAAAGGCCAGAGTATCAACGAGCCCGGGCAGAACTCTACAAGAAGAAGGGAGCTAAAAAAAAGAAGTCATCTCAGCAGAGGCTACAGGAAAGACATGATAACAACGATCCCGAAGTCGGCTTAACCGGTCAATATTCAGGCAAGTTTGATTACTATGTTACATATACTAAGAGAGAGCCGGAACATCCATTCCCAGCGCCAACTTGGCTCCTGCCATCAGAGATCGGCATTACCTCGCAGACAGCCGAAGTTGAGGATTTTGTCAAAGTCATACGACCGATGCCGCTGCCAAAGCCAAACTGGTTTCTCCCCTCAGAGATTAGGGCCATGGATCAGGAAACCTGGGAAGAGCACTTCGGGGATTGGTACATTTCAGAACCAATCAACCCGCCATCGGTGCCCAAGGATGCCTGTTTTCAGTCTTCAAAGAGAAACACAGACAATGAAAGTCTCCCGCCAGTATCCAAAACGAGTCAAGCTCCGTCAGTCAGAGAATGTTTTGTTGGGACTCATATTACGCCGCCAGATGATGCTGAGGAAGTGTTGGGACAATTCTTGGAAAAGTCCCAGATCGGCCCGCAGCAATTACAATCCATTGCCAATGCCACTCTCACAGCTCACAATTGATAGCTCTAAAGAAGGTTGCAGTAATTCCGCCTAGGCCATTGTCAAATCCCCTCCCTAAGTGGCACAACCCGACTGCTCGATGTGAGTTCCGTTCCAGCAGAATCGGTCACGACACGGATAATTGCTACAACTTGAAGCATCGGGTCCAGGACCTCATTGATCAGAGCTGGTATTCAAGGCTGAGGATAAACCCAATGTTATCCAAAATCCCCTTCCTACTCATGAGGTCGGAAGTAGCAGCGCTGCTCCTGCAGCAAATATGGTTGATAGTGAAGGATGGAACTTTGATCCTGCCTAGCTCATCACTGCCCCACAAGGGAAAGTTCGTCTCTACTCATTGGAAAAAGAGACGCTTTTTGATGTTAACATGATGTCCTCAGAAATACCATCTTTGGAAGGATCCTATTTCTACAATGAGACTACCTCTGTTGGTCTCATGTGGGGAAATGGAGATACCTTCAACAACGACAACAGCTTCTGGGATCAGGTATACCAGGATTTTGTGTCCAGTGAAACAGGGAAATATGTAGAACCCAGTGTCAATCAACCTGAAATTATCCACCAAGAATTCGAAGAGGGTGACTTCCCTTTGAAAGATGCACCACCACCCGTGATGAAGCCTCAACCCGTGTGGTTCTATGATGTAGAATCAGACACAGTGAATTAGGGATACCCGGGAAAGCCTCTTAGAAAGATCAGTGGTCCAGTCAAAGGTGATCAGGTGAAAGAAGGGTACAGCCCTGTCAATCTACCAATCAAGAAAAGGTACAAGTCAGAAACTCCTCATTCTGTTGTTCATCCAAAAGCAAAGGTTCGTTACAATTCCAAGCTAGAGGATGTCAACATGGTTTCAGCATCCGCAGCCAGGAAGCGTGAGAATTCCGGACCACCCTCTGTCCGAGTATGACCTTTCACAAGAATGTGCTTGCAAGCGCATAGACTGCAAATGGAACGCTTATATGGAAATGCAGAAAGCCTTCGATCGAAGATGGCCAGAAAACCATGGTGCGAACAACCCGAGTGCTACCGTTCTCTTTCCCAAGTCGGAGCCGACTTATATGCGGTGAACTCCAGGGACAGTTCCACAGCAGTAGCTACACTCAAGAGAAAGCCAGAGTTGACTCAGACTCCCACGTATTCAAGTGACCAAGTCAGAAAGAGCAATCCGCTGCGCTAGTGAGACTGATCGGGAAGTACTTGACGATCTGGTTTGAGCCTGTGCTTTGTTACTTGAATTATCTACTTCTGCACTGGGACCCTCTTCTAGGCTAAAGCCCCTTGTATACATACTAACGGTAGCAAAGCGAGTACTGAAGCGAGGGGAGTGTACAGAACGAACAAACGTAGCAAACCGTTGGTTGGGGAAGAAGACCTCTGGGAGTCAATTATTCAGATAGATAGCGGAGCTTTCGGATGGGGTACATCAATCGACAGTACCAACTGGGGCTTCCAAGCCCACTTGATGAGCTTGCGAAAGGATGAATGAGACCATAAAGCTTTTAGAAAAAAGGCTACAACTGCTCCACATCCATCCGCCCTACCTCTCTATCCACAACCGACCCTTCTTTCTAGCGCCGTTCCTTCGTTCGCTTCACTCATCTATTGAGACGTACTAAAAGAGTGAAAGTGGGAATAATCGACATAGGGCGCTTACAAGGCCATTCTTGAAAAGAGAAAGGTGAAGTCCTCCGTCGGTTTCACCTCCGAGAAGAGGTTTGGGACGGGCTTTGAAGATGGGTGTACAAGAGCGAGCTTGTTTACAATTGATCACATGATCGTATGCAACTCTCCTAGAAAAAAGGGGCGAAGTCAGCTGCTTAACCTGACCCATATAGGTGAGGGTAGGTGTGACTAATCACTAATCTAATCTCAATAACTAAATGGAACATCCTGACATTCCAACATGTGACTCGCTGCCCGAACTTTCTTGTTTTTATGCTAGCATTGGCCAAAGAGGGGTGGTTCGGGTGGGTAAGAAACATAGTCCAGGAAGACTAATTGAGAATAGGCCCATGGACCAAGATCTCGATCCAGCCCAGAGTCAGGGAGGGAAACCCAATCTCAGAAGGGAAATCCGGATGACAGGGAAAATGCCTTTGATTCTTGGTTAGCTGACTAAGGGCGGATGGGGCAGGCAAGGAGAGCGGCATTGCTATAGGTTCGATTCATCAATGTCGTCAGTCACAGATTGATGTTGTCCTAAGACCCTCGGATTAAGCTTTTTTTTACCCTTTTTACCGGCCGGAAAGAGAATAAGCCGCTGCTATTAAGGAGCGAATAAATAATAGCGCTATTATTTAATCTCACTTTTTAGAAGCCAATTTTTGTAGTAAGCCGCTGCTATTAAGGAGCGAAGAAATAATAGCGCGCCGCGCGCTCTCTCAAAGCTGCTTACCCGATTTTACCTTTTTTACCGGCCGGAAAGAGAATAAGCCGCTGCTATTAAGGAGCGAATAAATAATAGCGCTAGCGCGCTCTCGCTCTCCCTAAGCAAGAAAGCCGCCGCAACGGCTTTCGCGCTAGCGCGCTCTCTCTTTGCTGCAAGAGTTGCCGTTTCGTCGAATGCTATTAGGAGAACTTTTCAAAACGTATGTGTGAAAACGAGTATGTGACCAGAACGGATATCTTTCCCTCAGGCATGGGCGGTAGGTGAGGTAAAAAGAAAGTACATGCGAGATGTAGCACCATCATAAGAGGTATCGTTCAGATAGATAGAGGGAAACCTTATCTATTAAATCTTTCACAATGTCTGGGCAGATATCTAATGTATTTAATCTAGTCGGCTAACGAAGCCAATGACTAGCTCTCACGATGTGTAAGAATTTGTCTACGATTTGATGGCAATTCGATCGAGAAAGTACGCTACAGAATAGCCCAATCTTGTTTTTTCTTTCCGGATCAAAAGGTAGGAAAGGACTTGTCAGCGATAAAAGCACACGAAGCGAGAACGCAACCCACTATAGTTCACTCCAACAAGGCTTAGGAAGGAGTAGCACACTCTCCGAGGAAGGATTGCCCCGTCAACCGTGATGAATGAGTTACACAGGCCCGTTAGTTACACCGTTCTGGATAAAGAGATGTGGGGTAGGTTTTTTCCTTCTTTCAGGCAGCGTAGATGCTCACCGAAAATACTTTTTTACAATTGATCCCATGGTCAAAGAAAGGAAGTTGACTGATGCTACTCCGTCTTCAGCCTAGCCTATCCCGCCCACCACCCTTGCTCCAGTCCCCGGAGTAGTTTGCCAGGAAGAAAGAGCAGCTTAGGTCAAGTTTCCGTAGTAGAGTAGTTCTTCCGTGGCATGATCAGAGCAGAAGACTCTCTCCATGCATTGGTCTGGTCAGTCAGGAGAAGGTTTTTCCCACCTATGCGCGAAACTGACATCATTGAGAAAACCCCCGTGATTTTGGCCTAAACTAGATTTCCCTTAAGGAACGACCCCCGAAAGATGCCAAAAAGTAGTGCTTTTGGCCATGGCGCGATCAAAGTTTTCCATTTCTGACATGTCGCTATAAGAGAAATTCATGTTGACTGGCGCTATATGAGACAAATCTTTCTAGAAATTGGATGCCTCTTTGGGGGAAATAGGCTTTAGTGATTTCACCCATAGGCGAGACAACACTTGATCGAGAAATCGATCCTGTATGAAGGAAGGTGCCATCCATCCAATCCCGCGTTTGATCTTCCACTTGAGTCTGTGATGAATTAATGTAATAAGGTGTCACGTCAACCTATCCACTGGATAATATGAAAGAAAAAGAAAAGGCTGTGCATCTCGCCATCTAGAAGGAAGACAGGATAAGAACCATAACCCTGTGTCATAGAATAGTAGCCCAAAGGGTATGCTTTCTTTCCTTACTTCGAAAAATGCCTTTCTTAATGAAATGGATTAGATTATCCGGCCACTCTAGGTCTTCTTTCAATGCTTGAAAAGCGGATGAACGACTTTCTATGTTAGTTAATAAGAGGGATTTGGCTAAGGATCTTCCGCTTAGTAGGATCCTGCTGAGAACCAACCTGCCTCACCGACAAAGGAAAGACAGAGCAATGCTAACCCACCGGGAAATGCCGAGATTGCTCCCTTATGACGACCGTACTTGAACTCACAATGGTACTAACTTGGGTCAGGCCAACCCATAGCACCCAGCCAAATAACGGATCCAAGGAAAGACCCCTCCCTGTCAACATAAGTTCGATCCGAACTTTGCCCTTATATTATTATATTCTAGTCAATCAGATATTCCTCACCTCTTTATCCCAGACCACCAGGAATCGATAAAGGTTTTATCCCTCACCTCAGCTAGATGTTTACTACTTCCTTTGTTAGAATCAGCTCTTTCGCAAGAATACCTTGTTTGGCTCTTTGTTCGAGCTCTTCGAATGGAGTCTTTTTCTTCCCCGGTAGATCCTTAAATAGCCGTTAGATCAGGACATAGCCATAGTGGTTTGTCCGAGATGTCTAGTTGTTCCCAAGCACATACGTCCAATGGCAAGGAAACTGGTTGTGCTTCCAAGATGTCTATCTAGTTGTTGACTCTATTCATTCCTTCCAGGAGTGGTCAGTAGAGCTTCGTTCATCTATCTGTCCACGTAGTAGTAGGTGAAGCAAGAGGTTCCTTCCCAGCTGCTATGATGCGATAACTTTCGCCTCTCTGTTTTCCTCCCCAACCTGTGACAGGTCTTCTCGTCTCACCTTGTTCCTTCCTCATCCCTTTCGTTCATCTACTCTATCTATAGGAGGTGGAAGTGAGAACTTGTTGACCAAGGGAAGGGAGACGAACTTCACTAACTGATTCGATTCTGGGATTGATTTCATTGCTTGAGAGAGAAGGCCACTCGAGCTTGTAATCCTTTCTTCATTCCTTGATTCCCCGCATTCAGCATTCCCTTCTTCGGATGAGGAGACCGCTGACATTAATATATAAGGATCTCGCTGACATTTCTTTACATGGAAAGTCTCTCGTTCAGATGTGGATGAGACGAAACTACTTCATGCAGCGAGTGATTCGACTCTCTCTAGCCCTTTCAGAAAGAATAGGAAGATGACTAGTTGTTCCCAGGCCAGGAAGAATTATAAGCTTTCAATGGCTTCGGAATCCGAAGCCACAGAAACATCCTCCGCAACCGAATCTGAAGATACTGATGAGTCCGAATAAGTTTCCGACACAGACTTTGAAACTGTAGCATAGGTACCTACTTTCTTTTCAAGGAATGCACTTCCACCAGTTACGCCAGGGAATAAATAACAACAAGCCTTTTGAAGGCTGAATCTTTTCGCCTCACTCGCACCAACCCTCTGTCAATTCAAGTGTGAATCATTTAATTGAACTTCCTGGCTAAGCAAATCTCAAAGCTAGCCAGCAGCAGGAAGCGAGCCGGCAGTGATGCAGTCAATCCATTCATTTCTGATATATGGTGTGAGAAACGATTATATGGAACGAACTTCCTTCTAACAGCCTGTAGGCTAATATAATAAAGGAGGTTGCCATCCGCCGAGGAGTCAAAAGCGGAACATCCAAATTCGAATTCTGGCTATCCGGTACGAAAAGTTAGTCCGATTGCAGGGGCGGGCGCTTCAATGCGCATGCTTTGTTCGCTTTGAGCCGTGCTCCTACGCTGCTACAGGCGGCTAAGTCGCAGGAACTTAGAGATTGCGTCATTAGAGTACTCGTTAGTAACCTGGCATGGCGCGAGTGCAGGGTTGAAGACACACAGAAGTACAAAAGATAGAGGCTAGAAGCAGGTGACTGCGTCGCAGGAATTTCGGCCTGGAGCGCTTTTTCTATCGATGGACCAAACGATTCCTCTTGAATGGACTTCGTCTCTAAGTTACCCCCTGATGCTCCACTTCCCGAGTCTTACTGACGATTCTCCACCTTTAGCCTTTCTTCAAACGATAGACTAAAGCTTGACTAATGCCCCGCAGGAGGGGTTAACGGCCAAACCTTTTCTAAAAGCCTACGGCTGATAAGGCCTTCCATCCGTTCAGTCAACCAGTCAGGTAAGCCAGTCCAGCCAGCCCTTCTCTCTATTCCTCCGACAACCGGATGCTCTGTTCGTGAAGGACGTTGGTTTGTTCGATTGTTAAGCATATAGCTTGTAACTCAATTTTACTTGAAAAAAGAAAGTAAAGAAGTACTTATTTATAGTTATATGCTTTTTTCTATGGATTTCGCAGAGAGAAAATAGGAACTGTATTCAAAGATTTTCTGGCTGCTCTTTCTGCCGAGGGTAATAATGTTTGAGTTACTTCCTTAATCTTGCCCTGTTTCTGAGTTACTTCCTCTCCTATCGATTTAGTCTGCTCTTTCGGGGGTAAGGTCCTGTTGAGTTCTTACTTCTTCATATCTACAACCCGGTTCGGTTCATTCAATTACTACAGGGATGAGCCCAATCCAGAATACGATCCATATAATAAAATGCCCATTGAACCGATCACAGGAAGACCAGGATCAATAGAATCTCCTATCAGCCAAAGAGGAATCCTTCCGGTAGTATCGGCCATTTACCCCACTTCCCTCCACATTTCATCAAGTGGTCGTGCTAGAGACATAAAAAGTCATAGATAATTATGAGTATGATATCCTTCCGAATGGAAGAATTGAATTGATAAGAGAATTTGTTTTCTTTCTCTCAATCAATTGAAGAAATAATTGGAAAATGAAACAGCAAGTACAAAAATGAGTAAGAACCCCCAGTAGAGACTGGTACGATTCAATTCAACATTTTGTTCGTTTGGGTTTGATTGTGTCGTAGCTCTATAATGAATTCGAATTAGGTTTATCGTTGGATGAACTGCATTGCTGATATTGACCCCAAGAAAAAAACTGTAGGTACAGCTAGTCCGTGAACAGCCAACCATCTCACTGTCAAAATCGGATAGGTTCTATCTATGGTCATTGGGACCTCCTAAAAGGATCTAGTAAATTCATCAAGTTGTTCCAATGAATCGAAACGGCCAGTTATTAATGGAATCCCTTGTCGGCTCTCTGTGAAATACTCGTTCGGTCGAGGGCTTCCAAACACATCGTAAGCTAAGCCTGTGCTGACGAATAACCAACCTGCAATGAATAGGGAAGGTATAGTAATGCTATGAATGACCCAGTATCGAATACTGGTAATAATATCAGCAAAAGAACGTTCTCCCGTACTTCCAGACATGCTCAGCTCCACATATTATTGTACAGTCAAGGGGGATCGATTTCGTGAAAGATAGAGATCAGTAAATGGAAAACTACTGATTTTTCTCCTTTCCAGATCGTAAATATGGTACCGAGGGTTTATTTAGAGTATACCAAATCAGTATAGCTATCCTTCCTCTGACACAGCAATGCAGTTTCGATCAAAAAAGAAATGGTACATAATTCCTTTCTTCCTTTTTTGTTCCTTGTCTATGCAGAACCGTGTGTCATTCAATAAAAGATTCCTTGAGTATAAGGTTTCACATTACTTGCTTCGAAATCTAAACTGAGGATCCTGGTGTAATATTATTAAGTAGGGGTTATAATAATTCATGAAGGACATGATCATATTCTCCTAATTGGATGGGAAATATAGAAAGAATTTTTCATGGCTAAGGAAGTAGAAAAGGTATTTTTGTTCTAATTCCTATTTGATTGGTTTGGTTGTACCGTAGCAGATAGTATTCGAGAAATGAAAGAAAGAGAACAATGGAACAGTCCAGGTTCGTGGTGCAACTATTGGCAGGCAGGATTGAGCAAACGCTTGTTTGCTTTTTCATATGAAAATAAGACAGCTGAAATGATTCTATCTACAAACAATTGTGTGCTTCTGTCCAACAGTGCACCAGATCTATTACAAAACATTTCTTTGTCAGAGCAATGTGTATAAACTGTTCTTGGGAGTGTGTTAGGAGATGGGTCCTTAAAAATCCAGAAGAATTGCAAGAACGCAACACTTCAAATTCGACACAGTATACTCCAACAAGAAGACCTATCCTGGAAAGCAGAACAGCTAAAAGAGATCGCGTCAAAGAGGCTTTATATACAAGAAGCTGACGTTTTTAGCAAAAAGAAAAAGATTAGATTTCAGAGCAAAGGGCAGAGCTTACCAAGATTAATGCTGTTGTGTGCAAGAACAACGTGTTGCACATTCAACGTGATTGGTTGCTTGGACCTACATGCTCTTTTGGTGTGATGGCTGGACGACGGTTCTTTGCTTTGGTTTCGAACGCAAGAAGAGGTTGTTTCTGCTGGTTTTGATTATTCAAGCCATGCTTGCAACAGTACCTACACCAGGGGGAATCCACACAACTGCAATCTTTATAGTCAAACTCAAACTCACACTGAGACGCAGCGCGTGTACACAAGATCGGTGTACCACAGGCTTGATCTGTGCCGGCGTTACGAAAGCTGTTTTATTTGATCGCCTTTGCCGAGGCGGAGAGCATGGTGAGAAAGCATTGCGATACAAAAATCCTATACATCAAGAACGCTGGATCTCTGCGATGAAGAAAGCCCAAGATTTCACAATCAGATCGATTGCTTGTACTCTAACCGACTGCGTGCGCAGGTGCAAGTGAGTTTATTTGATGTATTCAATGAGCTATCTTGGATTTAACTTTGCATCCACGTCATAGAGAATGATATAGTCCAGAGTCTCTCTTCTCGACATAGGAGTCGAGGTTGTGTGCCCTTTTCTTGCAACATAGTGGATGGGGCACAGACACAGAGAGCTAGACCCCATTAGTCCACGCCCTCAACCATGAAGATTCACTATCAGATCATTGCTACAAGTCAAATGTTTTTGGTGCTTGCAGCCGCTTGCTGAGCAAGCTATGCAAGCACTCGGATCGGGCCGATTAAACATACAAGTTCGGCCGATGTTGAGTGATTTGATGGTCGCAGCTAACGCGTTAAATCTTCCGCCTGAGGAGTACGACCGCAAGGTTAAAACTCAGGCGGAATAGACGGGGGCCCATACAAGTGGTGGAACATGTGGTTGAATTCGAGTGCGACACGAGGTTGCATAAGTGAGTCGGCACCTAACCGCGTCGCTATCCCTGGTGGCTTCGCCAAGCCGCGAACAGTGTAAGTTTGTCCCTGGTCTGAGTGGCGCGAAAGAGCAATCTTCGGGTCATAGAGCATCAGACAAAAGGGGCTCTGTCGAGTTAATAAGTGAGGCAGTAGCTCCCAAGGGAAGAGATTTTAAGATATAAACGGTGGCCTCGTCAAACCCACTTATACGTTTCCCTCTGCGCCTATAGCGCAAAAGCAGACGACACTAGGTATTTAGTAGCAATACTAAACACGCCGGTGAATCCTCGGATGTTCACCGATACACGCGTGATACCCTCGGGGTGTTTATTTATATGAGCAAATCTCGAATCTCATTTATGTGAAACGTGTAACCAACCTAGGGTCTTTCAAGTCAAAGTAGGCTAACCGAAAGGGAAGAACCATATCCATAGGCTGGGTCGGATGATCTATCTCGCGTAGACTTCGCTATCAGCTGCGCCGCTATCGGCCTGATAGCTTTGTCTATAAATTGGCTGGCAAAGTGAACAAGTAATGGTCTCACTTGTATTCTACGCTATCGGCCCGATCGCCGCTTAACCTGCTACGAACCGCCTCGCGTCGGCTTCGCCAATAGCAAAGCGGTTCGCGATTACGCTATTCGAAACGGGCGGCCGCTATCAGCCGCGCGGTTAGTTGCTGAGCAAGCGGTTACAGGCGCGGTCCAGCGAAGAGCGCAAAAGCAAAAGGAAAAAAGTGTTATCTGATTAGACATCTATAATATGTTTCGTATATGAGGAAAACAAAAAAAGAACCTGCCAAAAAGAAAGATAGATCAGGTCATCCTCCTGATAATCAAGATACGCAAAAAGCTAAGTCATAATGAGATAAGATATAATAGTCACCGCGGCTATCACGCTGATAGCCGCCGCGGAAGAAGGCTCTATTTACTCTTCTTGGAGTACTATACAATGGACCAATGTCAATCACATGGTAGCTCGGCCGCTATTCGAACCGCAGGTAAGCCAAGCCGCCTTGCTGAGGCGGGGCCAATCCGCTACAAATGCGTATTTCTCAGGCGACCCGAAACAATACTCTCTGAGCTGCTAAGCTCGGGATACAATGTTGCTAAGAAAACTACAAAAGCTTTTGCTTAGAAGCCGCCTTGCGCGCGCAAGCCAGCGGGTTCAATCGTAGAGGTGTGGCGGGTAGTAAAGCGGATACACCAACATACATATTTATTGTTTCTGAAAAGATGGCTTGAGCCGTATGCTGGGAGACCTGCATGTACGGATCTTAAGGGGGGAAAGTTCGAGAGGACATACCTATCCTAACAACAACGCGCAAAACCTTACCAGCCCTTGACATAAGTTTTATTCTAATTGTGTAAGCAACTAGAAATTCAATTTACAGGCGTTGCATGGCTGTCGTCAGCTCGTGTCGTAAACCAAGCCTTGCGACCTTTTAGAGTGATCTAATTGTATCACGACAGTTTCCTTTTGTGCTTAATAAAAGTGAACATTAGCATCAGCAAAAGCTAGCTGGCTACAATCCCCTTAGTCTAGCTGCTAAGCCTCGAACGGTTAGGCCCGGCGCGGAGCGCATACAGTCTCTGATGGCAAGCCCATTTCACCTCGACCTTGCCGCTTTCAGCCGCTACTTGCTACGCGAACCGCGCGACGGGCGACCGCTTCGCGGTTACAGCTTCGAACCGCGCTTGCTTACCTTCGGTCCAAGCGCGGTAGGTTTAAGCCTGTAAGCAATTGACTTGCTGCTATGGTGGCACAAAATTAATATTGACTCATAACGGGGAAATCCAAGCAAAAACAGATCTCTTGGTGCTTGCAGCACAAGCTGCAAGCACAAGGCCCTCTGCCGCTGTCAAGCTAAGGCGCCTAACCGCGTAGCGGTTGATACGTAGTCTGATAAACGTTAGGGATTCTTTCTATCACGAAACTACATTTTGACGGTAGCGCAGCGTAGTTTGTGCTTGGACCATCCCGTGGGAAGTTTGCTAACTATAATCTTTCGCTTTTTATGTTTATTATGTAGAGCTTGACACACAAAAATTCTAAGCTTGGCGAAGCCCGCCTGCTCGAACCGGGTTAGGTCTATCTTGCTGTGCCTGCTGAGCAAGGCAAGCAACTACGCGATCCGCTTCTTCCAACGGAAGAATAGCGCGGTACGCTCCTTTCTTAATATGACTAGATAGAATTCCACCGATGCAATACAAAAAACGAGCTTTTTCTTTTTTATAATGCCCCGCCGAGTTTTACTGAGATTAGATTCGCTCTTCCTTAGGGAAGCTGATCGGCTGATAAGCTTAGCTGTAGCAGGCTGCGATCAGCCTCCGCTGATCAGCGAAGCTGATCCGCGGCTGATAGGGCGGTCAGCAAGCACCATAATAAACACACTATAATAGTTAGTAGAGTTAGCATAACCCCGTAACGACTCGATCTACATTTTTATTGGATAGCTAGGGCGCTCATATTCGACCGCGCGGCTTGGCTTGGTTTGGCTTGGCTTGGCTTGGCTTCTAAAGCCGCGCGCAGATCAGCTTCGTTAGCTATCGCCCGAGGCCGTAAAGCGGCCACGGTGGTTACTACCTGCTCTGCAGGCGGCGATCAGCCTCCGCTACCTGCTATGCTAACCGCGTGGCGGTCGACAGGGCCGGTCGAAATGCGAAGCTGATCCGCGGCTTATAGCGCGGTTGTAGCCAAGCTCTGCTAGCGACTTCTACCGCTTACTCTACCCTACATACCATTTTTTCCTCAACTGCCTTCGCAAGCAGCGGCCTATTGGCGCGCCGGCCTATTGGCGCGCTTGCTTGCCTTGCTCAGCAGGCACAGCAAGAAGCGCGATTGTTAAGAAAACCTCGAACTTTTCTTTCGTCACTATGCTTTCCGAAGCGCGAAGCGTTTACTAACTTGCTGAGCAAGCCCGGCCCTGCCGCTTGGACCGAAGGTAAGCAAGCGCTACCTGCTGAGCAGGTCTATCGGCGTAGTTGCTTGCCTTACTCAGCAGGCACAGTAAGAAGGTCGAAAATGCGAAATCTGAGGAACCGCCTGCTCAGCAGGTCTATCGGCGTAGTTGCTTGCCTTGCTCAGCAGGCACAGCAAGAAGCGGAGCCCCGCCGTGGAAGCTAGGCCGCTATCAGCACCGCTGGTAGCGGTGAATAAAACTTCAGAAAACCCCCTCTGCTTGCCGCGCTACCTGCTCGAACGGTTAGGTCTTGCGAAGCAACTAACCGTTCGAGGCTCAGCAAGCCCGGTACTTATACTAACATTATATCTATTATTGACTAGATCACAGAGCTTTGACAACTAGATCTAGATCGACAATTGCAGGTAAATAGACGCGTTGTGGGGGGTATAGAAAGATTGCGCACATACTCTTATAAGAGAGTTCAAGGTGCAATGGTTTAGTCTTTCTTTGACACAAAGCATATTCAATGGAGCTTGCTGACCCGCTTGCTTGCTGCGCAAGTGGAGCTGCCGCACCGCTATTGGCGAGCCGATCGCCAAGCACAAGGGTGCTTGCAGCTTGTGCTGCAAGCACAAGGGTAGTTGTTCGAAAATCTATTTGTTGCTTGAAAGAATGGCTGTTCTTGTTCCACTGTGTGTCTAATCCCTCTTGACTTTGCCAAGCTAGACTAAGCTTATTATTTGTGGAGAAAAACAATTTCTTTTTTACTTGCAATAAAAAACAATAGAATATAGATAAGAGGGCATAAGATGAAAAAGCTTGTTTGCTCAGCAAGCTAGCTTGCTGAGCACAAGGGGTTCCATGTTCTTCTTGTAATTCTTTTCCGTTGAACTTCGCGTAGCGATTGCATAAATGTATATGTGTAAGGAAAATGCTGGAAGTATCCGCTTTGAATTCTAATTTGGATGCGTCCTGACAAAGCCCTCTATTTCTATAATAGTTTTGTGCTAGCTTCTTTGTTAGTAACAAGGTGCTTGCAGCCGCGCGCCTCCCCGGCGGGGCGCGGAGACCTTGTGCTGCCGCGCCGCTATCGGCTTGCCGATCACCAAGCACAAGGTTTTTACTTTTTTCTTTGCTCTTCCAAAGTAAAGCTTTCTTGCCCTTAAAAGAACAAGAACTGCTTTGTAGCAGAGGAAGCGAAGCTACTCTGCTGAGGAACGAAGTCACAAGACTATAAAGGTAAGCAGCTGCCGGGGGAGCGCGCGGCGCGCTATTATTTCTTCGCTCCTTAATAGCAGGTTGCGGCTAACTATTCTTTTTCCGGCCGGTAAATGAGGAACGAAGTCACTCGACTATAAAGGAGAGGAACGAAGTCACTCGACTATAAAGGAGAGGAACGAAGTCACTCGACTATAAAGGAGAGGAACGAAGTCACTCGACTATAAAGGAGAGGAACGAAGTCACTCGACTATAAAGGAGAGGAACGAAGTCACTCGACTATAAAGGAGAGGAACGAAGTCACTCGACTATAAAGGAGAGGAACGAAGTCACTCGACTATAAAGGAGAGGAACGAAGTCACTCGACTATAAAGGAGAGGAACGAAGTCACTCGACTATAAAGGAGAGGAACGAAGTCACTCGACTATAAAGGAGAGGAACGAAGTCACTCGACTATAAAGGAGAGGAACGAAGTCACTCGACTATAAAGGAGAGGAACGAAGTCACTCGACTATAAAGGAGAGGCCCGTCATGTGATTTTTGCTTCCTGAATCAACAATCCAGTCGCGGCTGTAGTCGATTGCTCCAGAACAGGATGTCACAGCTAGAGCTGTCTCTGTATTGAAGTGAAGCCGCTCTTCTGTTGGACACGTCTGTTCATTCGGTTCAACGATACAACAGGATGCCTCAACATCCCACTCATCTTCACTTTTTCCTTCATCTTGGTGACTAGTCGACGTCACCAAATTGCCTTCGGCAGGTTTGGTTTCTTCTTCTTTGATCGACAATTAGGAGCATAGTGACCTTTCTTGCCACAATTGTAGCATTCGATATCTCGGCGGAAATTCCTTTGTCGCCGATTTTCACTATTGCTGCTATGCGGAGCTCCCCCTGCCTGAGAGCTCTCCCGCCACTGACTAGATTCAGCGCTCTCTTTCTTCTTTTGTCTGGTGGACGACTTGCCCTTCCGAGTGAAGAGCGCCTCTTCTGTGTCTTTCAGCGAAACACTGGCCATTTGTCGGGCCAGAGCTTCTTGGTGTAGGGATCGGGATGGGGAATAGATTTGTGGATGGAAATCCAACTCCCTGGGGAGAAAATGGTTAAGGTAATACACAAGCAGAGGGCTCAGATGGAGATGGTGGCCCGATGAGGGATGGAAAACGGGAGCAGACTACACTAGGGATTAGGGGTTGAGTGAGACTCCATGGAGGATAGGCCTATGGAACGTAACCCGACTCCTTTGGGATAAGATAATGATTTAGTGTAAAACAAACCCACTGGGGATTGCAGAGGTAAGCATGACCCCTTTTTTCTTGGCATACACCTAACTCCACTGGGGATGATGGGATGCAACACAGGTGTACCTCCTACTGGGGTAATGATGTGACGTGCACAACGATGACATGCTTGGTAGTAGGAGAGAATGTCTTGAGAATGTGCACGGTAATAACATACTTGGTGATGAAGCACGCACAGTGGTAGCATGCTCGGAGATGAAGCACGCACGACGGTAGCTTGTTCGATGATGACATGCTCGGCAGTGACATGCTCGTTGGTAGCATGCACGACGGTGAGGCATGCGTGATGGTGGTGCATACGTGGCGATGAAGAAGGAGCCCGCTCGGCAGTTGAGGGGACGTGCGCACGAGAGATGCGTGAGAGTGGCGGCCTGCGAAGGACCTCGAGCTCGGGCTTAGGAGCAACTACCCCGATCAACCCGACCTCATGGGGAAAGGTCTTTTAAGGTCGTGTGCCCTGCCGCCAAGGGGTGCTTTTCAAAGTCCTCACCCTTGTTGGATGTGTTGAGGGAAAGTTTAAGGTCTTCACCCACTTTAGACCGTTGTAGAGGTAGGGGCACGCATGACAAGAAGTGGGGTCATGGGCACTTAAGGTGCATGATGGAGGCTTAGAAAAGCCACGAATGGTGTATTTTAGCTGGGGAAATGGGAGCTCGATGGTGAAAGGCCCTATCAGACAAAATGGTATGAAGTCACACAATCGAAACCGCGGTATGCCTCTTTGGGATATAGAATTATAGAGGCAGTCGCATGCTTTGGAATCTCACAGTTAGAATTGCGGTACGCTTCTTTATCGATGACATAGTTGCATGCTCTGCTTCGAAGCCTCACAGTCGGAACTATGGTACGCCTCTTTGAGATATAGCGTTGGTAGAGGCGGTCGCATGCTTCGGAATCTCACAATTAGAACTGTGGTATGCCTCTTTATCGACGAGGCGGTTGCATGCTTTTGCTTCAAATCCTCACAGTCGAAATTGTGGTACACCTCCTTGGGATATAGCTTTGGTAGAGGTGGTTGCATGCTTTGAAATCTCATAGTTAGAACTGCAGTATGCCTCTTTATCGGTGAGACAGTTGCATGCCTTGCTTTGTAGCCTCACAGTCGGAACTGTGGTATGCCTCTTTGAGATATGGCGTTGTAGAGGGGTGCGCATGCTTTGAAATGCACGCTTTGCTTCGAATCCTCGTAGTCACAACTGAAGTACACCTTGATTAGGGAGGACACCTTGGAGGGATGGTGTCCTTTCACCGAGGGCTTATGAAGAAGGATGTAGTAAGGGATGTAAAGGAGGGTGTCTTACGGTAACCCCATGGAGACATGTAGGAACATGAAGCAGTTTATAATCATGCACATGGACTATATATCGTGCAGTTTTAACATCTTGCTACAGGGACTTTTGACATTTTTACTTGAGATGACCTGTATGAGTGGATCAACACGCCCATCATTTGAGAGTGAGTGCCCGGAAGGGTTTTCACCACACCCCCTTTATTTTAATAGTCTTGCCTATAGTGCCCTTGCGGGTTTTCATTATGACCGTCTTTTGTTTGTTTTTTTCTTTTGCAGAAGCATGTTTAAGGTCATGCCACCGTGACCATCAATTTGACATGTTTTAAGGTCATCCGCCAAGACTTGAGGGCATGTTTAAGGTCCTCCTCCGAGATTGCATGTTGTGTAATTAAATGTCGTGCCACTAGGACATGTGCTATAGTTTAGGGTCGTATAGCTTAGACAGTGTGTGGCACTAGATCACGCGTAGAATCAGGCCCCAAGTTCAATTTTCCCATGTCTATGAAATTCTGGATGATGTCCTTACCGGCACGACACTCCTCAGTGCTATGACCAAGTCTCCTATGATATTGGCAGTAATTGGGCTTACTTTCCCTTCCAAGTTCCCTCGATCTTTTCGGCACGGGTAGCTCGATCATCCCCTCTGATAGGAGAGTCTCAAGCAGCTTGGGGATCATAACTTATCAAAGGAGTAATCCTCGTGCCGTCCTTGGCTTGAGGAGTGCATGGCATTTGTTATGGCAGCTGATAATTGATCATCATCTTTGACTGATGCGAAGGGTCTAGATATACTTTCGTGGTGCTTGAGAAAACTTCAATTTGAACTGCCTTGTTGACTATCTTGACGAATGTAGTGGGCCATGATGAAGTGACATAACGATCCAATTCTTGGTGCATCTCATCTATGCAGTACTCTATCTCTTGAGGCTCACCTATTAGTGTGGCCAGATTGATGGCCAGATTGCACGACCTTTCGATGTACTCGATCGCTGGCTCGTGTGGCTTTTGTTTCACCTCAAAAAGTTCTAAGAGTTGGAGTTTCCTATCTATGTCACAGAAGCGCTTAAGGAACTCTTCCTCTATTTATGCCCATGATGAGATTGATCCTAGTGATAACTGAGAGTACCATTTGAATGCTGCTCCTGTAAGGGTTCCCACAAATTGCCGAAGAAATAGACGCTCATTGTTTCGCTGTATTGCCACAGGCTACAATGAAATGGGCTATGTGTTGCTGCGATGAGCTAGTACAGTCAAACTTGGGGAAGTCAAGTCTTTGATAGCCTGGCGAAAATGGAATTTGGTCAACATACGCTGGGTAAGGTTTTTGATAGCGATTCGGCTCTTCCATCTCTGGGATACCATACTTTTTCAATGCTTTGACTACCATGCCTTTCACTAATTCTTCGTTCCCAACCTGAGCTGATGGGGAGGAGAGCGGCAATGAGGGAGGTTAGGGTGGTAGTACCCTTTCTTCTGATGGTGTTGTTTGATGACCGGATACAGTGCTTGAGCGACGGTAAAGAGGGTTTGGTGCCTCGAGGGGGTACGCTTAGGCTTATGAGACACCAATACCTCTTGGCATAAAGTTTCCATCATTTCATCCTTTGATCTCATCTCAGCTTGTAACTGCCTCAATATGGCCTTAAGCTCCACAATCTCGTCTCCATAAAATTCTGGTACTTCATTGATCACCATGCTTGAGGGCTCTTCTTCTATTGGAGGATTGGGTTGCTCACCATTGGGAAGCAAAGGGATAACGGAGGCTTTGGGGCCGATTGCTTTGAAAGCTTCTTTTTCATTCGGGGCAGTACACTCTAATAAAGTTTGCTCACCACATGCCTCTTGCTTAATGGAGTTCTCAACCATAGGCTCAACTGCCGCTACTTTGACAGCATTATTAATGAAGGTCATTGAGCCTTTCTTCAGGTTCTCTTCATCTTCCGAGGCTTAGGTAGCCTCGTCATCTAAGGAGAATCTGAAACTCTCACAAGACGGTGAGGTCATTTGATCATCATTGGGGGAGAAGTTTTTGAGACACGGGGTGAACACATGATCAACCTCATAAGGAGTCATGACGTCTTCAAGACATGGAGGCCGTACGTAGTCAGCCCCGCAAAGAATCATGGTGTTTTTAGGAGCTAGAGGCATGATTTCATTGGGGTGGTCAGCGAAAGGAATGTTGTCCATCTCGTCCTCTATTAGGAAATGATTTTCCTCGAATGAGAGTGACGAGATCTCATCAGAGGTAGGAGTCATTGGATGCATGAGGACGAGGGATGTCGCCCCATCAGAATTGAGCTCTTCATCCCCGAACAGGAATGTGAAACCCTAATAGGACGAGGCCGTATTGTCTTTGTCGAGAGCGCACATGCAGCATGCATGACATGGGGGAAGCATGCAGCTGGCTTTGCGAGGAATCATGGTGCCTTCAGGGCATGGAGGATCCATTTCAGTAGGGCTGCCAATAGGGGGAGTGCGGCTCATCCCATCCAGTACTGGGGAGAGGCTTTCCTCGAATGAGAGTAACAAACTCTCATCAACGGTAAGAATATCTGGTTGAGAGAGACTAAGGGAGGCCACATCCTTAGAACCACCCAGAGGGGGCGGGAGTCCATCACTTATCTGAGATTCTAGGATGAATCCCGATGAAGGCTAGGAAAGGTGAACGACGGCAAAGTCCCATTCTTTTTTATGAGATCGATCTCAACAGTGAGCTTTTCAGCTCTTTGAAGTAGCTCAATAGTATCGGTTCTCTTTTTAGTTTCATCTTGGGAAGCTGGGATGTCGAGGTTGACCTTAGGAGTAGCTGGTGGATCATTCTCTTACATCATGGAAAGAAGACCAGTCCTTTCATAGTTCAAACTTTCCACCACCAAGGGATCATGGGCAATGCCCTCGGTGGGTTCGACTTCTGTCTCATTTGTGACATCGGGACTGCCCCGCAGCAGTACTTCTCGACTTAATAGGACTCTAGGGCAAACTGGTTCGGGGACATGAGTTGTCCCGAGTTCAGTCTGCTCAAAGATGCCTTTGCTCTCGGTGCCCCGACTTGAAAGGAGCTCAGGAGTTTGATCAGATGATGGCTGAACTGGTTAAGGATTGATGGGGTCACTGGGGTCAGAGTGGCTCTTTGCCCCATCTTGAGACTTGCCATTGCCCAGAGTCAAGCTTGGATCTTAATAGATAACATGCTTCATCATGCCTCGATCAATCTTTCTGGTGTTTACCTCACGCCATGCTTTTCCAGCATCATCCGCATCAAGGGGAATGAGAGGGGAGAATGGGTTCTCCTCATTAGAAGGGAAGTCTTCAATCACTTTCTTTCCTTTGCCCCTAAGATGGGCCTTCAATATCTTGGTCTCCCGACCCCATTTTTGGGCCCGACCATGATTCCCCTTCATCATGGCCAGGTAGAACTTTCATCGAGCAAAGGCGAACTATTCTTCCAACCCATTCATGTGATTGCCCTTAGGACTGGGTGGAGTGCTAGATCCGTGTGTGAGTGCACAGTGCAAAGGTGTGCTTAGGGAGGGTGGGCGGATTAGCACGTGTGCACCCCTTGCAGAATAACTTCGGGTGACCTAGGGGTCAACCTAGGCTCGAGTACCGTGTCCAGCCTTAAGAGGCCCGATGCCGTGAGCCTGTGTGTGTGATGGAATGGCCGTATGACTATCCCTCATAGAGTGAACAGACATGTGCTGGGAGGGGGTACTAGGAGGTTCCCCTTCGTGTGCTCGGGCAGACGCAGCAACAAGGCTGCCCCGAGGGATGCAGTGCATATGTAAGGGGTGTGCAGGGCTAGGTTCAAGAAGACCCGAACCCTGACAGTGTCCCGAGGTAACCTGAGGGTTGCCTCGAGTGGTGCGATGTGCATGCAAAAGAGGTGCAGGGCTCAGTTCATGAAGACACAAACCCTGACAATGTCCCCAGATAACTTGAGGGTTGCCTCGAGTGGTGCGATGTGCATGCAAAAGAGGTGCAGGGCTCAGTTCATGAAGACACAAACCCTGACAATGTCCCCAGATAACCTGAGGGTTGCCTCGAGTGGTAGCTAGAATGGATGGTCCACTAGCTTTGGTGAGTGTGTGTGCGGTGGTGGCTTCAGAGCTGCCTCCTCCTAGTGTCGAGCATCCCGTTACAGGGGCTCAAAGGGATAAAGAATGGGGGTAGCCTCGCGGCGACCCATAGGAGCAATGACAGATGGACAGCCAATCATGGGAGAGGGAAGGGCGGCCTTCAAGCTGCCCCGAGCAGTGGGACTGGCAAGTGAGTTGTTGGTAGTAGGGTGCATGCTGTGTGTGGTGGCATGTGTGCCACCAATGCAGGGTGCATTGGCAGAGGGTCCACCATTGCAAGGAAGTTAGGGAGAGAGGGACTTTCAAGTCCATCCTCACCTCTTTGCAGGTGATTACCTTGGAGCGCGACACAAGGTTGATCCTCAAGAGAAAGGTCGGGAATGAGGTTCGCATAACCTATTCCTGATGAAGACTCACGAGTGCGGGGATTATGAAACCCCCGACTCGGATGAAGGGGTTAAGCAACCCCAAAGACAGGTGTGTGTATAGTGAGCAGGAATAAAAAGAAAGGAAGGTCAAACAAGAACGATCCAACGATGGGGTAGTGTGTCCCCAGTCGAGTCGCCAAGCTGGTTAGATGCCTCGATCTCGCCCTCCAGGTCAGGTTGACCTGGTGGCGTGGTTGGTTGCACAAACGGTGATGGGAAGGAAAGTTTTGGGAAATGGTGATCATAGAGCATGAGAGGGAAAAAGAGAATGTCAAGACACAATGGGGGGTAATATGAGGGTACACAACAAAAGAAGGGGAAGGGAGGTGGACTTGAGGGACTACCAGAGAAAGAAGAGGAAGTGGACCCGAGGGTGCACAGGGAGCAGGTGGACATGCAGGAGATAAAAGACTAAGAAAAGAGAGAAATTGTGGCCATGCTGGACCACAAGGAGGGAAAGGAGAAAGTTATCGTCGTGAGGGACTGCACGAAAGAGGGAAGAGGAGGGTCGTGGTCATACGAGACCACAAGGGAAGGAAAGAGAGAAGAAGAGAAGGAGAAAGAGTGAAACACGGACGGCGATGGGGTTCCACCATCTGTAAAAGAGGAGAGAGAAAGAGAAAGAAAGAGAGAGGAGAGAGAAAGAGAACAAAGAGAAAGAGAGAGAAAGAGAAGAGAGAAAGAGAGAGAAAGAGAAGAGAAAGAAAGAGATTTATGTTAAGCCCAGGGGGGGCACTAACTCAAAAATTTATCTCTCCTTCCTTTCTCTCCCAAAACATGGCCCAACAATCGAAATTTTATTAAGCCAAGTGGTCCCCCCTGTACAATGATATAATGTGAGATATATAAACTTTTGCCAAAACATGGGTGGATTAATCAAAATCTACCCTAAATGCCAAAAATACAACTTTGTTTTAATTAAAGGAAAATCTAAAAAGAGGAACAAAATGATGATTTTGCCCCTGCCTAACAATACATGAAATTCCAAAACAGTTCCTGCTGCTGCTCTAGAACGTGCGTGATCTTCCATGACTGATTCGGGGTTACTCCGGCGTCCGTTTGGCCGAAAGATTTATTGCTTTCTTGTCGGGCTTGATATGACGATCTATTTGATACCAACTTCAAACTACAGATCCCGTTTTTAGGCCACGATCACACAACTAGAAATTTGGATGAATCTTGAAAACTTCTGATCGATAGTGTGTTTCTTTTTTATGTTTTTCTTTGGTTTCTTTGCTAAATTGCACCGAGCATGCTGTCACGATTGTGTTGCAACAAACGCAGCTCGATTTCATCCCCGGACGAATATTTTGCAATCCTTGAGTTTTTACTGGAATCTAAAATCTGACAAACAGAATCTGCAGCAAATTTCTCGGCTTCACGTGAGAAATCCAACCGTTCATCACATACGGGGTTCGGACCAGACAAAGCCCTATACCTTACACACATGATGGAACTAGTCTCGTGTCGATCTGTTGTGCAAGCACCGTGATATGGCCACTCGAGCGAGACGTGTCACTGCTGAATTTTCAGCACCTTTTACCACGAATCACCAACTTCTCTCTAGCGTTTCCCCTTGCTCGGGCATCATCATGAGGAAAGCCACATTTTTTGGCGAGACGAACACGCTCAAAAAATTTGAGCAAGATCCGACTCAGAACGAGGGAGATGTTGCTCCCGGAAGTCACTACCCAAAACTATAAAAACAGTCACCATTAATGGTGATTTGGTGCATTAAGGCCCCGGAGAGATTCTCAGAAAGCTTTTCACTCCGCGCAGCGAACTAAAATAACTAAGTAAGGTAGTGAAACTTGCTTACAAAAACGAGTAAGGAACGAAGTTACTCGACTATAAAGGTAAGCAGCATAAGCAGCTGCTATTAAGGAGCGAAGAAATAATAGCGCGCCGCGCGCTCTCTCAAAGCTGCTTATGCGGCTTATGCTTCTTTCCGGCCGGCGTTCTTGAATTCTAAAACCTTCCTATAGTTGATGCTTTACTTTCTTTTTTTCCTATTTCCCGTGTTTTTTGGATGCAAGCCCATTAAATAATAGAGCCTAGAGTGGATGCAACACTTGATTTTTTTCCAAAAACCCGTGTTTTTTGGCTGCAAGCCCATTTACCTAAGGAAATGACTTCTTTATTTACTTGATTTCCTATTTCCCGTGTTTTTTGGATGAATTTGAATATTTTCCGTGTTTTTTGGATGAATCGCAAGCCAACCAAATCGGAGCGACGCAAGGAGCGGAGATGCGGTAGTTCGTTTCGTCATATAGTAGAAACGCGTTTTCAGTTCAATTCTTTAGTTGCGAAAGCCAATTGCCCTTTATTAGTAAGGTGCTGCAGTTGCGAAAGCCAACCAAATCGGAGCGACGCAAGGAGCGGAGATGCGGTAGTTCGTTTCGTATAGCTCATGATCTATTTTATGCTGCCCATTCCCGTCCGTATTCACTGCTTCTTGGGCATCCGACAAGCACATGTCACTATCTAGATCATAATGATCCGACCTCTCTCCGCGATCGTGTACCCGATCCCAGGCCTATAGAATGTGTCCCGTCCACTTCTTCTTTCTTCCCCCTCGGCAGCTCCTACCCAAGCTAAAAAGTTCACGATGCAAGAAAGCCGCAACCTGCTATTAAGGAGCGAATAAATAATAGCGCTAGCGCGCTCTTCCTTTGCTGCTTACGGTGGATCAAAGAGATATCGAAGAGCTAGGAAGGACGGATGAGCGGAAAGACTAACAGGAATGCTGAGACAATAAAGAAGACTTCCTCGGCGCCGCCTCTGAGAGAGATCTTCGATCCATTGCTTGATGTCCGAGATTTGGGCACTTGCCTTCCTGATTCCCCCAGAATAGTTATCCGTTCCGGATTGCTCATTCATTCCGTAAGAATCCTCCGGGATCTTGAAAATTCTTCCTTCCCTGCGATGTGGTGGTAATATCCCCGGGATAGCTGACGCAGGAACGGATTCAAGCTGGGGTGCTCTTCCCTTACCCGACGGACTCCGAGCATCACGGAACAAATAGCAGCACAGGATTGGATTGATGCCTTGAGGCAGTTGCTCATTCTTGTGTTGTTCCGGCGCCGCCTCGGAATAAACGCTTCAACTCATTGAATTCATACTCTCCCATTTACCGGCCGGAAAGATAGTTAGCCGCTGCTATTAAGGAGCGAAGAAATAATAGCGCGCCGCGCGCTCTCCCAGCAAGAAAGCCGCTTAGGCTTTCGCGCTAGCGCGCTCTCTCAAAGCTGCTTACCCTTTGCTGCTTATGCTGCTTACCCTTTGCTGCTTATCTTATGGTGTAGTTTTCTTCGCTTCTACTTCCTAAATCCTAGTTTCAGCTTGAGCTTGATAGACTAACTAATTACTTAACCGAATTGCCAGATCAACCATCAATCGTTCCTTGTGATTCTAGGGGGTTTAGGATAGGAAGAGGTTGGGGTGAAGAGGTGGGACTAGACAAACAAGCCAGCCATTAGCCCTCTGTAAACTGGAGTATGGAAGTGGAACTCAGTCTAGTCTGCTCTGCTCTCATCCAGCAAGCTCTCTAACACTAGCTAGCGCTAACCTCTCTTTAGCCTATCTGTCCTCATGCTAGCCAATCTCTGGCAATTGGTCTATGGCAAAGGGTCATAAAAAAGATGTGAACAAATCGGATGTTATCGAATAGGTTCTTCTCTTTGCAAGTTCATCTTACTGTCTAGCTGCTTCAATCAAGGAATAATCCCTTTTCCTGAGAGAGAATCCAGTAGCTGTCCAACGGTTGCAAGCAAGCAAGGAAGCTAGCCAAGCCAGGTCTCTTTCACTCGGATCTTGTCACTTCTGAATTGCCCAGAATCGGATGTGTGAGTTCCAGAAGAGGATGTTTCAACTTCTTTACTTTCTTTTTTTCATAAAACCCGTGTTTTTTGGTTGGCTTTCGCAACTTTATAATTGAATGGTGTAGTTTTCTTCGCTTCTACTTCTAAAACGAGGGCTTTGACAAGACGCAGGCTACCTAGCGGAGCGAGTGCTTTGATGCTCTATAGACTCCTGTAGCTTAACGACTGAACTCGTTGGAGCAAACACATTCTGGTTTGCGTGGAGTGACTAAGTGGGTGGAAGTCAAGCCAATGAAGAACGCAACCTCTGATGCGGTGACAGCATTCTTGTATGAGCAGATCTTTACCAGGTTCGGAACCCCGCGGAGTCTAGTAAGTGACAGGGGCACCCCTTTTCTCAGTTCTGTTATCAATCAGTTGCTGCAGAAGGTATCACGCATCTTCAGTCTAGTCCATACTACCCTCGAGGGAACAGAGAAGCAGAGGTAAGCAACAGAGAGCTCGAGAAGCTACAGTTGGTATACACAGAACAGACTGGGAGGAGAAACTCCTGGACGCTGTGTGGGCCTTTAGGACCACCTGGAAAACAACTACAGGCCTCTAAGCCTATGATACTAAAAGGGATCGGAGAACTATTATTCCTCATACTAATACCGCTAATAGAGCTAAGATTCCTATCCGGTAGTATGCTCAGTCTGGGGAGAAGGGATAGGAGAAGTTAACAAGTATTATTCCTCATCGTAATAACTATAGGAATGGAATCTTAATAGCTATTAGCTAACCCATATTGCTCATACTGAGGAGACTTAGATAGTATTTACATGGTCATCTAGAAACGATGGATGCACTGATCCCTCAGACCCAGGTTGTCTACCCCCCTCGAAGTCCGCGTATACCCATCTCTCGGTTGAACCGAGTCGTCTATCGACCTTTACAATACGAGATATATTGATGGTCCCCGTGGATGTAGTATGAATCATCCCTTGGGTTAATCAACGTATTGCTACCATACGATGCACCCCGACCCATGATGCGTCCCCAGTACCCGTGTACATCCTATGAGGTGTTAGTACCTGTGTAGATAAGATGTGTTGGTTCCTCAATAATAGACATGATATATTGTCTACGAATAGGATGATTTTCTCTCCTGCTCGGTTACCCCCAATGCTTCAAAGCCTGTGCCTTCGATGGGTTTGGCTATTTGTATCGACAACCCGAAATGGCTGAAGCTTGTATCAGCACCTTTCGATGTACTGTGATGCGGGTTCCTCCGTTCCGACATTCATAGTTGGGACTGGTATTAATAGCTGGGATCTGGGTTCGAAGCATGGGTGTCCACATACATGATAGGATACCGACGGGTTATATGCCGTTGTTGTTCTTCCAGGCCCGAGATGCCCCACTCAGTCAGTACTGTATACCCGTTCAAGCTGCTACTGGTTCCTCTGCTTGTGTCCAAATCATAGAGGATGAGAAGATGGTATTGTTAATGATTGATAAAACCAGTACTTACTAGTGGGTTCTTTCTGCTGTTTCAAGTACGTAAGGGCGTGAATATCCCCTCTGGAATTGATCCGGACCATCCGTCCAAAGGTTCTGGATTGCCTACCAAGTCCAGAAAGGCCTGTACCAGGTTGGGGTGGTGAGTACGTAATCCTAATGGCATATTGATTGTGTCGCCGCATCCATGTAGATGATTCCATTGTATGAGCCGGTACTAACCCGTATTAGGCGGGGTGTTCCCTCATACGTAATAGTTGTCATAGCATGAAGAACGGATCCCTGCTGTTGATTCCTGTGTGGAGAGAGGGTGATTCAAGGTGCTGCTTGCTCGAGTTAGGATGTAGCAGGAAAATTCATGATTGAATGGATGAAGTACCTGTTGTTGGGGTGGGGCCTAAGAGTGGCTAATTACCCCTAAGGGATGCATGAGTATCTAATTCCGTTGATGAGGGCGACCGAGTGAATTAATGATTCGGGTACAGGGTGCACGAGGTGGGTTGGTGGCATCTTTCCCAGCCCAACCGATCGAACGTGGTATGAGTCCCATAAGAGAATAGCGATACCCCAGAATGCATGTAGACGATTTCATGGCTCGCATTCCCACTGCATCCCCTTCCTCCCGTCGCTGTCGGATCAGCAGCACCGCTAGGGCGAAGGGTATGGGTTGGTGGAACAGAGTCATTAGGGGTAGCTATAATGCCAGTCATTGAATCAGCAACAGGTGGAGAAGCACGCACGAGGCCAGATCGTTAGAAACTATCTGGGCCGTTAGGCCTAGGGGTAGCCCCTTAGCGAGTAATCGCAGTTCCTTACCCAGTTCTATGGGGAGTACATCCATACCTGGACCTGGTAGACCCGGCGTAGAAGCGAGGAGGATATATACAGATATCCATAGAGTACTGGTTCTAGTTGGATAAGGAATAACAAGTGAATATGCTATTCCGAGTGCAGGCACCAAAGGCTTTCGGGGCATGGGTGGTATTGAATACATCTGCATAACGAGTAGCATCTATTGGAGTAGGGGATGAGGCAGTAATAGAGGCAGTGTCAGTTGTTCCTATGGACTACTGATTGAGGGTTCGAGTCCGAGTCTCCTTCCCGCGTTTCTTTCTACACGAAACGAACTACCGCATCTCCGCTCCTTGCGTCGCTCCGATTTGGTTGGCTAACGTTCTTTAAGAAAGTTGAACTAAATAAGTAAATATTCTTATGCTTTTTTATATTTCTTTCGCAGATTAGGCTTTATGAATTGAATTGGCTTTCGCAGATTTCTACTATATTTATTTACTTGGCTTTCGCAGAGAGAAAAACAGAAGAGGGTTTTATGGCTTTTGCCTCCCTTAGATACTTGAAGTAAAGTTCCTAGCCGTGAGCGCCGTGATCTGAACGGCTTGGCTGTCTGGTCAAGCTAGCGAAGGCGAAGTTCCCATTCCCTATTCCTGGAGTGGGCCTTTCCTCAGCTTGGCAGCTAAGCTAAGATATTCTTTCCTCAGCTTGGCAGCTAAGCTAAGATATTCTTTCCTCAGCTTGGCAGCTAAGCTAAGATATTCTTTCCTCAGCTTGGCAGCTAAGCTAAGATATTCTTTCCTCAGCTTGGCAGCTAAGCTAAGATATTCTTTCCTCAGCTTGGCCAAATGATCTCCACAGCTTGCCAACTCCCCTGTTTCCTTCCACGCCGTAACATAATAAGAAAGAAACCTCAGATCGGTAAGCAGGTTTTGAGTTTCCTGTTGACCGATTGATTGAATTACTTTAGTCATTCTTAGTCAACCCCGAATTACGGCTTTGGCTTTTGCTTTGTCTCAAGCGCCATGGACGCTGCTGCTCGAACCACTGGAAAAATGATTATCGAGGACTCGATTTATCACGAGGTAAATCACTTAATAGAACCGATCTGATTCTCTGAACAATCGGAATCTCCCCGCCGCTAGTCGAATACCCATCGCCTTCTTTTCCATACCTTTCTACCTAGACGATGTAAACACACTAGACAAGAAGAGCCGTACTTGACATGACGATGAGCCGTGCTGCCCCAAGGAAACAGGGTAATTCAATCGCAATACGCGCATGGGGAAGCTCTTTTGGGAGGAGTTGCTTATGGGAATAACCGCCCGACCTAAGCAAGGCAAAAGTACTTAAATGCACTCGTAGTTGGTTTGGTAATCGCGGGGGGTTGGCATAAGGATTTGAGGAAAAAAGCTCCCTACAATTGAGCCCAGATGGGGCCATGAAGGTTTGGGGCAGGGAAAAACACATCACTTTTTCCACAAAATAGTACATATTTCACAACTTACACGTACAACATCAGGGAAATCGTGTAATATTGTTGTAATTGTAGCCTTATTTCAGTGATTACATCCAAATCCCACATCTTTTCTCCTTAATAAGAGTCTATCTGACCTCATAGTCGCATATATACCCACATACCGGACCAGTCTAACTTCTTCTTGGGAAGGTTTTTCCTGTTTCCTTATGTCTTCACGGCACTCTCCCCGCACCCGGACCACTGATCTCTTTCTCAGTGCTTTCTTTAGGCTCCTGACTCCTAGTTGGGAGAACACAACCAATATGATATTGAGCTTGAGCAAGCTAAAAACGGCTGCGTGCGCTAGCTATTCATATGGAAGCCGTTGCTTGCTGGTCAATTCTGGCTATCGAGATAGATCGGTACTTTAGCCAGATGCGAAATTCATCGCTAAAGGCCTCGCTCCACCGTTCATATAGAAGTCCCTCTAATCCGGCCCACGGTAGGCACTCACTCTTCGTTTCATTTTCCACGGGGAAAACCGGTATCAAATCGTTAAAGGTATATCTCTCCAAGGAGAAAGTGCAAAAATGGTTAAGCGGAAGGGGGTTGGGAATCAATTCTATAACTATACGGTACTTTGGGCAATCATACGATCCATATTGGGTGAGCCGCCCAGTCTAAGGCGGCATACGAGATCAGTCTGTTGGTCTGTTGGCGCGGTATGCAGCTAGGCTCAGGCCATTCCTCCCCGCATATACGCCCATATGGTTTCATCACATCGGTAGGTTGAATAAAAGGTTGGGAGCCGGTCTAAGCTCAGGTCAAGAATCACTGCCAGTCGGTGCCAATTGTCCTTTCATTAGCACAGTGATCTTTAAGAATACAGGAAACGTACTAATCTTAGGACCGGTCTATGGTGGAGGTGAGTTATAGCGCCCAACTAATCATTCTCATTCCAGAAGAGGTGTCCGCTTGGGAGGGCTAAAACTGAAATGAAATAAAAAAAAAGTCTTATTAATTAACTTTAGCTTACCAAACAAGAAATTAATAGAACTCACCTCTTTAGAGCCACTTCTTCCCTTGAGGGTTGGGTGTTCTATGACTGTTGCCGGAGAGCTAACGCTGCTGTAATAAAAGCTACACCATAATTCTCTTTTAATTCCTATATATGCTATAATAAAGGAATAATAGATGAGATGTGCTCCCCTGAGTACATCACATCAATTATTCTATTCTTTAAGCTCATATAAGAAAGAAAAATGAGTTATGAACCCACCCTCGTAGCTACTCGGTAAAAGAAGTAATCTCGCTCTGCTCGGTCCCATAAGCATCCCTACGGGGTTGTGAGTTGTGATTCCGGCCATTTAGCTCAGCAGCTCTTCTTTTTTATGAATTGAATTTTTTTCCTTTTTTAAGTCTATTGCAAATGTTATATTCTACGCTGCAGTGGGGAGGAAGGCCCGAAGACCTACTCCAGCTCCAGGAATTGGTCAAGGTCGTACCTGTGAACCAAGTCAAGCATCGAAGGAAGCTTTTTCAGAATCAGTCGGCTGGCCGACAGCTACAGCTATACGGGACTCACTCGTCACGAAGCCACTGCCTTCTGTTCAAAAACCAATACCAATATCGACACAAGACGAAGGAGCGAATCATATTCGCGGTTATTCCCATTTTATAAGATCTCCTTATCCTTTCGAATTATCGTCACGGGCATTCTGCATCTGGAAGGAAAGGTAGGAGGGGCTTTTGGTAGGCGCTCTTACGATGAATGCTACCAGCGCGCTTCGGATATCAAAAATGGAAGTCATGGGTGACCTTCTTTTTCGAGCTTTGCGGATAAACTTGAACCCTAGGGGTGGTCCAGTTTTGGCTGACCTCCATTAAGATAAATCGTCTGATGACTTTGGCTTAGCTTGGCTCCTTCGTAGCCGATTGGGGTGAGCAAGATCGATGATATTAAAAAAAGAACCGTCCCCCCATTAATGCTCGTCTGATCAGAACCCCTCCATACATAATATTCCTCTGATGAAACTCCTCCAGCCCGTAGGAATGGTCCGATTGGCAGCAATAGTAAGCAATAATGGTCTTAATCCCCAGTAAATTGCAGTAGAAACAAAAAAACCACCCATTAGTTAGATAGTTTGTTTGGTTCCCTCCATCCCTCGCTCGATAGGCGAAGTACGGGTGGAAAATAGCGCTCACCCGCCCTTATAGAAGCATTTCGGGAGGTTTTTTTTTCGCGTTACTCACTTCTATCCCCGGACTAGGGCTTGGTTGGGCTACTGCCTTGAGTAATAGAGCGCCCTACTATTATTAATATTAACTCCCCACCCACCCCCGGAGAAGAGGAAGCGGTTTGATGGGGTTGAGAACTCCCACGGCTAGAGAAAATAGCCCCCGATACCAACAATGATAATATACGGGTTGGAATGGATTCTGTTATACATGCATTAACAACGATGTCATGGAGCAATTACTGCTTGCATTTGTTACCCGGAACGAGGATACGAAAACGAAGGTAAATAACCCCATAGGATGTTTTCTGTTCCCCCTTTCTATCACCCACCTATTCGAGTAAGTCGGTTCTTATATAGTGCCAGCCTCCTACTCATTACGACAGGCAGCTGAGATTTGTTGCGCATTACTACTATCACCGATACTGAAAGCTTCGCATTCACTTGTTTGACCTCCAACCCTACACTCATTATTTCAAGCAATCATTCCTTACTAGATGCATCGAATGGGTTTAAGCGGGCGATTGATCTATTTTTATCAACCCCGATTATGATTGCTGGGGCCCCACCCATTCCAAGCCCCCTTATGAGATCATAGATGGATTTCGACCTGGTGAAGCATGAATTACGCTTTAACGAACTCTTATCCGTGGGTAGCGCTTTCATAATAGTAGCGTTTCCTATCGAGGGGAATTTTTTCATAGGTATATAAAGGAGGTCCACACATTTGAAAGAAATCTAAGTTTACGAAAAAAAAGCCAACTGAGCTCGCGCATATAGTCGTTTATCCGTTCCCCCTATTTGGCTTCTAGAGAGTGGGAAGCCTTCCTTGCAATATGGGCGGCGTTGAACCGGATTCGAGGGTTTTTATATAGCTGATGTTAAAGATCTCTCCCTCTCTCTCCCAAGCAAAAAAAAATCCATCCCAATCGGTCAAGTCACCTTGCTCCCGGAATGGGCCGGAAACCAACAGAAGAACCCCATCTCAGCACGCACCCTTTTGCTATCAAAAAAACCAACCCATTCCAATAGTTCTTGATTTGCCCAATACCCCCTCTCCAGACTCCAAAAAAACCCCCCACTATTACAAGAACCCCTACTATTCATTGAAGCGTAGATGAAGCTTTTTTTAGCGTTTCTATTCTATATGCGGAGAGACTTAGATACGAGGCGCGATGGGCAAAGGTGGTGCTTCGGTGTTGCCCCCATGTCCCCGGGCCAGTCGTTCATAATTGGCTTAAAAAAACCACCCATTCGATGGTCCGTGAGATAGGAGTCTGGCTTTGATGGCCCGGCAGGTACGATTGAGAACCTTTTTTTTTTTCGATTGAATAGAGTGGGGAAGGCGGAAGATCCTAGAGGAAGGGAATGGTCCTATTCCATGACTCGGTAGGCGGTATTAAACGATAAAGGGAATCGAATCATCGGATCTGTTTAATCATGTCACTTTCTATTCCATACCCATATATCCATCCATCTCTGCTATTTGGGGTAGGTGGTAAATGAACAAGGGGCGGTTTAGCGGCTGTGGCTTACCGGTTCGATATCTTTGCTAATAAGGGGCAAGTGTTGATACGTAGATAAAGGGCGAGGCTGAACGAAGTTTTGCTATCTATCCGTCTATTTATCCATCTATTGGCTTGTACAAAGACCTAAGGAACCGAACCTCCTTATAGAGGCTCACCTATGACGGGGTTGATAAGATCGGCCAGCTAAACCAAATATCCGAATGGAATGAATGTGTGTGGTTAGCGAAAGTTGAAAACGGATCTCCTTCAGGGGTTCAGTGAGTTCAGCTATCACAAATTTCTCTTCTTTGGGTTGGGCGTACGATACCTGGTTGATTTGGGTCGGGCGTACGATACTTGGTTGATCCGGATAAAAAACCATCCATTTCTTACCTTTTAGGCTGCGTCTGGAACTAAATAGGATAGGTAATCGATGAAAGATTTTGCCCTCGTTTAACCAAGGCGGTGGGCTTAAAAGCGCCTTTGGTTAAGTCCTTTCCAAACAAAGGATCAGCTACGAGACCCGTCTTTGCTTAGGCTTCGTATGAGATCGCTGCTTCGGCCGATCAACTCTCGCCTTTCTTTCTATCTGGAGTTTTTTTGCTCTGAGCGCGTTCTGCGTGTCCCCTACGTTTCCAGGCGGATTCCTAAGCGTAGCGTCACGGCAGCGTCTTCTTGTTCTTTTTTTTTGCTTTGTTGATTCGTTCTGCTTCTGCTGAGCGAGGGCTAGGGTGGAAATTAGGCGGAACCTAGTTCATTTGAGCTATTGAGGTTCAACTCCTCTTTCATGTTAGTAGGCAGCAAGTATACAAAAAAAACAACCAACAAGGAGGTTCTACGATATGGGCGAGACTGGATCGGGTCTTTGTGAACTCGGAATGGTTAATGAAATACAGAAGCACCACTGTTAACCATTTTGCCAGGATATCCTCAGACCACTTTCCCTGTGTGTCTCGAAAAAGGAAAACCAGCAAGGTAATCCGACTTCCAATTTGAGAAGATGTGGATTGAACGTCCAAACTTTTTTCAGGTTGTTCAAAACTCTTGGGCTGAGCCGTTGCACGGAGCTCCTCTTTAGAAGATATTTGAAAAAATCATATCTATTCTGGAAACAGAAATCTCGGGTTAAATGGCTTCAGGAAGGCGATCGCAACACAAAGTTCTTTCATGCTTCTACCATTGAGAGGCACCAATTCCATTCTCAAGATGAAACGGTAGGTATTTCTTTCGTAGAAGGGGCAGAATCTATGGATGAAATTGGCAAGCTGGCTGTTGAGCTAAAAAGAGTGAAAAAATAAGGGTTGCTTGCAAGAATCCTTACTTAAACAATAAGTTAGAATTTGAATTTTCCTTCTTTGACCCGGGCGTTAGAATTTGAATTTATGAGCCCCACGGAGCGGTATTATGATCCAATCAAGTAATCGTCTTCTTCTTATTATTATTATAGACCGAAAAGCAATTGCATGTATTCGACAATGGGTGGATGATGTTGTGTTCCACCATGTGTCGAATGAAGTGAGTGCTAAATCCTTGTGGAACATGATCTATTTGAGAGAAAGACGGCTGTTCCTTCCTAATGCGACAACTCGTCAATTTGAAGTTCAAGGAGAACGGCTCGGTTGCGGAACACTTGAATGAAATGAAAAGCATTAGAAATCCGCTCGCAACTATGAAGATGGTGTTAGATGATGAGTTGCAAGCATTGTTGTTGCTTAGTTCGTTGCCCGATAGTTGGGAGACTCTTGTTGTGTCCCTTAGCAACTCGGCAACCGATGGGAAACTAACCATGAGCCAAGTTACAAGTAGCTTGTTGAATGAAGAGCTAAGAAGAAAATCATCGGAATCCTCCCACTCACAAGCACTAGTTACCGAAGAACGGGGGAGATCGAAAAGTAGAGGGCGCTAACACAATGATAAGTAAAAGAGGAGATCCAAGTCTAGGAAGGGGATCACTTGCCATCATTGTGGGGGAGTTGGGCACATAAAGAGAGAGTGCCAAAATGAAAACGAGAACAAAAGGAAGAGAAGCGAAATGAAAAGGGGAAAGAAACTCCAGAGACCACGGCCGTTGCTAGTAATGGTTCAATCCTGATTTTCTCGGTGTGTGATGAAAATTGTGTTAGTATGGCTTCTTCCAATGATATTAGTTGGTTTTTTTTTCGTTTGTTTAAGCCTGGTCCCGGGAAATTAGTTTGATTGCAAGGTCATATCTTTAGATGGCCTTGAAAGATTGGGGCGGAAAGTCCAGTCCAAATGCTGACTCAGAGGAAGCGTAATATAGAACCGAGGCAGACTTCCCATCAGCAGGAGCAGACCGAGATCAAAGCCTTTAATTAAGTTGCGACCTTAGCCTTTGGAGTTTTCTCTTTCTTGGCTATCTAAAAAAAGGGCACCTTTCGAGCCGAACTAGCTACCGCCGATTAACGAGAAGGATCCCTAGTGCCACTAATGTAATAGGCGCCAACCCTTCTACTTCTCCCTGTCCCAGTGATGGTATTCCCCTACCAGTACCGGTTCAAGTCGGAATAGCAGAAAAGCGAATGGAATCCCCTGACTGAATGGAAGCCCTTTCTTAAGAGATTGAAAACAGAATCGATCATTCATTGGACCTCGCTCCGGATGGATCGATCTTCCATTACATGAATTTGACGCACACCTGGTGAAAGGGAAAGCCCCCTTCTTCGATCTGAGATCTCACTGTAATCGCATGATAGAGAGACTAGCCTTCAAAAGTCCTTAAGAAATTCTCCCGGCAATTATCCCCGATGCGTGTAAAGAATCACTTTCTCTTCGGGAGGGTCTAAAGAAAGCGGGCTCTTGCTAAATAAAAAGAATAAGAATCTTCCCCAGCCAATGGAGGTAACCTTATTCATGATCGACCCGCAGCTAATGCCCCTTGATGAGCCTATTTGTTTATAACTCCAGCTAATTTCTTCTTCTTTTCCTGTTTAGCCTGACATGCATTTCACGACACTTGATTATTTGCGGGTCAGATAGCCTAAGCTTTTTCATGCACGATTCAAAGCAGGCTCATAAGGTGGTCAGCTCATTCATTCTCCAACATATCATTTTGTGCGGCTCATACAAAAACTCCGCTTACCTACCCGGTCTAGCTTCCATCCCTATCGGTCTCGAGGTCGGAACCCCAACAATCGATTTTTCTCTCCCGGTTCCTTGAAGAGTTTGGTAGGAGAAGATTATTAGCTGAGGGAAATGAGCCATGATCATGAAGTGAAAAGCACAGCCTATCTCGATTAGCTGATCGAAACCTAGCGCATCATGTTCTCGAGTCGCCAGGTGTTTATTCTCTGGGAAGCAAGCCAACTCTGCCCACCCAATTCTATCTATCTATCTTTCTTTCCTGTTACTAGTTGGATCGGAGCCGACACACCGAAATGGTCTCGCGAAGCCGGCCACCTGTGAGACGTAAGAGATTCTTTCTGACTTTCAAGAAGATTGTGGTCAGTGAACTTTTTGAAAGGGATCTTGAAATCCTTAAGAAAATGAAATTCATCAAAAGGGAAAAAAGCAGGAAAGACAATAGACGCAGCTTAGCGGTTTGAGTTCGATTTGTTGTGGATTGGATGATCTGATCGATCTGTATTCATTCCTTGCCTTGTAGCATCTCTCCAGGTAGCGAGTGGAAGGGAGAGGATATGACTTTCGCTGGATGTGCCTTGGACCCTTCGGTCGATTGCTAGTGGAAGGTCTTCTGTCTTTTCAAAATGTTGTTGATTGATGTTCGTCCATGGTTTATGCTAAAAGAAAGAAAAAAGAAAGATTCTCAAGGCGGAGACCAAAGAAGAGAAAGAGTCCCGACCGTGGGTGCACTCCATTCCGGCTCAGTCCTTCAATTCCTAGAAAGGGGGTTCGCCCATTATCCTCCATTTTAGAGTCTATTGCCATCTTCTTTGAATCGGTTAGAGCTCTTATTTTAAGAAAAAAGAGACGCCCACCATAGCAAGAAAGTGTTCTAGTTCTATCACGGGACACATAACGCTTCAAAGCCTTAACAGAATGTTAGGTTATTTAAGCTAGTTGTGGACGATGTTACATGTTTTCGCCTGTTTAGACTTGAAACTTCCACTCGATATGCGTTGCTCAAACAGGAGTCTTCTACCTTCTTTGTGAAAGGCTGGATTTACTAGAATTTAGACAGAAAGGCCGGGAACCCTTGGCCGGATCTTACAAGCTGGACTGGAGAAATGGACAAAGAAGAGAGGGCTTTGCCTATTTGACAATCACTCATAAAACTGAACTTGAAGATGGTGCATTTCTCTCTCGGTATGCTTCACCAACCTCATCCCTGAATCTTCGCTCGGTGCTTAGCTGTACAGATGCTCACCGATTTGAATACCCTTTCTCCTATGTTTTGATTTCCATATCTAAAGGCGAGGAGGACGTCTCTAAAGTAAAGGAAGGTCGGGCCGGTAAATAAGATGAGTTAGCCTTTCACAAAAGAGCCCGGGATTTTGAACAAGTTTCACCAAAACTGGATGAGAATGTTCTCTAAGGAATCGTACGTAATTGAAGGCCCAACCACGGATCTAAGACAGAAGGACGGTTTCTTCAAACAACAAGGAGCCGTGTCATGGCGGCCACGTCTACGAATCAAATATGCTTTATTAGGGGACCCTAGCTAAACTTTATATCGCGGAGATACGCCTGCGGTTCCCATTCCTTAAAGACTAATCGAACTAACGGAGATATCTTATTAAAGAACGGGAGAACACTTCTTTCTCATTCAGGGAGCTATGAAACTGTTCTTCGGCAAGTCCCTTATTTTGCTTAGACCATTTCGTCAGTCAAGCTTTCCATTGTTGGGAGAGCAGCCAGCTTTCGAAATAGAAGGAAATAGCTTACGGTTCAAGAATGTAGCTACCTGGAAACCTTTTCGGAGTGGAATATGGGTTGACGCTAGGATCATGATCCCGGGTAGATTGAAGGGAGTCGCTCTTATTGTATTTTCGGGACTGGGTGCACGGCCTGTTGCCAGCCTTCGAGCCAGCGTTCCCCTTTTATGTTGAAGAGTCCAGTTTGTGTGCCGGTTGCTGTTTCAACAAAATCTTGCTTTCGCTTATCGTATTCATAGCTTTTTGTGTGATGCTAAACGTACGCGCATGTTTCCACGGGTTATGATGTCCCTACCTACAATTGTTCTTTTTCATACGAAATTGGAAGCTCTTTACTTTTGTTTTCGAGAGGATCGAAGTAAATCCTAAATTCTAAGTATGTCTGCCATCAGCGAGACACTTTGGTTTACGTTCGTATTTTCAAGAATGCCCGTAGGAAGAAGAGCGGTGGCTAGAGAATCTATCCCCTTTTCTTCGATTAGTCTTTGAGTAGCGGAATAGCAACCGAGCTGTATCTGACCCGTTAAATCAAGTAGTTCCCACTTTTAGTTCAACCATAGGTGAGAGTTTCTTTGGCATCGACTGTTGCCATCTTTTTCTTTGTCCTTACCATGGCTGGCTTTTTGTCTTTCTTGCTATCGATTCAACAGAGCAGAATAGCAGAAAAAGTCCGGTGAATGAACAGCGTCTAGTTTTTCTTGTAGTGGTTGTCGAACAGACGGCGAATGCGCTAGCTCTTTTTGTTTGTTGAACGCAAGAACAGCTTGTCAACGCATAGCCGGTAGCTGGTAATAGACGCTAGAAGTTTCATTCGATTCTCTAAATCTGTTCCTAACGAATCCAATTCAGCAGTTAGTTGTTCAGTTAGTGATCCCTCAATGTGTACGGTCAGGAGAGGGCGGGGGTAACGTTCCAACTGGCTGATCATCCGACATGTTTCAAATAGCGAGATGAGCGGCGACCTCTCGATACGCGTTCTAAGGCCATTATTATTTAAGAAAAACAGCCGATTTGGACGTGATACGTCGTCCATACCGGTTCTCCCTCTCGCTGGGCCAAACATAATGTAGGTTTTTTTTTTCTCAGATAATTCGCTAATCCGGTAACTGTAGGTCTTCTTTGATTGATTTCTCGAGAAAAGATAGAAAGCGATAGGCTTGAGATAGCATGCATGCCTCCCCTGGATGGGTTCCCGATCCTTTCTACGACTAAGATATAATTGAAACTCCCATACCAGTCTAAAAGCGAACCAAGTCTATCAGGGGTGAAGCGATTCGACTATCAGTATAGGCTTTATAAAGCTCGACGAACTAGGGATCGAAACGATAGGCTGCAAGGGAAGAACTCCTCCTCTACCAGTCCGGCCTCTCCGCGAATTTGACGAAAGAAGGCTCGCTCCTCTCAAGCGTATTCGTAACCAAGATCAAAATCCAATTCTCTTGAAGGAAACCTGGCCAAGCCCTTTCTTTGTCTTTCTGCCTAACTAGCTAGCTCGTAGACTAAGAACTCAAATATACAATTCAAATCTAACCAGAAAAGAGCACTTTTAGGATTAGGAATGGAATCCCAACTCTTACTGACAAATCGATCCGTCGAGGGCCATCAATTCACCTCCGGGGATTGATTGTTTGTTAAGGGGGAAGCTTTTTCGCTAAAGGAAGTCGGTCGGTAAAGGCAGGCTATTCCTTCTTTCTAGGCAGGCCTCTCTCGAACCATAGTATGGAAGCAAGCATGGAAGCAACGGACTTGGTAGGGGGCACCGGAAGAGCATCCCCCGGACAGAACGATGGGATGCTTTACTTCCTAACTCCTATAGCAGACAAAGCCAACTCACGAAGAAGATCGGTAGCTTCTTTTTCTAGGATAAAGCCTTTTTCCCCCATGCCAGAGGAAAGGACGTGCCTCGAAAGCAGTTTTTTTTTATAAGGCACCTGCGCAAGGTATGAAATACTACTAGCTATCCATCTCGGCAAGCTTTGTCTCGAACATCGGCAGCAGTGGAACGACTTCCTTCTCTTTAAGAAGGTTAGGAATCTAGGAAGCCTGTCAGTCCTCCAGAGAGAAGCATCAAGACCACCATAATCGATTTCTCATTAAGGGAAGCAGGCCTTAGAAAGTCTGGGGGTAGCGCAAAGTAAGAGTTCACTCTTATGAGCGAGCGAAGGGGACCAGGAGTTTAGAAAGAAGAGAGCAAGCCTTTGCAAAGAGAAATCTAGCCTTTTCCCTTCAAAGATTCGAAATAGAGTGGGCCTTTTAACATAAGAGAAAATCTTGGCTAGGTTCTTCAAAGAAGAAGGTCAGTCATAAAAAAACCTTCCGATCATCTTACGAAAAGGCAGACAAGGCAGAGAGAAGGTGAGAACTAGAAGCTCAAGAAGCTTGGTTTCGAAAGAAAGGAAGGTTTTTTATTAGATCATTTCAACTGCAAGTTGCTCGGCTCAAGCTCTCCTCTCGACGAACTAGGGGTCGAAGGTAGTAGTTGAGCGTTATCGAAGGGAGTCGATCATCGGGTGCTTTATCCCTGTCTTTTTGATTGATTCTTATGAGAGGATGGCACTCTAGCCAGCTACTGAACAAGTGTAAAGGCATTCTTTACCAAGGTATGAGCTCGGGAATAGTCATTCTCGACCTTTTCCCTTTTTCTAAATTCTTTCTTGTTTTGTTTTATTCAGTCATGAGTGGAACACCGGCACAGTGGAATCGTCCCCTTTGAAAAGGAGAGAAGAACCTCTCAGCAGCCTTCCAGTCGTTTAGAAAGCAGTTTCTTACCGAGGCCGCGCATAGACAAATTAGGAAGTCACCTCGATCGATCGATTAGGTATATGAATATCCTTCAATCCTCCTTCTCGGGGAATTATCTTATAAGCAATACGGAAGCACAAGAACAAGCATAAGCTGCTTACTCGGCAGATAATTTTCTTCTGAGTAGCCTTTGAGCCGTGGAACAAATTCAATTCATAGTCGACACACTCTTTGTGATTGAAAACTGCTGCCATATGGAACGGCCGGTTTTCCCTTTTCCCCCAGTAATTACGAGTGAGTGATTGGTCCACGCGGTGCCCTCCGATTCTTCCTACCATTGACTCTATTAAGTTAAGGTTATTCAAAAGCTAATGGTGCCGTGATTCGAAAGGCGTAGTACACGAGTAAGGCCCGTTGACTCCTGCCCGATTAAAACGAGGGCTTTGACGTTGCTGCGGCTTTCTTGCTGCGAAGCCACTCGGCAGAAAATTCTCTTAGAGCAAACGAGGGGGCCAACAAGAGAACAGAACTCGATAGACTACCGGGGATCATATAGGCTGATTCTCGTTGGGCTCGCCAGTGGCACGTGATGGAATCCAAGTAAAATCGATGGAAGTTTGGTTTTTCCAAAGAGAATTGGCACATCTGTTCTTTGCGCCTCTCTATAGGAAAGGTGAGCAGCTATAACTGCTCACTTGGTGAAAAAGCTGAGGCCTTCTTTCATTTCACGGGCGTGCCGACAGACATGGGCGCAGGCAGAATGTGCCATCGCCATGCACGACCTGCGAAGTCACAGGAGGAGGAAGAAAGAAAGAGGCATGCACAGCACTGCCACTTCCGCTAGTGGCTAAAAAAAGGATCCTTGCTTCCGATTTGCTCAATAAACCCTTTATGTGTGTGTGTGAAAATTTCCATACGATTGCATCTCTTCCCTTCCCTTCTTGCCTTTCGGACTAATGACTGACACCTTTCGTAATCCGTAATTAAGACACAACCGAGGCAGGGAATGAGTTTGTGATGTCCTGACTCAAACATTCTATTGAACCTTCAATCAGTTCTAGTCTTATTTTCTTATCCACGGCCAAGGAGGTTTGGGATCACGTACATGAACTCTTTTCAAAAGGTAATGATGCACGTATTTACCAACTTAAACAACAGATTGCCAGTAGACCAATCTGTTCTGAGCTGATCTAAGCTAATCTGATCTAATTAAGGGCTTGAGAGTTCAGGAGGATGAGACTGAGAGTGACTCGCACGGGTCTAGTTGTTTTCGTATTCGGTCAACTCGGAATTGATCCATAGAAATTAGAGACGGCTGCTACCGGGGGTAGGGGGTCTTGTTTTATGTGCAAGGCCATAATTAATCTTACTTTTTTTGCCCTTGAGTGCAAGCGCAAAGCATTCCCTATTTTTTCCCATTCAATATCTGACAGAGGATCTTGAAAGAAGAGTTATGACATCTGAGTTGAGTTCACTCGCCGCTGGCCTCCTCGAATCTATTAAAAAAGTCATTACTTTTCTCACTTAAGGAGCCTTCAAAGCAACAGCGCTCTAGAATGTGAGAAAGACACGAAACAACTCATCTAGTTTGCTTTTTATTAACAAAAAACTCTTTGAGTGGCGACCCCTGCACTCTTGTAGCCGCCTTGAAGCTGCAAGCAAACACAAAACAAACAAGAGTTTGATCCTGGCTCAGTCCACGTCCACAAGTCTGGAGCTGCACTCCACTGAACTAGAGTCATCCAAGTTGAGTGTAGTTTTTCCAGATCTGTTTCGGATGCCTGCCTTGAAGCCAAACCGCCATATTTGTCAGGCTATTGTTCTCTCGTTTCCTAGAATCAATGGAGAATTTCTGGCTGGCTGAGACTAACATGGGAGGGCTTCCAATTCAATAATATATAGAAAGAAACGCGGGCTTTGAAAGCTCGGAAGAATTGTATTGATCTGCGAAAGAAATGAATAAAGCCTAAGAAACATAAGTACTTCACAACTTGATTTTTTCTACTATTATTCTGTTTTCTAATAGGTCGGATGTAGAAGAAGATAAGGTGCTGAGAGTGGTTGTGGAGCGCGCTCAGCAAGAAAGCCGCAACCATAAGCAGCAAAGAGAGAGCGCGCGGCGCGCTATTATTTCTTCGCTCCTTAATAGCAGCGGCTTATTATCTTTCCGGCCGGTAAAAAAGGTAAAATCGGCTTTCGCGCTAGCGCGCTCTCTTTTTTTTATAGCTCATATTAGATTTATTGAATTGGCTTGCGTCCAAAAAACACGGGAAATATTAGACTTTATTTAATAGTAGAAAAAATCAAGTAAAGAAGTCAGGACCTTCAGCTTTCTCATCCCCTGCCTGCCGGAAGATTCATTGATTTGATTTCACTTTCCTAGCGGGAAAAAGTCATTTTGCGAATTCCTTTCCTAGTCCTATTTTATTAGTAGCCATGATTGGGGCTATAGTACAAACTATGCATAGTACTACAAAGGTTCAAAGACAGGATGTATTCCGACGAAATGCTATGGATTCTAGGAGGATTATAATGAGGAGGGGGACAGCCCCACGATCTACTAAAGAAAGGACAAGTAGCTTGATTGGTTCGAATCCAATTCGTGGGATGGCGGAAGGCCACTGAAAGCTGGCCGGCGGCAGAAACTCAGGTGTGATTCTTCTTTTTTTGAAGATTTAGCTTCAGCATACTCTCATTCAGAATGGCATTCGATTTAGATGCGCTTTCTATATCTGAGGAGGTTTCTGCTTCTGCTTCTGTTTCTGCTTTTCTTCTGCCTACTCATCATCAGTCGTCCATATAGTCCTATTCTAAGAAATCTTCCTCCCCTTACGAACAAGAAAATAAAGTGGGTGGTTTTGAAGGCTTCTAGAGTGAGGAAAGGCTCTTAGCCACCGGTGACCGGCTCAATGAGCACCTTTGGGCGATGGTTTTTCGATCCTCTCTTTCCCCTTTTTGAATATGCCCACTTACTGACGCAATACTGATTTAGTTATTAATATACGACAAAAGCGAAGTTTTACTTTGGAAATACATTCAATTGTTTTGCCTAGGCTTAGTTTAATCCGGAAAGCTATTGAATCATCTTGGACAGAAGAGAGTACGAAGGAGAAGTTCATACCCTTAAGATAAGAATCCCGAGTCCACGATAAAGACTAGCCTGTCAGCAAGCAATCAATTGGTCTTTGGCTTTCGATTCAGATTTGGATTGATTTCCTATTTTGAATACTTCTTTTTAGAAACCGGAGGTGTGGAACGAGGCCAAGCTACGAATATAGTTACTGATTTCAGTGCCGGTGGTTCAGACTAACTATTTTGATTATGGTTCCGATTCAACAGATAGAGACTACCTCATAGTTGAGCAAGGGGAATGGGTAAAAAGACAGACGGATGGCTCGCGATTGATAGCTGACTGGCCTGCCGCCTATGAAGATTGATAGCAGCGCTTCCCTACTATTAGAATTGATTGCTTTCCTTCAGTTCTGAGCCAAGGAGAGACCGACGCCATGGCCATCAGGGTTGGACTACTCCAAGTATTGCCCGTTCCACAGATATCCGGGGCATGATCTTGAGTCTTGCTACACACTCAGGGATGTCATCTATGATCTGAACGATCAGAACCGCCTGGACTGGAACGAGATCGATGCCCATCTTGCAGGTCAAGACCAAGGAATCTATCAAGATCCTCTGTCAGATCACACGGCGTCAGCATCTACATCACAGGGTGCACCCACCAAGGTCAGCAATAGGTTCTGAATCAATCCACACATCATACCACAGCCGAGCTGAATTACCGTCACCAATAACCCATGACGAACCAAGCTGGATAAAAGGAGCCAGCAAGCGTAGTTTTCTCCAGATGCAAGAACCTTCCCTCGGAAGATGCGGGTACCAGATCGGATGTCTTCTAAAATAACGGTTCTTCACCCAACACGCCCACAGAGAAGAGCCTGTTTGGGCTCGCCAGGCCAGCTTTAGTAAGCAGGCGTCGTTGAGATCTTGCAGCTTTCTCAATCCTAACCCGCCCTCGGATTTTGGCAAGCAGACCAAATCCCAACTTACCAAGTTGCACTTTAGTTTTATATCACTAGCTGACCATAGAAAATTCCTCATCAATCTCTCCAGCTCCTTTAGAATACTACGAGGGACTGGTAACGCCAAGAAGCAATGTATTGGGATGCTCGCCAGTACATGCTTGATAAGAACCAAACGGCCTGCAAACGATAGAAGTCTGCCCTTCCAGCCACTTAACCTCTTTCTGACTGAATCTAACAGCGGGAGGAAATAGCTTCTCTTAGGGGCACCTAAGAAGAGACCCCAAATAAGAAGCAGGTAGCTTACTCTCCGACATACCTGTCAGCCTTATAATTCTCTTCTTTTTGGAGGATGGCATGCAGCCCAGAAATGGCTTACTTTTTGAGATGTTGAATTGCTGCCCGGATGCTTGTTGATATTTGAGAAGCAACTGCTGAAGAGCCTTGATACCCTTCGGTGAGGCCCGCATGAAGAGGAGAATATCATCGGCGAAGAAAAGGTGACAAATCTGCGGACACCCAGATTTAGAAGTTAGCGGCAGGATAACACCTTGGGAAACCAACTGAGAGATATTATGGCTGAGGATTTCTTCTGCTAGGATGAAAAGGTAAGGAGACAGTGGATCTCCTTGCCGCAGCCCGCACTCCGGAGAGAAGAAACCACAGGGTTCCCGATTAATCAACACCGAGCCCTTAGAGGTGCAGACGCATTGCTGGACCAATTCTATCCAATCGCGGGAGAAACCCATCTTTGCCAGGGCCTTGAGAAGGAAACCCCAATCCAGCTTATCAAATGCTTTCGAGATATCTAGCTTCAAACAAATCGACCCACCAGCCAGTTTTCATTTCAGACGCTGCGCCAATTCATGGGCCAAGGCTATATGATCGTGAATAGACCTGCCTCTAACAAAGGCAGCTTGGTTAGGGGACACCAAAGAGGGCAGCAATGGGGCCAATCGAGAGGCCATGATTTTGGTGATGATTTTGAAGGAGAAATTGAGTAAACTGATGGGTCGGTATTCGTTAAAGGTCTTAGGCGAGCTGGATTTAGGAATGAGAGCCAATAAAAAAGTGTTGGAGGCTGATAGGATTTTTCTGGATGAGAAGAAATTCTGGATTGCTTCGGTCACAGATTTTCCGACTCCCAACAAGATGTGAAGAAAGCTCCTGAAAAGCCATCGGGACCCGGGCTGCTATGCCTCTTCAAAGCAAAAAACCGCCTCTTTGACTTCATCAGAGGCAGGAATGGCACAAAGGGACTTGTTTTGTTCGGCCGTGACTTGTGGTAAGATGCAATCGAAGATCGATTCATCCAATAACACTGGGGCTGGTTTGAAACAAGCAGAAAAATGCTGGACTGCTCCTTACTTTAAGTAAGCTGGGTCCAGCGTGGAAATCCCATTAATGGAGATGGAGCTGATACTATTAACATAGCTCCGCGACCTGGCTGTTGCTTGGAAGAAACGAGTATTCCTGTCCCCTTCGGTCTTCCATTTGATGCGGGATTTTTGTCTCCAGTGTCTTTCCTCCGCGTCCAACAGATTGTGTAACTCTGCTTTGGCAGACTGAAGAGATTCCAAGAGAATCGGATCGGGGGATTTATCTGCATCTGCCTGGAGCGAGAGAAGTGCGTAAGCACGGAACGAGAGAAGTGCGTAAGCACGGAACGAGAGAAGTGCGTAAGCACGGAACGAGAGAAGTGCGTAAGCACGGAACGAGCCTAAATGCGAGCCTAAATGCGAGCCAAAAAGCGAGCCAAAGAGCTCAAGAAGATGCGATTCTGCCTTCGCTATGTTTTGCTGAAGAACACCAAATGACTGTTTATTCCAGGCCTTGAGCTTCTGTTTCAGATTTTTCAACTTCTGCAGAAGAACAAATTGGGGGTTACCACTGACTTCGGTGGACCATACCTCCTCAACCAGCTGCAGGAAAGATGGGTGGGACAGCCACATCTCCTCAAACCTAAAAGGGGGCCTTGACATGTTGCTGGTTTTTCGGAATCTGAAGGACTATCGAGCAATGATCTGAACTAAATCTTGCTAGGTGCTGAAGAGAAGTCTTTTTAAAGGCGTTGGCCCAAGTGGGATTTACCAAAGCTCTGTCAAGTCGAGCCGCTACATATTTGGAGCCCTGTCTGTTGTTGGTCCAGGTAGAATTACTGCCTCTGAATCCAATGTCCAGCAGGCCTGTGTCGAGTAGCATATCCTGAAACTCCGCTACAGCAGTGGGATTTGGGGGCCTGATACTGAACTTTTCGGTCTGCAAAGAGACTGTGTTGAAATCACCTATTACACACCAAGGTAGATTAGCCCCTGCCTGATCCCGAAGTTCCTTCCAGAGAGACCTCCGATGCCTTAGCTTGGTGCTTGCATAAACTGCCGTAACAACGCATGATCTCAACCCATTCTTCTCTACCACCGAAAGACTGATGTGTTGAGAAGAGGAGTTCAGCTGAGTGAATACCCATGGGCTAGAGGACTTAGCTAGGGCCATAAGTTGCAGGTAGGAGAGGAAGAGGAGGTGGGGTTGGAGAAGAAGGTATCGAAGCCAGCTGATGCAAGACTAAGGGAGTGGAAAGAAGAAAATTTGGTTTGAGGTTCCGACAGGATAATGAGGTCCGGAGAGTTGAGATTAACCAAACGCAAAAGAGTACGACGGGTGGGGGCATTTGCAATACCCCGGAAATTCCAGAAGATTGTATTGATCATTGGAGGGAACAAGCAACGGCTTGCTCCTATTGAAAACGTAAGTTGCGCCTAGCGCGAAAGCCTAAGCTTGTTGCCTTAGAGGTACTAAGCTTTCGCGCTAGGCGCAACAACTGTAGGCTATCAGTCTAAATAGGGCCTAAGCTTGTTGCGCTAGCGCTTTCAAGCTTACGTTCGCTCAATAAGTAGTTTGCTGCTTTCAAGCCAAGCTTACGTTTGCTCCCTCGGAAGCGGAAGCTCCCGTTCATGTGACGAACCGAACATCGTTAGGTCCCGAATTCTGCGAACCACCGGATCTAGACCAAGATCTCCATTACGTCGTACGATATATCGATCCGGAGAACTGACTTTCAGTTGTAAGTCATCCATTCTGCTCCTATCTAAAGTGATGCTAGGCTGCTTCACACAGGTGCGCTTCGCTCGGCCACATGATGAACATGTTTTGAGCTAACTGCATGTCGAGCGCTTAAGCGGAGCTTGTGGTCACTCGTTCCTCGCTTGTTCCAATCCTAGTAAAGAGCTTCAGATCCGATTCTAAACTAAATACGATATTCCATGTAGGCCCTCACTAGTGTCGTTATATTGCTAAGGGGTGTTATCCCCTTCTTTGTCTTTTTGTTTGTGGTGTAAGGTCCCACATCGGTTGGGACATGGAAGTGAGGACTACCCTCACTCCTATATAAAGGGTCTTCCCCCCTCTTGTAATGCAAGAACTTCTCCTCATGTGTTATGTATGCTAATTGAGGTGTTTTAGTCAATCAAATCTTTTTTTTTATATACTTGTCTTCTTTCTCCTTCTAGTGGGCTTTTCCCACTTTGGGCCTTGAGCCTATCCACTTAGTGGGCTTACCCACTTGGGTCTTTTAAGACCATTTGTATTTGGACAAAAGGTCCATAGGTCCTGGTGACCTAGTGTGCCGTGGGCTTCGGCATAGGGTATTAATACCCTAGTGGAGAGCGATTGCTCTAGCACTGTGTGTGCTTTGATCCGCAGGAGCACTGTGTGTGCTTAGCCTGCAGCGGCATCTCTGTCGCAACAAGTGGTATCAGAGCCACTGACCGTTGATCAGTGCCACTTTGAAGTGGGTCCCATTTTGAATAGTGGGTTATTTCGGACGTGAGCGTTCCGATAGCAGGATTTTTCCTGTGTAGTGGAGATATCCACTTATCAGCCTTGATTCGAGGGCTACCACTGGCATTACGCCTTGGGTGCGTGTTAACCACAATAGGAAGTGGGCCATCACAGGATTCTTCCTGTGAAACACCGTGTGGATTGTGTTCTACGACACGGTTGTAGTGGGACACTGTAAGTGATCGATCAAGGATCATCACAGTGATCAGGTAGCTCACCTCGATAATCGAGTGGAGATGGCAGATCTTGGCAATACGTTGAGCGGGATTGAGAAGCTCAACAACAGTAACTACGGTTACTGGAAGTCCTGCATGGAGTCTTATCTCCAAGGCCAGGATCTTTGGGAAACGGTGGCTGGTGCGGATGTTGATCCACCAGAGAACATTCCGGCAAATGCAGAGGCTTTGCGGAAATTCCAGATTCGAGCAGCAAAGAGTAAGCAGCATAAGCAGCAAAGGTAGAGCGCGCGGCGCGCTATTATTTATTCGCTCCTTAATAGCAGCGGCTAACTATTAAAAATCGGGGGAGCGCGCTAGCGCGGCGCGCTATTATTTATTCGCTCCTTAATAGCAGGTTGCGGCTAACTATTCTTTTTCCGGCCGGTAAATGGGGATCCGGCCGAGAAAAAGTGAGCGCGCTAGCGCTATTATTTATTCGCTCCTTAATAGCAGCGGCTTTCTTGCTGGGAAGGCGATGTTTTTGATTAAAACATCGGTGCAGAAGGAGTTGTTGGAGCACATTCGAGAAGCCAAAACTCCGAAATAGGCTTGGGACTCGTTTGGTGCGTTGTTTTCACGAGCAAACGATGCTCGGTTGCAACTCCTGGAAAACGAGATTGGCACACTCACGCAAGGTAGCATGTCAATCTCGCAGTACTTCATGAAGGTGAAGAATGTCTGCAATGAGATATCCCAGCTGGATGACGAGTCCAAGATTAGCGAGACTCGGATGAGAAGGATCATCATTCGTGGACTGCGGCCCGAGTTTGGTGGCTTCATAGCAGCAGTTCGTGGGTGGCCGACACAGCCCACATTGCTGGAGTTGGAAAATATCTTGATTAATCAAGAGACTTTGGCAAAGCAGATGGCCGGGGTCACCATTAAGGAGAGCGAAGAAGCTCTATTCTCGGGAAAAGGGAAGAAGAAGCCCAGCATTAATGATCAAAAGAAAAAGCCCAAGAATTGGAAGAAAGAAGAAGACAATGGAGACAGGAGAAGAAGTCAGGAGAAGTCGAAAGATGGAACACGAAGTTGGTCGTGTTACAGGTGTGGCAAGCCTGGCCACTTTGCTCGAAACTGCAGAGTGAAAGTTTATGAAGGAAACGTTGCAGAGGTCAGTTCTCATGTTGAGAATGATCGGCAGAATGACGAGGAGTGGAATGTGCATGCCTCGTTTGCGGATATCTGTTCCGCCAAGAAAGGCACTACAATTGATGTGTTGACGACAATTGTAGAAGAACATCAAAGAGGTGTAAGTGCCTGTGCAGCATCTACCTCTAAGGAGAAGATCGACTATGACAGAGACTGGATAGTCGATTCAGGGTGCTCACATCACCTGACCGGTGATATGAGTAAGTTCATGAATCTGCAGAAGTATAATGGGAATGATGCAGTTGTGACCGCGGATAATTATGTTTATCCGGTAAAGCACGTTGGAGATCTCGCGATTTCGCCACTGAAAGGAAATCCGAGAGTGCTGGAGAACGTGTATCATGTTCCTGGTATGAAGCTTAGTGTCAGTTCCGCAGATTACGGCAGCGGGTCACTACATTCTCTTTGGACCGTCAGATGTGAAAGTCCTGGCGAATGCAGATGTTCGTGGACAGGTCCTCATGGAAGGGAGGAAGGTAAAGATGTTGTACGTGTTCTCGGCTGGTACAGCATATGTCAACAAGACGCGTCGACATGAGACGGCAGACCTTTGGCATGCTCGGTTAGCTCATGTCAGCTACAACCGATTAGCTGTGATGATGAAGAAGGAGATGGTTCGTGGTCTTCCTTCTCTAGAGACACGAGAAGGAGTTGTGTGCGCTGGCTGTCAGTTTGGTAAGGCGCACAGACAGCCATTCGGAGAGTCGAAGGTTCAGTCGACAAGACCACTTGAACTCATCCATTCGGATGTTTTTGGGAGAGTTTCTACTCCTTCATGTTCAGGTAAGCGTTATATGCTTACGTTCATTGACGACTACTCGCGGTATGTCTGGGTGTACTTTCTGACAGAGAAGTCAGAAGTATATCAGAAGTTTGTCGAATTCAGAAATCTGGTTCCGAATGAGTTCGATGAAAGAATCAGATGGCTGAGGACAGACAATGGTGGCGAGTACACGTCGCAGCAGTTCAGTGCTTATCTGAGAAAGCACGGGATTCGGAGGCAACTCACCTGCTCCTACACTCCACAGCAGAACGGAGTGGCAGAGCGAATGAATCGGCATCTGGGGGAGACTTGCCGCAGCATGATGCATGCTAAGAATGTACAGCCTCAGTATTGGGCTGAGTGCATGACGACGGCAGCTCACGTCATTAATAGGCTGCCTCATGCAAAGCTTGATTTTCGCTCGCCGTACGAGGTGTTGTACAAGAGGAGACCGACAGTAACACACTTCAGAGTGTTTGGGTGTGTGTGTTACGTTCTTGTGCCTGAGCAGCTTCGGACGAAGCTAGAAAAGAAGGCAGTGAGATGCATCTTTGTCGGATATGATGAGCAGAAGAAAGGGTGGAGATGCGTAGATCCCACCGTCAACAAAGCCTATGTCTCTCGAGATGTCGTGTTTGATGAGGCATCATCGTGGTGGTCTACCGAAAATGTAGTGTTGCCAGACTCGGAGACCCTAGACACGAGTATGCGAGCGCTGTTACCAGAACAGCAGGAAGTTTCTGTTTCCAGTGACTCTGGACCGGAGGAGTCACCGAGATCGAGTTCACGAACTGTTAGTTCGTTGAGCCCGTGGAAGACTGGTACACGAGACTCAGGGAGTCTAAGGCTCGCAACCCAAGAAGTGTCTTCATCGAGAGACAGTGAGGAGAGTAGCTCAAGGAGAGAGCTACGGGACGTTCAAAGTCCAGTGCAGGTACCGGCGGCTGATGCTACTGTTGATGGTCAGACAGGTCTCAGGAGGTCTTCCAGAGTCATGAAGCCGAACCCGAAGTACGTGGATGCCAACTATGCTGACACTGTGTTGCTCTCACAGTGTTGTGTCTCTGAGAGTCAAGATGCTGAAGAACCTGGCTCGTTTGAAGAGGCAAAAGGTGATGCCAAATGGCAGAGAGCGATGAGTGAAGAGATATCTGCTCTAAAGAAGAACGAGACGTGGGATCTAGTCCCACTGCCTGCAGGAGTGAAGCCCATTTCTTGCAAATGGGTGTACAAGGTGAAACGAAAGACTGATGGGTCAGTCGAAAGATATAAGTTAGGTTAGTAGCTCGTGGCTTTTCCCAGCAGTACAGAATTGACTACGATGAGACTTTTAGTCCGGTGGCTAAGATGACTACTGTGCGGGTGCTTCTCTCTCTTGCAGCAAGCAAGGACTGACGTTTGTGGCAGATGGACGTCAAAAATGCTTTTCTCTATGGTGATCTGGATAGAAAAATTTTTATGGAGCAGCCAGCTGGATTCGTGTGTCCTAAGAATCCAGAGTTTGTGTGAAAGTTGAAGAAGGCTTTGTATGGCCTGAAGCAGGCTCCAAGAGCATGGTATGGGAAGATAGCAGAATTTCTGCTGTTTTGTGGCTACCAAGTGTGTGCAGCCGATTCTAGTCTGTTTGTGAAGCAGACTAAGGGAAAGTTGTCAGTGATTCTGCTGTACGTGGATGACCTCATCATCACAGGGGATGATGTAGAGGAGGTACAGAGAGTTCGTGAACATCTCTCTGTTCGGTTTGAGATGAAAGAGCTCGGGGAGCTCAAACACTTCCTTGGTCTGGAAGTTGAGAGAAGTGATAAAGGAATCTTCCTATGCCAGAGGAGATATGCGTCGAACTTGTTGAGCAAGTTCGGAATGACGAACTGCAAGCCGATTGCTTCGCCGATGGAAGCAAATCTTCAGTTGAGAACAGATGTTGGGGACAAGCTGGAAGATGCGCGTATGTATCGCCAATTGGTGGGAAGCCTGATATATCTCACCATTTCTCGGCCAGACATCGCATTTGCAGTGGGTGTCGTAAGTCAGTTTATGTAGAACCCACGAAAGCCCCATCGGCAAAGCGGTTCGTCGAATTATGAGATATGTGCGAAGCACTGTGGATTACGGGATCCTGTACAAAGCAGGAGTTGTTCCCGAGTTGGTTGGATTTTATGATGCAGATTGGGCAGGGGATCCTTCCACTCGCAGATCTACCACTGGGTACACTTTTACTTGGGATCGGGAGCTGTTTCTTGGTGCAGCAAGAAACAGCCAACAGTGGCATTGTCGTCAACAGAAGCGGAGTATCGAGCAGCGACAATGGCAGCGCAGGAATGTTGCTGGCTTTTGCTGCTGGTCAGAGAGGTTGGCATAAGTGTCGATTACCCTGTGGATGTATTTTGCGATAACCAGAGTGCAATCCGTCTTGCATCGAATGACGTATTTCATGCAAGAACGAAGCATATTGAAGTGCACCATCACTATATTCGGGAGAAGGTGCGCCAACGGCGAGATTGATCTGGTGCCCGTATCCACTGAAGAGCAGCTTGCAGATATCTTCACGAAAGGACTGCCTTCCCCAAAATTCTGCAAGCTCCGACAAGAACTTGGAGTTATGAGAAGAGTCGGTGTCGAGGGAAGGAGCTCACATCGAGAAGGAGCCTTGGCCTGATAAGGGAACGTCAGCGCTAAGGGGGAGTGTTAGAAGAAATAAGTGTTTAGGATGAAGTGATAGATTTTCTATATTTGACTTGAGATTTAGCGTTGTAATGTTCACGAGGTTGTAAATAAAAATAATCAAATGTTCAGTGCCTACTGACTGAATCACTTGAATCAAGCCAGAAGTAGACGTTCCAAAACTCCTTGATCGAGGAACTGTCCACAACAAAGATGATCGTACATAAGCATAAGTCCATGCGTAGGCATTCCGGCCTTTAACCTGCTGCCGCCAAGCTCCCTCGTCTCTGAAGAAGCAAGCAAGGTGGCGATGATGGATCGATCCCAGCAATAGAATCAATTCCTCCCCTTCGATCTGATGGATATGAACATCCTTATATACCTATAGTGAACCCTTCGCGAGTCCCGGTGGGAGGGATCCGGGGAACCCCAACACATGTTGATTCTATGGAGTCATAAACGAACTATTGAAATGTTGAGTAATAGAAGTCATCGATTTCGGGGAAACACTCCCCATTCTGATTGATTGGCCGGATTGATCTTTTCTTGAGCAAAGCAGTCCAGGCCTTGACTTTCCTCCAGCTTTTGAACGGGTAACGAATGAGACAGAAGCATTCCAAATGTTGGATGGACCATCTTTTCTGTTCCCTGCCGAGCTCACATATTTCTATCAACACCGGGAGGGGGGCAGACTCATTCGCTCTATGGGATGACCGGGTGCATGAACCACCTCTTCCTCAGCTGGAACAGTTGGGCCAGAGGAGATGATTGAAGCTTAGTGCCTAGTGCTCAATACCTATTTCCCCAAAACAAGATTGGGTGGGCAATCCGCTTCAAATTCTGTTGGGGGGGGAGTGGCCGACAGCACAAGCGGGGATGAACCGGAGATGTATTAATACGTTTTGATGAAGAGAGGCGCTAGGGAATTAGGATATTAGGCAAACGCAACCTTTGATTGGTTTGATTCGCCCACCCAGCAGAGGGACTCAGCACTGGAGACTACAAGCCGTCAGAGTTCTTTAGGGTTTGCCCCCCCCTTAGACGCCCGGGACGGATCGACGAAGGGAAGGATTGCATAAGAACTCTCGGCCCAATAAGTCCATAAGAAAGCTTTGAGTGATCGGGCGGGCTCGGGAAGTCGAGTCGACCTTGAAACGGGTCCAGCAGCACCCCCTTACAGACTCTATTTATTGGTAAACCGGTCGGGAAGAGCAAGTTGATGCCGGATCGAGAGGAGGGGCAACCGCTCGCATTTGACCGTATGAATAGAATCTATCGACAAGTCGAGCCTACGTATACGTTAGAGCAAGACGAGATAATCCCAGTCGAGCGCTTAAGCGGAGCTTGTGGTCACTCGTTCCTCGCTTGTTCCAATCCTAGTAAAGAGCTTCAGATCCGATTCTAAACTAAATACGATATTCCATGTAGGCCCTCACTAGCTCTTCGCTTGTAAGTACAAGGAGCATGCCCGAGGGGGCTACTACGCTCACCGCGCACTTGCATCACCACCTGAGCTTCGCTACCGTTTCTCGCCCAGCTCCTACGCCTACCACGAACTTGAATCATCACGTGGCTGCTAAAGCAAGCTAAGCTTCACACAGCCCTGAGGAAGCCAAAACACCCTCTCCTCTCACGGCCGAAGGCTCCGCTTAACGTTGGAGAGCTTTTAGATCCCGCCCTAAAACGCCCATTCTCCCAGAGTTCCGAAGTGATCCTCATTCTCACCGCAGTAAGAACGGGCAAGAATCGCTTCGGTTGGACTTTATAATAGGTACGTATCTGGCAGTGGTTCTTCGGATCGATCACAGATTCTCGGCCCCGTGTTAACCACGTTTGGCTTCCACTCCAGTTGACCTCTCTTGTTGCCATCCCCCCGTGATAAGGTAGAGAGCCAAACCAACCCTCCTCTTGTGGGGAGTCAAGTATCCCTGAGTCCTTCCTCCTTGGCTCAAGTCATTTGAATAAGAAAGAAATGAATAGGGGCGACTTCACTTAACTTAACTGAACGTCGACTTATCTGTCACATAAAACTTCTATCAATGCTAAGGTATATAGATAGTTTCTCTCCGATTGCCAAGGTACGCGTTCCAGTTCAAGCGCCTTCTCAACAAGCAAAGAAAACTTCATTCCTCTTACTCATATACCCTACTCTGCTTAATTCATTCTATAGGGCGAGCTAAAGACTCTTCCGCTGGTAAAGGTCTCCCCTTAATTCATTCTATAGGGCGAGCTAAGGTTATGGAAGAACTTCGTCGAAGAAAGTGAGATGTTGGTTATGAACGTCCGCTGTGGAGACTACTAAGGAAAGGTAGTAGGCCGAACTAGCCAAGGCTAAGGAGCGAAGCCCCAACTCTCTCCTAATGTCGAGCATAAGTGGCGAAGCCTTCAATTACGGACGAGTCTCCACTAAGGCAGCGAAGCAGCCGAGTCTACCGAGGCTAAGGAGGCAGTTAGTACGTTAGCCATAGTCTGAGCATGAGCGTTCGCCTACTATGTAGTCTGGCTATTAGAGCTGTGTAGTAAAGACTGAGCTACATATTCTAGTCGTTCGCCCCATGAGCAAGTCCGAGTAACACAGCCAAATCCTATCACACTGGTAATGAGTTATTGTGGAATTAGCCCTAACAACACATTACCAGCGAGGTTTTATTTCTTAGTGACGCATGTCATATGTGTTTCAAATATCTTGCATGAAACTTAGGTACATATTGAAATATCATTAATATGTTGTTTAGTTGTCATTTCAATGATGATAATGATATCCTTAGGCAACTTTTGACCACAATTTAATAGCCTTCATGAGCTTTTTGGTCCTCCTCTTCTGGGCTCAGATGTGAGCTACGCCATTAGATCTGCATCTCAAATCTGAGGTTTTTCCTTCATATCTATACTTTTTTTCATAGATTTGTGTCCATATCTCTCTTCATCTTTGCATCTCCATTTCCTTTTTTGTTTTCTGGTCTCCTCTTATTTCTTTGATTCCTTCGTCCCTTTGACGACTTTGTTTTCTTTCCCTCTCATCTTCTCCGTCCTTTCTCTTTTTAGTTGTCTTGTTCTTTTGTTTTGTCTTTAGTGTAGTATACTCTTCTGGTTTTTGTTCCTATGTGCTTGTTCTTTGCTTTGGGTTGTTTTGATGCTTTACATTAGTTTTATCTTTCTACTTTCCCTTTTTTTTTTCTTACTTCGTCTTATTTCCTTGTGTATTGTCTAGTTCGTTCCTCTCTTTCTTTTTCTCTCCTTTTCTTTCTTGAGCTTTTTGTTTTCTGAACCCCTTTTATACATCTCTTTTAGGAGTCCCATTTTCTCTCTTGAGCTTTTTGTTTTCTGGACACCTTTTTTACATCTCTTTTAGGAGTCCCATTCCTTTTAGTTTGTAGGATGAGAGAGAGAGATCTTTAGCATTGGGGTGGCGGTGGGAAAGGTCCCCCACCCCGTGCCCCTCTCCTCCTCCGTCCTTTCTCTCCACCCTTTTCATTTCCATCATCTCTTATCCACCATTTTTTCCATTGCTCGTCCTCATCTTGGCTTCTTCCTTCTTCTCTGCTGCTCTCTATCTCTTTTCCTCATTTCATTTAGCCCAATCAGATTAACACCTAAGATGGGGTGACTTTCGGGGTTCAATACTTTGTCGATGGTGTTTCTGGGTTTTCTTAGGGGACTGAAAGATCTATATATGAGGTGACTTTAGGTTAATGCTTAAGATGATGCTCGTTCACTGGGAGCCTTGTTACGGAGCTTTGAGCTACTATTCGAGGCTCTAATTTTATGATTTTGTGGCCAAGCACAATATTATGGGGAGATGACTTTGATTTTCGTCACCAATTCTCCTTGTTCCTTCCCGGTCTTCACTTACAATAACTCCACCCCTTTTCTTCTTTAGTTTTCTTCTTGTTCTTTTCCCTTTTGGCCTTTTATGCCCCATTGTTGGGTCGCGGTTGCAGTGTCGGCACCCTCAACTGTGCCGCTAAGCATGTACTGAGACTCTTATGGGCACTCCAACCCCGACTGGTGTAGGTTGTTGGTTGCTCCAACCCCGACTATGTGGAGAACGTTGAAAGGGAGGTGCTCAATGCTCGCTACTTGTTGGGAAGCTGAAACTAGGAAGTGATGTTCAGAAGAAAAGGTTCTTGTGAGTTGTATTGGATGGATTAGTTGGGTGCTTTGGTAGCTTTTGGTCTAGGATTGGCGAGGTTTGTGGGATTGTTGTGCTCTAGGAGTTAGGATAGGTCAGTCTTGGATTTAGGGAGTGTTTCCCATTATTTCTTCATCATGTACTATTGTATATAGCAGCTTTGCTCCACTATCCAATGAAATTATAGTTACCATTCAAAAAAAAAAAAAAGTCATGATTTTGACCTTTATTGAAAGAATGCTAGCACATTTAAGACATTTGGCTGTGTTTTCAATGAACCAAGGGTCCCAAGTGTTCATAGCAAAGTTGAGAACTATACAGCTATTTTCGAGTTCTCCCTATGTCAAATATTCTTGAGTTCTCCCTAAGTCTAAAATTAATTGAGTAAACTACCCACACAAGTACCACCATAAAAATATTTGATTAGACTAAGTATTTCTAATAGTGTTTTGTTAGTGATGGAGTATTTCCTTAATGTGCTCAACATTTTTGAACACTTGGTACTTTTACCGTATAATATAGTGGGTTTTTTTGTTTCGGGGTATTTAGAATATTAATCAATGATAAAGTAAAAATTCTTAATAGAATGAAAAGCTTTTATTAATTATAGTGGAGACCGACATCATCTATGTAAAGTATGACATTACTCGGATCGATGATTAATTGTTTTTAACCATTAATAAAATGTCCTTATTTGTTTATTAAAAACATTCATCCCACCCCTGCTAAGAATGAAAAATGCTACTGCTCAAAAAAATCTGAATTACAAAGCAAGAATAATGAGTATTAAAAAATGTTCAATATATTTCCTTATCAAACCTTGTATCTCTCATTTGATCCTACCTTTCCCAAAAGAATATTATCTCTCTCTACTCAAATTGCCAACCCCAAAGACATCTTAACAAGGGAAAGACCTGTCATACACAAACGGCGAACTTGCCTAAAAAAGCATCAGGATTATTCTAGTAAGATGAGAATGATTTAATCATTAAAATAAGGGTGGCAAAGGGCCATGCCCAGGTTGGGCCAGCCTTGGCCTTGGCCCGGCTCCTGTCCCCATAGGGCCAGTCCAGTCTTGGCCTTGGCCCTGGTAGGGCAGGTATGGGCCAAAAACAAATGAAAAAACTGAAAAAAAAAGAAGAAAAAGAGACCTGGGCAGGGCCAAATGGGCCAGCACCTGACCTAAACCAGCCTTCGGGCCACAATTCGTGGTCCATGCCTTACTTTTTAGGGCCGGACCGGTAGCCATTTGCCACTCGTTAAAAATAACTGAAGAAACAAAGTTCCCACTTCTGAAGCCTAAACATTTACCGGAGATCATCACCTTCCTTCCTTTAAACTCAATTTTGGAAGTAATCTCATTTACTCCTAACCCCACTCAGCAAAACAGTACCTTAACTTGCGCCATAAAAATTATGGAGAAAGGGGGCCATTTGGTCCAATGGCTTTTTTTGTGAATACTAGAATTCATGATCTTAACCTCCAACGAGCATGGGAACTTTGAAAATAAAGTTGAGACTATTAAACAAGGTGAACATCACCCAGTCAATTTAATCCAAGGGATATAACCAATGAGATGAGTATATCACAACATTCATGCATCATCATCATCATCATCAAAGCTTTATCTTAAGTTTTATGCATGAGAAGAATAAATACTTAAAGACTCAGAAACTTTTTAAGCAAAGTCATTAGAGAACATAATGCATAAAATACTAAAAAGGAAATGCTAAGAAGAAATGGTGGAGGTTCATACAAGTCTTCTAAAACAAAAATGATAATTTTTATGAGTAGTGATGCATTCCACAGTTCCACAAGACTGATCAGGAGTAGATGCATGCACTATTGTTTGTTGGGTAATCTTTTCTATTCAATGTCAACTTTTCTCAAAAAATAAAAAATAAAAAATAATCTCTCTCTCTGTCTCTCTCTCTGAAATTCAAATTCATTTATTCATAATTTATTAGCTCTATTTTGAGCTATTGTCATCATCTAGTTGGTAAGCAATTAGAGTCCAATGGAGTCAGAACTGTCTGACTCTGAAGCAAAAGATTCTCAACAAACATTGTTCAAGTTGAGTTTGAGGCAAAAGGGAGAAAAATCGTGCAATACACGTGGATCATTTGGACAGTTTTCACAGTTTACTTTGTAAAACACATTCTTTTCGAGTGAAAGAACATGCACTGTTTTCTTTTTGTGTTAATTGCTTAACATTTTATTAAATTTTATTCATTTCATATCATTTACCATTTCATCTTACCATACTATATCTTTTCTTTTTGTTCTTTTCATACCTTTTGTCTATTTTTTTTAATTAATTTTTCTTTAGTAGCTCTCAATGTTGTGCTGCTGATTGATGCCCTAACTAGTAAACTCCAAACCCAAACCCCATTCTGGTTTTTCATTCCATATCTCATTTCTTGCTTACCCTTCTTATAATATATAATGTTTCCTCTCTTAGATTTCACAACATTTTTGCTAAATGCTAATTTTGTGAGTGAATCACAGAGTTCTCTAAAGTTTTTTCGACCTCTTATGTTTGCTGCATAAAAGAAACTCATGAAAAAACATGGTGATTGAGTTTCATTTCCCTATTTATTTTTTGAAAAGATACTACAAAACGCCTATAGGCGAAAATGAACCGTGATTTTGCCTACCCTCATCACTGTCCAAAGTTCATCGTACGGTCACGATTGTCCAGTAGTGTTTCATTTTTTTTACAAATCGAAATGATCTGAAATTTGTAGAGTGTGTTTATAAAAAATAGGCGAATCTATAAAATATATCAAAAAAATATATTACATGAAATAAATTGACCAAAATACCCCCAAAATGTTTTAGGGGTATTTTGGTCAATTTTATTTTTGCGAATTATTTTTTTATATTTTTATTAAGTGCACCTCACTAAGATGTACATATGTTCCAAATTTCAGATCATTCTGATTTTTAGAAAAAAATGAACAATAAAACACTACCAGACAATCGTGACCGTGTGATAACCTTTAGACGGTGATAAGGATAAAAAAAATCACTGTTCATTTTTTCCTATAGGCATTGGGAAGACTTGTCCTTATTTTGTGTGTAAACATGCACTTGTTACTTTTTTCTTTCCAATGAGTTTGTCGTATATTGGAGAAGTCCTTGGCTTGGTTTACTTTGTTGACATTGTATTTTAATGTTGTAATGTGAACATTCTTTTTGACGCTAGAATAATTGATAGAAATGCCATGCATTCTTGGTGCTTAAAGATTTTTTTTTTATTTTTTTATTTTTTCTATGCTAAAGGATTATATACTATAAGATAATTTATTTTTGGTATAAAGAAGTCACAATTATTTTTGACCATTGGATGTGAAATCCAATAGATGAAAGTGTGTCACAATATTTGATAAATTTTACTTTAAACTTTGTGCCAGAACAATGACACATTCTCAAACATCAAATCCAATGGTCAATGATGATTGTCACATCTTTATATCAAAAGTAAATAAACCTTAAAATACACCATGTTGAGTCTTGTCCAAGACAAACCTTCTTTACTCAAGGAGTGTACTACTATGACCATCACATGTTTGTATGTCTTTTAGGGATTGTATACTATGAGACTAATTTTAAAAGTGTTAAAATTAGCCAGACTATGATAAAGTATATGGAATATAAGTTTAGTAATAATAAGAGTAGAGATGACGAAATAGTTAAGATTGACGTTAAAAAAATACATAAAAGAGCACACTTTCGATATTTTGGATCGATAATCCAAGAAAATGGGGAGATTGAGGAAAAAAGTTCAATCTAAAATGATGGAACTTAAAATAGGAACTGAATTCCACAAACCCTGTTCTGCTTCCCTCCTTATATTTATATTTATATTGTTAATTTATATTTATATTTATATTATATTATACAATACAAATCAATATTAATAAAATAGTTTATTATATTATATGTTAAATATAATACAAATATGTATTAATAAAGTAAATATAAAATACACTACATTATATATTATATTACGTTATATTAATATATTTATTTACATTATTATTATACATTTGCATTATATATAATATATTTAATATACTATATTATATAATATGTTATAGATATCATATATTTATATTTAAATTATTACCATGTAAATACTAGTACAGTTAATCATGTTTGTGACCATATATTATTACCATGTATTAATATATTTTCTTATCTAATATATTTCATATATGTAATTGATATTTACAATACAATATATATTATATATATTTTTATGTCTAATTAAAAATAATATTTAATATATAATATTTAAATAATAGTTAAATAAACATGATTTTATATTTCAACGCTTGTCAAAACATAGGTACTTAGAACTTCTTTACCATTCCAACAAGTTATCAAACATATACACTCAGAACTTCCTTAAATAACTTCTCTCTTCCCAACATAGAAGAACTTCCAATTCCTGGGGATACTTACCTTTCATTTATCAAGCAGACCCATAAAATGAGTTCAATTGAGATGATGATGTTGAGATGAATGAGTGACAAGACAAGAAGGGATAGAATTCGAAATGAATACATTCGGGAGAACTTATGAATGACGCCAATAAGTGATAAGATGAGAGAAAGTAGACTTATGGCCTCACTTAAGGTATGACCCTTGATAGAGCAGAACTACAAACCATCATTCATGTAGCCAACCTCAAATAGTTGGAAAAATGCTTTGATGATAATGGTGATGATAATACTTTGAGATTATTTATTTTTTGCACAAGGAGGTCATAATCACTTTTAACTATTGTGAAGCCCAGTAAATACGTCACAATATTCTAAATATTTTATTTTGGACTTTATGACTAAACAATGTCACATTCTCAACTACTAAATCTAAAGGTTAGTGATGATTATGATCTTCTTGTACAAAAAATAAGTAGTCTCATTGTATACATTATCTTTCTTTTTATGGTAGTTTAATAATAGATATTGAACTAGGGACATTGTTAAAAAAAAATTTAGAGAGAGATGGACTCTTTGAGAAAATAATTATACCTCACACAAATATTGTGGTGGTTTTTTTATTATATATGTAATAGTAACAATGGTGTAATATATAATTTCCTATCTTGTCAAATGCATTGTACAATTTCTTATCTTGTCGTATCACTATACAATTTCCTATATTGTCATATGCAATATATACTTTTATATGTTGTTACTTTCCTATCTTGTTATAATTTCTTAATTTTGTTTCTATTATGCCCCCTCAAACTCGGCTGGGGAGGCATTTGAAGCCCGAGTTTGAAATAAAGATCTCAAAAAGCATTTCTTGGCAAATGCTTGGTGAAGATACTACCTACTTGATTACGAGAGGAACAAAACGAGTGATAAGTAATCCAAGAGTAACCTTTTCACGCACAAAATGATAATCTAACTCAATTTGTTTTGTCCGGGTGTGAAAAACAAGATTAACTGTCATGTAGAGAGCACTGATATTGTTACAAAGAAATGTAGGTGGCTGAGGAAGAGGCACCCCAATATCCCAAAGAATAAAAGAAAGCCATGCACAATAGATGCCATAGATCAGAATTCCACTTCAACACTTAAACGAGCCACAGTCGATTGTTTTTTAGAACTCCAAGATATGCAGTTGGAACTAAGACAAGTATAGAAACCAATGGTTGAACGGTGAATGTTTGGACAGCCAGCCCAGTCTGCATCAGAGAAAAGCATATAACACAAGGGAACTATCAGATAAGATTCTTATACCACATGACTGTGTATTACTGAGATAACGAAGAATCCACTTTACTGCCTGAAAATGTGCAATTGTAGGGGCATACATTTATTGACACATTGTATTAATACCATGAGAAAGGCCACAATATATTGGAGTGTGCCAACAATGCTCCGATAAAGGGATGGATCAGGAACTGGATCAAGAGTACGCATGAATATTATTCTTTATTGCCATTAGTGTTGAAATAGGTTTGGCACCAAGCATTTGAGTACAATTAAGGAGATCTCGTGCATATTTGCTTTGCGATAGAAAAATTTTGCTTGAAAAATAAGACACCTCGATGCCAATAAAGTAGTAAAGAGATCCAAGATCTTTCATAGAAAATTCTTTTCTAAATTGGGAAATGAACCATTCTAGAAGATCTGAATTATCACCAGTAATAATAATATGATCAACATAAAGGAGAATGATAATAATGCCTTGAGCAGTGTGAGAAACAAATAGAGATGAATCAACTATGTTGCAATTAAACCCCAATGATAATAAATAGGCATTAAATCGATCAAACCATGCTCATGGTGCTTGCTTGAGACCATTGAAAGCTATTTTTAATTCGTAGACATGATTTGGATATTTTGAGCTTACAAATCTAGGAGGTTGTTCCATAAAAACAAGTTCTTTAAGAAAGCCATGTAGGAAAACATTTTTTACATCAAGCTGTTTGATAGATTAGTGGCGCATAATAGCTATGGTGAGTACAATTTGAATACTAGTAGACTTAATTACAAGACTGAATGTTTCAGATAAATCAACTCCAGCAATCTGATTGTATCCTTTAGCAACTAGTTTAGTTTTAAGTCTCTCTAGACCACCATCATACTTTAATTTAGTCTTATAGACCCAACAACAACCAATAATATTCATATCTGAAAGACGTGGAACTAGCTCTCAAGTTGAGTTAATATGTAAAGCTTCAATTTCCTCTTCCATCGCACGATGCCAACTCGGATGCCCCAAGGGACACTTAATGGTTTTAAGATGGGATAACTTCAAAAGTAGGAGCACTTGATATTGCTGCCATGGATGGAAGAATCCAAGGTCCTTGAGTACCATCTTGAGATCTTGTGACCATGTGATGACAATAATACTCAGAGGCTGGTAAAAAATTAGATTGGTTGGTTTCTTAAGTGACAACATTATCATCACCATGACTGTGTGTTGTATCATCCTGCACATCTTGGATTGATGTTAAAGTGGTGAAATCTTCTTCTATAAGAGAAGTTGGACTGCTCCCCCTAAACTTGAGCCATGTCAAATAAAGAAGTGCGGCTAGCATAAGGATAGATATTTTCATCAAATATAACATATATAGAGATATAGACTTGCCTTGTGGGTGGATGGAGACATCTGTAACCTTGATGCTAAATACTGTAACCCAAAAGTATGCATGGAAGATGACGATGATATAATTTATCTGCAGCATAGTCTCAAAGGTATGAAAAACACTGACAACTAAAAATATGAAGTGAAGAATAGTCTAGTAGGCGGCCAAACAACAAAGAATATGGTGAATCCATTTGCAAATTGGCTGAGGGAATCATGTTTATTACAAAGATTGCAGTATGGAAAGCTTCAACCCAAAATTGTTTAGATATTCCTGCATAAAACATCATTGTAAGACCCAACTCTACAATATTTCGATGTTTCCTTTCAGCTACTCCATTTTGTTCAACAGTTCTCGAACATGATATTTGCTGTACAATTCCATTCTCAATAAGATGAGTAATGAATTCTTTCTTAGTAAACTCACCACCTCCATCACATTGAAAAATTCTAATTCGTTTATTAAATCTCCTTTCAATCTTATGATGAAATTTCACAAATGCAGAGAAAAATTCAGATTTTTTTTTGAAATGATAAATCCAAAAAAAACGAGTATAATCATATCCATAAGGACCACATAAAAGGGATAACTCTGAGGAGATAAAACTGGATAAGGGCCCCATAAATCTGAATGAATCTTAAAAAAAGGTTCTGTAGAGGTCTTATCAGTACTATTAAATGGGAGTTTACAAACTTTTTCCCATCTGACAACTATCACAAAAAGGAATGAGATTTATTCTATACATCAACATTAATCAACTGTTTAGATTCTAAATAACATACTATATTAGTTTGAGGATGTCCAAGTCATGGATGTCTTACATCTTCTGATGTTCTCTTATTTCAATTAAAAAATAAAGCCTTCATATCCTCAAGTGCATAAAGTCCGTCCTTCTACTCCCGCTAGCTAGAGCTCTCCCTGTGCTCATATCCTTAATCCAAAAACCATTTGGTGAGAACTCAAAAACACAAGGAAAATCTTTTGTAAACTAGCTAACAGATAGTACATTCTTTTTCATCTCTGGCACCAAAAAAACATTAGAAATATTAAATTTTCCAAACCCAACATCAATATTTGCAGTACCAACATGTGAAATAGTCAATTTCTCACCATTGTCGACCATGATTGTATCTCGATCACTATAAGGGCGAAGGTTTTGTAGTTTACTTGGGTCTCCGGCAATATGAGTTGACACACCGGTATCTGGGAACCATTCTGAGTATTGAGAATTTGCTATTGTCTCTACAACAAGAGTTTTATGAGTGTCTTTTTCTTGGTACACACAAATTTGACATTTTTCAAGTGGTGTCTGAGCTAATTATTGCATCTGTGAATCTTGTTGGAACCTGTGATTCACATGTTGCATAGGTGTATCATCACTTTCTTGGCTTCTCTGAGGCACACTACGTCCCCCACTATTGTTGTGGAATGTTTGAAGAAATCCACGTCCTCTAGAATTGAAAAATTGTTGACCTCTAAAGTTATGTATGCCTTTATCTCTGTAATTTCTAGTACCTCTGTTAGGTCTGAGAGTTCTCTGTTGTTCAGCAAGAGCCATATACTGATTGGGATATGAGATTTTTTCAGATACATGAGATTGAGTTATAATCTCATGGCTTTGAAGACATGGTATAATTTCATAATAGCAAGGAATCGGAGCCTTAAGCATAGTGGTAACAAAATTATTATATTTTGGACCAAGTCCATTAAGAAGCCAAAATACTTTATTTTCATCTGCTACAGGTTTGCCAATAGCAGCAAAATCATCACAAATACTCTTGAATTTGTATATGTATTCTAATAGGGTTGAATTTATTTTCTTATAGAATTAGAGTTGTTAGGTAAGTTGGAACTCCCTAGCTTGAGAATTACCTATATAAGCATTCTTCAGACATTTCCAAACTTCTGCAAAAGTCTTGAGGCCAACAACAAGGCTAAGACACTCTCCTGATATTGTCCATGTGACTTAAGCTTTAAGAAGCCAGTCCGACTTTAGTCATGATTTAGTCTGGGTTTTCGATTCACTCTTACCATCAGGAGAGGAAATATTTTGATTTGGTATAAGCAAATCACCATTAATAAATTAATAAAGTTCCTGACTCTCAATGAGAGAAAGCATTTAAGTTTCTCATAATAGATAGTTATTTTGTGTCAACTTAATAGATACAAAGTTACCTATATCAAGGGTGGAGGGATAGAGATACTCGGATATTGAGGTTGTAGTAGTCATTGGAAGGCAAAAAAAAAATTGAAATACCGTGAGTCAAGATGAGGTTGCAGCCCATTTGGATTTAGAAACGACTTCAAGATGAAACACTGAAAGGATTGATAATGCTTTCATAAAAAAAAAGGATTGATAATGCTTTCATAAAAATTAAAATTAAAATCTAAACCTAGGTTTAGAAGGTAAGAATCTCTGGGAATGAGACGTGAGAGGAAGGTATAGTATGTATGTGATGAGGTTTGAAAGTGAGAGATGTAAAGACATATACCATGCAAGTGGCGATATGTATGTGGTGAAAAAGAAATATGTAGGTGCTGATATGAATTTGTGCTGAGGTATAGATGATATGACGTGAAAGAAGGAAAAGATATGTAAGTGGTGAGAGGTTCAAACAGTGAGAGATGTAAACACAAAGGAATGAAAGATGGACATTAACGATGAAGAAGAAAGAGGGAATAAAAAAAGGTAATTGTTTTGCTTGACCTTCTCTTTTAATTTGCCCAATTAGATTGGCTTTACGAATTGCCCTACATGCACCAGTGGATCTTCAATAGAGGAACAACAACCATGGAAGCTGAATTGGGATCGATAATTACTCTGATACCATAAAAAAAAATTTAGAGAGAGAAGAGCTCTTTGAAAAAATAATTATGTCCAACACAAATCCAAAGGTGGATCTTTCATTGTATATATAAGAGTAACAATAGTGTGATATATACTTTTCTATCTTGTCGTATGCAACATAAAATTTCCTATATTGTTACTTTCCATTACAATTTCTGCATTTTGTTTCTATTATTTGTATCACAATCGTCAACATCTTAATTGATCAAGCCCAATACACCGTTTTTTAGATGGATCCCTTCTGCCCTGTGGACAAATAAAGCTTATCAAGTGGGAGCTACTAGCCTGAAAGGTAGTTCACACACTTTTTTTTTTTCCTTTTTTTTTTTTTTTTTAAGAAATATTAATTCGAGACGCTGAAAATAAAATTCTAGATGTCCCGTCATGACATCTGCTACCCTGACTATTTTGCCCCGCTCAAAAAAATTGTTTCATGGGATCTGCTACCCGGACTACTTTGGCCCGCTCAAAAACATTGTTTTATAAGCCTTTACCAATTCACGGTAGAGACGTCATCATTTATAATAAAAAACACTCAAATATTTGAAGCACATGAGCTTCCTAATATATTCCAATATTCCACAACACCCACCAAAACCTATATCCTAAGCAAAAAAAAAAAAAAACACCCTAGTCTCTCTCTTCTTGTATTCAATGGAACTGGTCTAGTCCTTTAAAAAAAAAAAGTAGGGCTTGGGCCACAAACTGTGGCCCGAGAGCCGAGCTATGGCCAGCGGTAGTGTGATTCGGCCTGGCATTTTATTTTTCCTTATTTATTTATTTGCTTTTGTTCCAGCCCAATGGGCCCCGCGCATTGCCACCCTTAACCAAACTCTCCAATGAGACAAACATATTATCTCAATTTGAAAACAAGCAGGTTTCAACTTTTTCCAAACGCGGATCGATTCGTTTCATGTCCATATCTTTCTCGATCAAAGCACAAGATTAAAGATTCCATATCCATTAGTGGCCCACTAATCTCTATCAATTTTTTATAAGACAATAAAGGCGTGCCTAAGAAAAGAGGAAATCATCAAAGATACATTGTCCCTCCTTGCATCAAGATATGCATCCTAGATAATTTGAAACTAAGACGGACAAAAACAATGTGAAAACCTTTGCTATTAAGCCTTAACCTTCCAACAAAATTAACCAATTATCCTAGAAATCTCCTTGAATACATTCATGTGTGTCATAAAGAATTCGGGTTAAGAAATAGGCTGTCTTCATCTAATACTAAGGTAGCATTTATTTTATTGTTGTTGTTGTTGTTGTTGCTGCTGTTGTGTTGATATAATAGTAGTAGTCAGTGTTCAAAACAAAACCATGGAAGCCGGCTCAAACCAGTGGAGTACTAGTCCGAATCTAGAAGTCTTCAGTTTTCATCAGTTCCCACTTAGTTTTTCCTTTTTAAAACAAATTTCAATAAGAAAAACATGTGGAGAACTGGTAAGTGGGCAGTCCCAAGCTCAGGAACCAGTATTGGCTGGTTCAACCCATGGGTGTAGTTTTCAAAACACTAGTAGTAGTGGTGGTGGTAGTATTAGTACATTGTAAACCATATTGTGGATATTGTGGTCTATTTCAAAATGGAATAGACTGGCGAGTGCACAACACTCGTCATAAGTGCGGGTAACACGGCTACACGTTACACATGAATAGTCCACATTGAGTGATTTGTGTTGTGCACGGTGCACAACGCACAAAATTGAGTGCTAAGTGCACTTATATGGCGCATATGCAACCTTTCATTTTGAAAATGGACTCTTTGGTTTGCATATACAATTCCTACAATATGGTCCATAGTATCACGATCCAATCTAAACCGATACAATTCCAGGAGTAAATATATATTTATCGCCTTAATTTAGGTTAAATAGGTAACCTGAGTAAATATATATTTATCGCTTTAATTTAGGTTAAATAGGTAACCTAATCCCTCTTCCTTAATCTATCCGAGTCTTGTCTCTAAAAGAATTTCTTGTTCGTTAAGCTGCATGGTGGATAACCTAATTAAAGAGAGACCCCACTGAGTTGAGGAGGGTATTTTTGTAATTTTGATAAGAAAGTAAGGAGGGAGGGATATGTATAAGGGAATAGAAAACTTAGGGTTTGGGGTGGGCCCACCTTGTGTGTGATTCTTCCCACTTGATGAGAAAGTGATCGCATGGTGACGCAAACGCCTTCGGCCGCAATTCTCATAGCAACTAACTCACTAGGCAACAAGAAAAACAAAACACCTCCATTCACATACTAGATGTCTTTTGGGGCATAGGATAGGCAGAGGCAAGAAAAGTAACTTGAAAATCCCACATACAAGTTATGGAATAAAAAAATAAAACGTCAATGCAAGTTGTCAATATTGAATCATAAAAAGGGACTCCCATGTTATTTAGCATTTATTAAAGGGTGGTCATAATCAATTTTAATCATTAAATGGCCTACAATAATTTTTTTAGATACTCTTACCGCATGGTATAGTAACGTTGTCGTAAATTTCTAGTATAAAATAAAAATATTTATTAAAAATAGTGAACAATAACATCATTAACATGATAGGTGATATCATCCATAAAATGCATTAATTGTTTTTTAACTATTAATAGAAATACGAGCTTCCTATGTTTCTCCTGCAACATAAAAGTTCTATCTTTCTCTTTATCCAACCGTCTATTCTGAATGGAAGGTTAAGATTGCTCCAATCACAATGTTACGTCTCTATACTATTATATTTTAAATTTTTAATTCTTTTCTATAAACTATTTTGACACCCAATTTTGGACATCCATTCCTCTATTAAACTCGCACTGGCAAAAAATATAAAAAAAAATATTTTCAATAAAATAAAATGATAAAAATACATCTGAAAGCTTCAAAAGGTATTTTGGTCATTATATTTTATCAAAAATTTATTTTAAATTTTTTTTATAGGTGCGTCCCAATGAGAAGATGACATGTACTAAATTTCATATTCATACAATTTGTATAAAAAATCTAAAAATAAAATACTTAGAGACGTCGGATCTAAGATCAAACGATGAGTGGCTCTCTTGATCAAAATTGGATGACTGGATGGTAGGGGGAGGATAGAACTTCTATGTTGTAGGGGGAGCATAGAAACCTTTCCCTTTTTCTTATAGAAATATTCATTCTACCTTTCTAAATGATAAAAAATGTCCTATTTGAAAAATTTTGTATTACCATTCAAGGGTATCCCACATGTCCAAAAATATCAAGGATTTTAAGGGTATACACCATCAAGTGGTGTAGCGTAACAAAACCCACTATTAAATAGTCAATTTTATGGCGTGTGATGGGCCACGATATTTGAAAAAATATTTAACATTAAATTTGGTCAATGGAACATTTAGGACCATCTGATTTAAAACTTGATGGGCATGATAAAAATAAGGTACACCTAAAATTTTATCCAAAAAGGTTGTCTTGACGTTGAAAAATTTTAATTGATCATCTTTATCTCTAACGTAGAGATATTAAAAAAAAAATGACTTGAAGCCTTGAACTTAATGCACCTTGTAAAAACATCATATAGACCATCTATTTTCACAAATTTTAAGTCTTCATATATTTGCTCATCTATACTATTTATATTATTTTTGGAGCTTTAAATTTTATATCAAGGGAAAAAGTAAAATTTTAGGCCATCATAGGGGTTTGTGGGACTCGAATCATGTTCTCCAGCAAGATTTAGAAACATGCCTTTTATTTTATTTTTATTAGTAAGTGAGCATAATCAAACTTGAGATATAGCAATGCTAACTTTAATGGCTAACCACTCATGCCTAAGCCCAATTCCTAGATGTGTGGTTTACTATGATTTTTTAAGGTTTGCAGCCATAAAAAAATAAGCCAACCATCATGAACACTCAGCTATGGATGCATCCGAATGCCAACTGCACCCTTGTAAGAAAGGCATATCGGGTTTAATTGGTTAGCAATTGACGATATATAATGTTACGTCCTAAGCTCAATTCCTATAAGGGTAGGCCTTTTCCCCCCTTACTCACCACCAAAAAAAAAAAATAAGAAAGAGGAGAGAGAGAGGCACAAAATTCATGTTGATGAGTCAATGCCCTCCCTAAACTCAATGCCATGAAAACCCAAACAGCCATAATAAGTTGCATCAGTGTCCATCAAACACATTCCAAATCACACAACTGCCTGGAAGGAATAAAATAAATAAAAAAATAAAATACACATGAACCCCATAGCTCGGACTCCTGCAATATAAATCAAATTACGACCCGAAATAAATAAATGATATCTTCCAGTGGACAACATAAATTGAAATAAAACATATATAATAAATCACATTAAAGAAATACAAAAAGAAGTAACGTGCATGAACATGAATCCCTCTCCAATGAATTTCTCCACAAGAGGACTGAATGAAATAGAAGTAAAAAAGACGAACCTGACACAGAGAGCTTGCAGGACTTATGGTACAGGAATTTTCGGGCAGGGCAGAAGCGAAAAGGAGGAAGATAAGGCTATGGCAAGAGTGTGGCTTTTCATTGTCAGAAGTTTTTATGCCCAAACGCTTTCCAACTTTATGAGGAAAACACAAAAGACCAGTATGAGGTTTACAACCTCGGACAGTAATCTTTGACTTAAAAAAATTGGAACAAAATGCAATCCGAGCTGTTGAACTTTGGACTGTACATTACCCTCTTTACTAGAGAGTATAAGTTGTATAAGGTTTGTAAACTCACACCGCGGTCAGTAGCTTAAAAAAAACTTATAAAGCCGGCTGAGGTTCGCAATCAATGTTTAAAAAATCAACTCGGTCAAGATACTCAGGCCCTGGCAGAAGTGATTTACTCAGGGGAGTAACACGCACGAGTCCAACTCTTTTTTTTAAACAAAAAAAAGAGGATAAAATAAGAGTGATATATTATAAGCACCATCATTATCATATACATCCTAAAATGGCATGTTAGTTAGCCCGCCGAGTCTTTATGGACCTCATTGCATGTTGTAGGATTCAAACCCGGACAGAATTAAAACTTATTATCTAACACTCCCTAGAAAGACTTCATAGTACATTTGACTTAAATTTGAGTTGCTCAGTTAATTGAAATAAAACAAGCGTTGTACACCCAACTTGCCCAAAACTCGCCTCATCAATAAGGGGAGGTTGAGTTACTCGGCCGAGTTTTAAAACGTTATTTGCAACCTTGAAAAGCTTGTTCTTCTCATATTTAAGGTAGAACAACACATCCGAAGTTCGCAAGAACAAGCGGTCCGATATCCTAAACTTCTCAAACTTTAAAGCCCGTGTGTTCCGTATTTAGAAATCAAGCATGAAAGCCCGTGTATCCCATATTTAGGTTGTTCAATGTTTTGAACATTGGACAAACCTAGATATGCATTCCCCACGATTCCTAGAGCCCCATAGATCCAAGAAAAAAAATTAGATTGGTACGATATTTTCAATATCGGATCGGAGACAATTTGTCAAAAAAGAGCCACACTTCCTCATAATTTTCACATAAAATCGAAACTACAAAAACCCTTAAATAAAGTGGTACGGATGTAATTTTTCCTTTTTCTTCATATGAGTTGATATGCAGCAAAATAAGAGAGAGAGAGACGGGGGCGGAGAGAGAGGCTTTCCTTTATACTACATAAACCAGTGCCAATCCACAAATCATAGTTCTAAAACTCGGCCGAGTAATTCAGCCTCAACTCATAGACGAGGCGAGTTTTGGACGAGTTAGGTGTACACCGTGTTTTTTAAATTTTAAATATAATATTAGCGCAAATTCATATCAAATATGTTAGGATGGCTTACTTGTTAGCTCTAAGGGTTAAAGTATACGTCAATCACGGGTTTAAATCTTGTTAGGCACACCTATTTTTTGAAAAACATCATTTCAGCGTTCAACTTTGCTCAAATAAAAAAAACCATGAGAATTGATCCTAAAAAACCTCTGATAAAGAAGTCATTTTTTTTATTTTTTAGGTAGATTAGTGAGGAATATAGGCACCTACCCGTTTTTAGAAATAATTAGCAGTTTTCAAATGTGTCAGTAGAAATGAAAACCTAAACCGATAGCTAAAGCTCAAGTGATCCTACCACCACAACCTCAACCCCATTCCCAAAAGAGGACCATTTACATATTTCAATGTTCAACTTTGCTTTGAAAAACATTTGCTTTGCTTTGAAGAACATTAGCTTTGCAAAACATCATTTAACTTTGCTTTGAAAAACATCATTTAAGCGTTTAACTTTGATCAAACAAAAAAAAACCACGAGAATTGATCTCGAAACTTCGTATAAAGATGTCTTATTCTGTTTTTTGGGTAGGTCAGTGGGGAATACAGCCCCTATCCTTTTTTAAAAATAATTAGCAGTTTTTTAATATGTCAGTGGAAATAGAAACCTAGATTGGTAATTGAGGCTCAAGTGGTGCTACCACCGTAACTTCAACCCCATTCTCAAAAGTGGTTTTTTTACATAAGTCACAGCACCCAACACGCCAGTCTCACTTTGTTGATAAAGGAAGTACTTATAATATTTATTATCACTAGTTTTTTTTATTTTCTTTAAAAAAAATGAGCTGGACTCGAACGAGTTATTCATACTTACCGGAATTTTACGATGCATGTTCTCAACTACATCGGATGGTACTCTTCCGGTGAGTTTAAATTGACTACTTTTTGCCCATTTTTTTTTGTTAAACCTACTGTGCCAATGGCTCATAAAGACTATCTTCTCTCATTTTTCAATAAAATTATGGGTAAAATGGCGATTTTGCTGTCCATCGCACATGTGTTGCACGTTCGAGCCGTTGAAAGATTAAATACGAAATAATTTTTTTAATACTTACTCAAAGGTAACAATCTCACTTTTTTCATTTTTAAGTTATTCAATATTATTTAGTTGTTTATTTTCCCATCTAGAATTTCTGTTTCTCTTTGGAGTTTCAAATTTTTCGATAAACTAAATACTATTCTAGAAATTCCCATTTTCATATTTCCAATTTTTAATAGGCTTAATTAGAATACAAAAGCCATTTCTAAGGGTCTATTTGATGAAAAACTTCAAAAAACATTTATTGAACTTTTTACAATTTTGAGGTGAGGAAATGGCATTTGCTGCATGGGGGTATTTGATTAGATAGTCTAAATTGAAATTAAAAAATATTTAAATTCTATGTGCCATTTGATTGTCATTTCCAAATTACAATTCAACTATTATCTCTCTCACTCTCACTCATACACACACAAAGTGGCAAACATTTTCCCCAGCTGTTGTTTGATTATTGATGAACAGGCTTGTGTATGCTTTTAGAGAGAGAGTCCATTTGAAATGAGATTAGTGCAAGTGTACAGGCCTGTGTGAGAGTGAGATCCCTTCTTCAAATGAAGACATCCGTCTGTGTGCAAATATAACTTGTGGGAGATGAAAGAGGTCGAGCTTGTTTTCATAGCCAAATGCAAGCTCGACCGCAGTTGGCGATGATGCGTATCTAAAATTACATATATTCTCTTTTGTCCTTGGATTATTACCACCTCGAAAGTCTTGAAGGCAGTACCTTGTGGAGCCAAAGCCTTGCATGCTGAAGCTGAAGCAGATATTTTCCAAACAGTGAACACGTTTGGAACCTGAAGCAGATATTTTCCAAACAGTGAACACGTATTGTAACGTTATGTCGAAGGATATAACAGCCAGCTTTCTATTGTGAAATTGAGGATGAAGATGTTAATTAACATAAGCTGAGACACATGTTCTATCAAATGCTCCAACATAATCATGGATATGTAGGAACAAAGAAAAGTTGCATGATGACTGCATATGGTTGAGAATATTTTGCTTCACTTCAGTTACTTTACTACCTGGCTGGAAATAGGCATGAATCTTTTGTCCACCGAGAGACGAGGTTGAGTACAATGTACTCTAGTCTCAGGTTCAATATTGCATTGAAAACTCTATTCAAATGTCTAATAATGGTTTCTCCTAAATGTTGATGGTCAAATTGTGAGTAACTGAGTAAGAGTTCAAAAACTTGCCGCTTGTTCTTCTTCCACAGTATTTATGTTATCACTTAGCAGGGATTTATTTCTGAGTAATCCATAAAACCTCAAAAAAAGAGTTAACATCCATACGCGCGTTAAGGTCAAAACAACTTGAATTAAATACTCAATGAATGCAGCCCCAGTAAGCAGAGAAATGTATACCCGCACCCATGAATGGGTCGTCTACGAACCTTATCCAAGAAATGAAATATTACCCATGTATATAAGATTGCTACAACAATTTCACGAGCTTGTTCTGTTCTGGGTCAATACTGATACAATTTTATGCACAGACGATCACAAAAGACATATGTCGTAATATATCGCACATTCAAACCCATTGATTCGACAAATGGATCACAAACCATACATCTAAATACCTATAATCTTCATCATCGGAAGAAACATCGAAACACATAATAAAAATAGATAAACCAAATATAACTCCAAAATCTCGGACAAAACATGCCCATACAAAACATCAACAAAACATGTCCATAAAGGGCCCATAGGCACTCGTCCATACAAAACTTCAACAAATCATCTAATCGTTCCTTTGAAGTGCAAACAATAAAAAAGGAAAAAGTCTACGTCACATTTCGCTGAACATCATACCTACAGTATATTATACCTTCACTATTTATTTTAATTAGATATTTATCAATGGGGGCAGTTTGCATACGGATGCATCCGTAGGTGTAGAGGTAAGGTGCACCTTCAAATTTTACCATGGTATATAATTTTGATGTAAAATGTTTTTAGGATTATCTCAAAATCTATTTTTATATCTAATTATAAAATTTTAGATTTCAAAAATGGTTAAAATCAAGTAGATCTATAAACATATGGAAATCTTGAAAATGGATGGTGTAGATAATATGTTGTAAAATACACTATTTTTAAGACTTAAAAATCTTTTTATTTTTCATGGTCATACATCTCGATGTCAAGATGTTCAATCAAAAAGTTTTTCAACGTTAAAACTACCTTTTCTGATGGATTTTTGAGGTGCATCCGTAGTTCTACATTATAAAGGTTGCATCCTTATATAAACTTTTTCCTTTTATCAATTTTAGATTAAAAATACTACTAAGTCTTTTTACCTCAAGGCATAAATATACAATATGATCTCCTAGAACCATATTACAAAGTAAATTTCCAAAGGATGACATCATCAAATGTCATACCAGTAGGATGCTTTTTTTTCCTCTTAGACCGCATTTGAATTGGTGTAGGCACCCTAACCTCACTCCATTCAATATTGTGTGAAAAGGATCATCTTATAGCCATCAATTCGGGACCCTGCTTTCAGGAATGGTTATCTAGTACATTTAAATACAACAGTTCTGAGGATCCTGGGGTGGTCCACAGGGTACTGTTTGCCATCACCTAGTGAACGTTTAAAATGGTCTCCCTTTGTACACTGGATTACAAAAGAATATTGGGCCCTATTTTTCTTTTGGGTGTGGTTTGTATAGGGCTGAGGCCCCAAACAATCGAAGTAAGACTCACCTTTAAATAGTGTCGGAATATGTTTTTCGGTACTGGAAATTTGACGCACCTTTAAATAGTGCCGGAATATGTTTTTTTTATATTGGAAATCTTTGTGATGGCTTGAAACTTTTATTTTCATATCTAAATTATAAAATTTAAAGATTCAAAAATAGTGTATCAAACAATTCAATGAACACTTTAAAAATATGAAAATTGACTGTCCAGAAATACATTACAAGTTAGAGTATTTTCAAGACTTGAAATCCATTTTTTCTCATGACCACACATCTTAATGTTGAGATGATCGATTTGAGGATTTTTTAACATCAAAATAACCTTTTCAAGTGGATTTTTTAAGTGCACCTTAATTTAATTGTTTAGGGCGTCGCCCTGATATACATATAGACTTTTTCCTCTTCTTTTTGACATGAGGGCCGACTCTTTTTCTTCTATTGTATGGGGTGCAATTTAACAGGTGGCTCTTACAAACCCAGCTTTACATCAGTTCAGCATGATGCCAACCGTTTGCGCATATGCCCAGGCATTAGGTCAGTTCAGCCATGATGCCAACCCATATACATATGCCCAGGCATTAGGGCAAACAGATATATCAATAAAAGACAGAGCGTGCCCCTGAAAGAGAAAAAGAGTGATATTCAGATGTAGTCAGAGTTGCCTATATGACAATATAGGTTGATAATTTTATGTTATATCATATACACTGGTTCAGAAAATCTCAGCTGACCGCCTTAGAAGTGTATGATATAAATTATATCATAAAACAAACCATGGTCCCCACGTGCTCGTGACGCTTTTACATACGGGTGCAGTTTGTATAGAGCCTAGGCTCTAAACAATCAAATTAGACCCTACCTTCAAATAGTGTCGAAAAATGTGGTTTCAACATTGAAAACCTTTTTTATAGCCTTAAAATATACTTTTATATTTATTTATAAAGTTTAAAGATTCAAAAATAATGTAGATCGAAAAACCTATGAAAACTTGAAAATCTTGAAAATTAATGGTCCAAAAATGCAGAACAAAATATACTATTTCCAAAACTTGAAATCGATCTTTTTCTCATGTCCATGCATCTTGATGTCGAGATGATCTATTTGAAGATATTTGAGCATCAAAACAACCTCTTCTAGTGAAATTTTTGGGGTAGGCTCTAATTTGATTGTTTAGAGCCTCGGCTCTATATAAACTTTTCCCTTTACATTATATGGTGTACAAGGATATCACATTTTCCACTGACAGCCTTAGATGAGTATGATATAAAGGACTTGCCCAAGGATTCAGTGACAAAGTGTAAATTGGGATCCAATATGAGAAAATTCTGTGGAATCATGACCATCAAAGAAGTCTATCAGTGCTACATGTAGCCTCGACAATGAACAGTTGAGATAAACCATTCCACCGTTTGACCAGACACTGGTGGACTAGAGTTGTGGAATGGTTCATCTAATTCCCCCCTTTTGACAAAAGGACGTTGGGCAACATGTAATTCAGTATTTTATAACGCTACATGTAGGATGCTACAAACTCCCTACAAATAGAAAACTCCCCGCTTTTGAAGATAGCGCGCAACACATAATAAGCAAGAGGTAAGAAGACCACCAGCCGAAGTTATGATACCATGGGATATTGGTTTGGATTACCATGCACAGGACAAACACTTCTTTCTTGATAAATAAGATGGATCAAAACATTTGCCTCAAAAAGTGCAGAGAGGAGCAATTAGACTTTTGTAAAACTTACTAAGGTTTTTTCTGCAGTTCAAACTCCTGGACTCAATGACAGCACCCTCTCTGCCAGAGAATGGGGCTCTAATGCAAGGATATAGGCTCGTAATAACTCAAACAAAACTCACTTTCCAGCCGAGATATCTGTACAGTTAAAACACCAAACCCCCATCATGAAGAGGTCCTTCGCCTTTTTGTGCTATGGTCCCCGAGTTGAAGGCCAATCGATAGGTCATCATTCGACCCATCCTTACCATCTCTAAGCTCCGATAGGTTTTCGGGGTTTTGTGTTCGGCTCTGATTTGGTTGGCCCAATGCTACATGGAAATCCTGCATGAATTGGAGCTCGACGCTTGTGGAGGGCTCGGCAAGCCTTGTGATGAAGTCGGTCTGCCTAAAGAGAACATCCATGTCTACCCCACCACTTTGGGGGGTAGAACTGTGGGGCCCAAAACCTGTCATGTCTTCAAAAGGAAGGGACTGACATCCTTCAAGCGCTTTGATTTTAGCTTGGGAGTGGCTTCCTCTAGGAGAAGGCTCCTCCACTGTTGGGTCTACAACTGCATTGGAGAAGTCTTGCCTTTCCTCTTCAACAATTTCTGGCCCATAAAAGACAAGTGTTACCAAACGCTCCATCAAGGAAACCATCAACACAGTGAAATGTATCGATAACAGTACATATCAAAAATAAAAATAAAAATGAATATTGATCGCACACAAAAATGAGTCTCTGAAGATTAAGGCATTTCTGAGACGCAGAGTCCATATTTATGCAACTTATGGTCCAAGGTAGCAGACACAGACCTTGATGGAATATTCTTAGTTTGGTCTCTCTTTTTCAGTTGTCCTGTTAAATAGCAATGGTTAAGGATGCCATTCTCCAGGCAACCTCATGGCTTGTTGCAACGAGAATTGTAAATGCATCAAATGCTCCAATTAGATGAGCATTAAATGTGTCTTGAGATGAACATTGACTGTTTTGCCACTCTGGAAGGGGCGTAAAGCACTAGATACAACAGATCTTTCCAAGTCTCATGTCATAAGAGAATTAGATAATGGGCATCTAAATATATAATTTTAATACAGAAATGCATGCACGTATAGTCCATCTCTGCATATATATATATATATATATATATATATATATATATATATATATATATACATGGGAATTGTCTACAAAGAGACCATTTATTTTTTTTGTACGGAGGTACAAGCATTCTCACTCATTACATGTCAAATTGGATGGCTTGAAGTGAGTCACGATGTTTGAGTTTTTTTAGGAACTTTGTGTCTTTTCAATGACACTCTTAGAACCACCCATTTTGAAATTTAAGGGACAAGATCAATAAAGATTTGGAGGTCCATCAAATTGCAGACCATCAAAAGTAGACCTCTCAGCGTACGTCCTATGGTCAGCCGGCCTTGCTCGCTTTAGATTCACCAAAGTTAAGGAAAACATCTTTGAAACATTTTTGGTCGTAATGAAGATGAAACATAAGAAAGATTAAAGAAGGGTAAAACTTAGCATGCATTACAATGAAACATAAGAAAGATTAAAAGAATTTTTTTATTTTTTTTTACAGAAGTTCACTATAATTCCATTATAGTAGAAATTACAAAGGAGGGTCCCAAAAGACAAAACCCACTGCTAGAAGGTATCACAATGGCGCAGAAGCTAGGGGGGGGGGGGAATTTAGGAAGGCCCCTTCTTTTGCCAATCTATCAGCGACAGAATTTACTTTTCTGAAGGCATGGCGCCAGAAGATCCTGTAGTTGCTTGTTAAATGGATTATCTCGTCAAAGATGTTGTCGAGGTGCCAAGGCCATGCCAAGCGGGTGGAAGCCCAATGGATAATGTTCTTGGCATCACCTTCCACCACGATATTGTGACTCCAAGTGTAGTCAAACTTGTGAAGGCCTTCCAAAAGCATAGAGCCTCAGCAAGGTGGAGTCCGCTATACCAATAGGTCACGAAAATGTCAGTAAGGTACTACCATTACTTGAGCAAAACAGTCCCCCAATACCTGAGGGACCAGGTTGCCAAGAGAGCAATCGTCGAAGTTAAGCTCCACTGCCCCCTCATCAGGTGGTCACCACCACGCCTTCGAGATTCTATAGTTTGCTAGAATTAAAAGGTTGGACCAATTGCTAAGAAAGTCAGTGGAAGGAGAAAACTTGAATAGAGCATGATTAGATGCCCAATAAGCCACTACGTTCCTGATTTTCTCTATGATTTCTTTCGATCCACAACACCCAAATGGTGGCTGAGAGCGTGGCTTTCCAAAGAATCCTTCTTGCCTTAGGCCAAGGGGGTAGAGAGAAAGGCTTGAAACAAATGAGAAATGCAGGAATGTGTTACCCAAACCCAGTTGAACAAGAAAAAGGTGGACCTCCCTACTGCTCTAGAGAAAGAGCAGTGGAGTAAAAGGTGAGGACTAGACTCCGCTTCCATCAAGCAAAGTTACATCTATTTGAGAGTTGCACACCTCTTCTTTGAAGCTGATCCACGGTCAACAATCTCTCGTGCAATGCGATCCAGCAGAACACCTGTACTCTTGGTGGAATAAAAGGATTCCAGGCCTTGGAAGCAATGACAGGAAGTGGGCCCGAGGGGTTTGAGAGGCAGTGATGGTTCTGAAGAGGGAATCCACCGAGAATAAAGCCGAGGCCATGGTGGTCCAAATAATCCTGTCATCCTCAAAGGAAGATAGGAAGATGGACTGTAAACACTCGGCCAAAGAAGTAAGGTCTCCAAGCTCGTGGTCGAAGATAGATCTCCTAAACTGAGGCTTCCCAGATTTGAGGGCTCCAGCATAATTGAAGTTGGGCCAGGATTAAAAGAATAGTTTACTTGGTTAGACCGGGGCCATAGGTCCAGCACCCAGAGTTGGGCCTGGATCATACAACGGAGCAGTGTATGGCTTTATCCTGAGTGTGTTGAAATTGCTTGAACCAAAGAGGTCACTTGGTAACGATGTCTTGAATTTAAATGGGATATGGAAGGGGGCATTTAGGATGAAACCTAGTGCAATCTAGCATCCATCGCCAGGAGTCACATAGGTTAGTTTTTCTCTGCACTCTAGGCATGGAAAAGTTTCCTGGAGTTTCAGGGTTGCTATGGTTCAAGTTCTACGTCATAGGCCACAGGGCTTCTAGGGTGGGTTTGGAGAGCGAAACAGTCAATTGGCCAAGAGGGATAAGGGCTCAACTACCTAGTGTTCTGACCCTAAAACAAAGTTTTGACGAGGTATTTACAGGCTGGGGAACCTTTAACTGTCATCCATAAAGTGGCGGCCAAATCTAGGTTGTCAATCTTACATGTCATTAACGACATGTTCTACATCATTAGCCATTTCAGAAACACCCTTAATGGCCCAACAAGGCATCTAAACATATTCTAGACATTTTCTAGTCAACAAGGCATCTTGTGTCACAGCGATAAGTAATGCATTGCTGAGGAACCAAAATGGATTTCTAGCAAAAAAAATTATTTTCATCATGACTTTCAAACCATACATCAGGTCTGCTGATTCTTAAACCATTAGAAAGATTATGGCATCCATTACAAGCCAAAATCAACTGTGGCCAATTTGGATGACTTTTGGAGGGGTTATAGTGCTTGCATCTAAAGGGTTGGTTTAAGTTTTCTTATACGGGGTTAGCCCGATTTGGAAGGTGTCTCACCTAATTTGGAAGGTTTTCCTAAGTGCTAAAGCTAATTAGGAAGTTTTATGGTCAAATAAGTGGCTTTAAGGTTATTTTTAGGTTGCTGCTAAGGGTGCATGGAGATGTGAGCCATCATGGGTTTTCTAGCCAAGTATGTTCCCTAGTGTGGTTTTTTCTTTCTTGAATTTATTGACTATTGTAATAAAGTACAGAAAATTACAAGTTTTTAGCTAGAGTACGCAATCCAAGAAAGGGTTTACTAATACAAAAACCGGCTCAGAGGATCCAAAAATGTTCAACATCCAAAAAATGGCAAAGTTGATGCAAGGTAGATACAAAAGGTGGGGACTAAATGCTCAAGTAGTTGCCAAAATCCCCGAGTTCGAACTGAGCTGTGCTCCCTCTCTAGCAAAAGTAACAGCCATGGCTTGGCTTCCTAATGCAGTACGAAATTATCAGCGACTTAACACCCAGCAAAAACCAGCCATGTTTAGAGAGAGAAACAAAAGTTAGAGAAAAAATAGCAAGAAGATAGCAAAACGTGCGGATCCGAGTTCTCAACTACGCGCCCATGAACACAAGAGGGAAACAAGAAATACACCCACAAAAGATCTTCTCTCTCTCTCTCTCTACAAACTTTGTAACAAAAGAAACCTTCTAACTTTTATTTAACATCAATAGTATTGCCCCTGTTTACCATGAGATTCCCTTTAAAGCTTCATGTCTTTCCTTCTCTCACAAGATGATGATATCCCTCAAGACGCATTATCCTATAATATCTACTTATGGTACTTATCTCATGTTCTAAATAAACTCCACCACTTACAAAAAACGGATTCTTTCCTTTGAAATAAATTCATATCCACGTCACCCCCAAGGATAACCATCTTCACAACAGAAAAGACCAACCTATCCCTTCACGTTGAAAAGATGACCAACTCTTGCAAAAGAAGAAAATTGGCCTTATTAAAAAAAAAGGACGTGACTTCGCCATATCTTGACCTTATCAACAAAGATGGAACTTATCTCCCTACAACAAACACACTAATGGATTTAATAAAAAACGCATAAATCCTAAACACACCAACGGACGCATAAAACAAAAAATAAAAATAAATATGTTATTTCTTCTTCTTTTGATCGCAATCTGATTGCTCTTGATAATAGAGCGCGATTATCTCAACCGCATCATCCTTCCCTGGTTGGAGAGAACTTGTCCTCGAGTTAAGCTCTTCGTCATTAGAGGAATCTCCTGCATAAGGAATTAGGTGCATGACATTGAAAACATCAGAAGTCCTCATATGGCTTGGTAGCTTTAACTTGTAGGCAGTGTCATTGATCTTCTTTAGAATTTTGCATGGCCCAAGCTTCCAATTATTGATCTTGTTATACTCCCCAACAGGATATTGTTTTTGATCAAAACAACCCATACATAATCTCCAAATTCAAACATTTGCTTACGACGATGCTTATCTGCTTCTTAACCTGCTCATGAATGCCTTTGATTCGATCAGCTAAATCTTCTGCCTTGCCACTAAATTCCCTGCATGTGCTATAGGAGTTAAATCTAGCACACTACTGGGATTATATCCATAGATAACTTCAAATGGGCTTGTCTGAGTAGTTCGATTCTAGGACCTGATGAAAGCAAACTCAGCTTGAGGTAAAGCCAAATTCCAAAGCTTTCGTTTGTTTCATGCCAAAATGCACAATAAATTTCCCAAACTCTTATTCACTACCTATGTCTGACCATCAGTTTGTGGATGATAAGCGTTGCTAAAATATAACTCAGTTTCCATCAACTTCCATAAAGATCTCTAGAAATAGCTCATGAATTTTGTATCTTTGTCTGAAGTGATTGATTTTGGATTGCCATGCAATCGAACAATCGCCTTGAAATAGATTTTTGCAATATTAGTAGCATCCATAGTTTTCTTGCAGGCAATAAAGTGTGTCAATTTAGAGAATCTGTCTACCACCGGAAACACTAAATCCATGCCTCTTTGTGTTCTTGGTAACCCCAACACAAATATATACGAATATCCTCCCATGGTGTAGCTTGTACTGGTAATGGAGTAGAGAGTCTAGTATTTTGCGCAGTCCCTTTTGAGACTTGACAAATGTAGCATCTGTCTACAAATCTACCAATATCATGCAACATCTTGGGCAAAAAATAATCCTTAGACACCAAGGCCATGGTTTTGTCACGACCAAAGTGACCTTCATTATGCAACTCCCTAATGATCGTTTCCCATAGTGATCACTCTGGCATACATAGTTTCAGGCCTCTGAATAGAAAATCATCATGCACACAATAATCATTACGTTTACCTGCTAAGGTATCAGCTATAATTGCTCCAAATTTAGGATCATCTTAGTATACCTTCTTGAAAGTATCAAACCTCACTACATTCACCTTCATAGTGGTACGTAGCATGGCTTTCTTGCTCAAAACATCAGCTACGCTGTTATGAACACCTACTTTATGCTTTAAAGTGGGAGCAAACTCTTGCAGGTGGGAAACCCATTTAGCATGCTTTCTATTGAGTTTATGTTGACCATTGATGTATTTAAGAGCTTCGTGGTCTCAATAAAGAATAAACTCTCCCTGCACCAAATAAAGTCTCCAATTCCTCAATGCTTGCATAATGGCATAAAAATCAACATCATAAGTAGAATAATTAACCTTGGACCCATTGAGCTTTTCATTGTAGAATGCCACCGGTTTTCATTCCTGACTTGACATAGCATCAATACTAACTCCTGATGCATCATAATCAACTCCAAAAATTTATCAAAGTCCGGTAAAGCCAATACAGGTGCTTCTTTATCAACTGAAAACTTAGCTCTGATTCTAGAGTCCATTGAAATTTTCGCATTTTCAAACAATTTGTAACTGGCGCAATAAGTGCACTGAAATTCATGATGAACTGCTTGTACAAAGAAGCCAAACCATGGAAACTGCAGACATTATGTATGCTGCACCAAGTAGGCCACTCAAGTATAGCCATCACTTTGGACTAATCTGCTGTCACCCCTCAAAAGAAACAATATACCCCAAGAAACAACAGAATTGAGGAGCTTGAAAGGCAAGTACCGCAACTGACACAACAGTTCGCGAGCCTCAATAAAGGGGAAGACAATGATCTTTCAGCCCAAGAGGATCTTGAGTGCAAGCCTTTTCACTTTCGTGCTCCGTGTGTGGAGTCGGGTGATGAGGATAGCGATAGAAGACCTAGTTGTTGGGAACATCACTCTAAGGTTTTCGATTTGAAGGATCATATTTTTTATTTTGATACAGATTGTATGGAAAGTCAACAAGTTGTCGATTGGAATTCACCACCAATCTTCGATATATACTCGGATGAATAACAAGATTTCTTAGGAGATCCAATCTATGATAATGATCAAGATGAAGGTGAAGATATTTGGAAGAGGGGGGAAGAATATGGAGAGAAGGCAGCAAGAGGATTGATTATAATCTTGACCTTTGAAGATCTCATCAATATTGAAGAGGTGGAGCATTCAACAAATTTAGGGTATTGGAATCAGAGTAGCGCAATAGAAGTGTGGTTGTCTCAATCGCAAATTGTGGCCCTGATTTCATAAAGTGATCAAATAGATGTTAAAAAAACTTCTAAAGTCCAAAAAATTGAGTTTGGAGTATCTTACATGATTTCCAATGAAAGTTCACGAAAAACTATATTTGATAAATTTGCATGGATTCCTGAATATGCATATCAGGACCCATTTCTTGAGGAATTTTTTTTACCTCGAATAATATTTGAGCCAACAAAAAAGAAGGTTGAAGAAGGTGGTTTTGATGCTGAATTCATCTTAGAACGCTTCGAAACTCGAGGATGAGTTTTCTCCAACAAGGGGAGAATGATGGAGGGACAACTTATATTTATTTTTAATTTATGTTCAATTTTAAAGGATGTACATTTTGATTTTAGAATTACGTTTTAATTCTAGGATTTTCTTAGTTTTTAGAAATTCTAGTGGACTTTTTAGATATTTTAATTAAAGTTAGGGAGTTTAGTTTAGGATTGTTTGGTCAAAAGTTAATTGTATGGACAAATATTATCCAAAACAATAATTTTCTATTATAAATAAGGGCATGGACGGGTTGGAGAGGCATTCATTTATTCCTCTTTAAGTAAAGAAAGGAGAGGCATTCATGTATTCCTTTTTAAGAAAATAAAGACTTTGTCTTGTAAAAAAAACATTAGGCTTGAGCTCTAGGTGGGAGAAAGCCTTAGCGTTTCTCCAAAATTACTTGTGTCAAAGTGCTTCTTGATGATTCTTCAAGTTTCTTCAAGTTCTCCTACATCAGTCATGAAGCTGCATTTCTTAATATTACATATAGTTTCTCCTGCCTTGGAGTTTCAAGAACATCCCTGAGGTGTTGCATATGAGTCAAAGTCTGACATGAAGGGCTATAAATTAATATGTCATCAAAGTATACGACAACACACTTGCAAATAAAGGATCTCAGCACATGGTTCATTATTCTCATGAAGGTACTAGGAGCATTTGACAATCCCAAGGGCATAACCAACCACTCAAATAATCCATCTTGTGGTTTTGAAAGTCGTTTTCCACTCATCCCCAAGCCTAATGTGTATCTGACGATAACTACTCTTTAGGTCAATTGAAAAAGACCTAAGCACCAAAAAGTTGGTCCAACATGTCATCCAACCTAGGAATAGGGAAACGATTTCACAGTGATTTTGTTTATGGCCCTACCATCCACACACATTGCCAACAACCATCTTTCTTTGAGGTCAGTAGGGCAGGCACTGCACATGGACCCATGATAACCCAGATAAACTTTTCAAGTAATTCCATAACCTATCCCTTAAGTTCCTCATGCTGTTTAGGACTCATGCAGTATGTAGGCCTGTTTGGCAAGCTAGACCTTGGAATGAGACTTATGTGATGTTGGATATCCCTCATGGGTAGTAAACCCGAGGGGAGGTCATTTGGCATGACATCACTATAGTCCTCAATCAGAGATTTAACCTCCTCTGGAATAACAAAATCTAAACCCTCCTCATGAGCCACTAAAGCAAATATTAACCCAATCTCTTGAACCTCCTCCATAAAACTAGCCATTGAGATTAAATTTACACCTCCCCTGGTTTAGGCTTAGGTGTAATTTCCTCTTTCACAAGAGCTAACACAGTTTTATTATTATCATTCCAAATAGGATATATGTTCCTCCTCCCATCATGTATAGCTCTACAGTCATATTGCCATGGTTTACCCGATAATAAATAACAAGCATCCATGACAACCACATCACACCATACATCATCAAAATATTTCTTTCCAATAGAAAAAGAAACATAGCATCTACTATCTACTCGTACCTCATTGCCCTTCTTGAACCAAGTAAGCTTTTAAGGTTGTGGATGCTTCTTTGTGCTGAGTTTGAGCTTCATGACCGCATCTGGTGAGATTACATTCTTAAACTCCCACTATCAATAATAAGCTTGCACACCTTGCCTCCAATGGTACAGGTGATGTGAAAAATATAGGTCCTCCTCTTGGGTTTCTTGCTTGGGCGTTAGTAGGCTCTTTCGAATTACTAAGGACCTCCAACATCTTCATAAACAAGATCATCCTCATCTGGCTCCTCATCATAACTGGATCATCGTCATACCCATCAGCATCATCTGGATTCTTTTCCACAACCATGAGTTTCTTGCTTTTATTATGACAGCTATTCCGCTTCCTGCAACCACCCTGCACTTGAAACAACGGAGAGTTGAGCTGCTGCTCTGAACTCTAGCACCTGGACTAGCAGTATTTGGGCGATTAATAGGTGTTGCAATGGCATCCCTGCAGCCCCCAGATGATGCATCTTCAAGCCTTGCACCACAATTTTGAAATCGGCCTGTACGAAGACCCTAATCTCCTCTTGTGGTTGTGCTAGCCCTACTCCTGGACTATTGTTTCTCTACTGTCAAAGCACGTTGATAGGCTTATGAAACAATCCATAAAGGGTGTAAATTTAAGACGTGCTAAATTGATTGGAGTAGTCCTGCAATATATCAGGAAACCTATTGCTCTTCAGTCTCAGACAAGTTGTTTCGTGCAACTAGTTTATAGAACTCCGCAGTAAAATCATCATCAGACCACCCCGGTTGCCAAAGGGTATGAAGTTGCTAAAACATTGTCAAGGGGTGCAGTTAAAGGGCAAAAACTGCTCCCTCAACTTTTTCTTCATCTTTTCTCAATAAGAGATTTCGATTTTCCTTGTCTTTCCCAAGCCTTTTTCAAATGCTCCCATCATGCTGATGCGCGATCCTTAAGCTTAATGGCGACGAGCTTAACCTTCCTATCATCAGGCACGTCCCTGTATTTGAAGATGCGCTCTATAATATCAATCCAATAAATAAATTCTTCCGCCTGCAATCCTCTCGCATACTCCGATAGATCAACTTCGATACCTAGATAGCAAGATCTGCTCTCCTGAACATGGGGCTCCCAAAGTGGAGTGTGCACATGGAACGGGTTCTCGAAAACAGCATCCGACTTACTACCCGTCATCATAGTGTGTCGGGGCTATATTTGGAACCAAGCACCAGGTCAGCTCTTTTACTTGCCTTCTCAAATTTTCGTTCTCTATCTCATGGAGGTCCCGCTCTAGGTAGATCAGCTCATTCCTGACACCTTGCTGTCAAGGACTTTCGTGAGCCATGAGCACCACGATCGCACAAGAATCGAGGCTCTTATACCACTTGACGTAACTGGAAATTCCTGGCGACTAACACCCCGCAAAAACAGCCACGTTTTAGAGAAGAAACAAAAGTTAGAGAAGAAACAGCAAGAAGATAGCAAAGTATGCGGATCCAAGTTCTCCACTATGTGCCCACGAGCATAAGAGGAAAACAAGAAAAACACCCACAGAAGATCTTCTCTCTCTCTCTCTCTCTCTCTCTCTCTCCCTCCCTCCCTCCCTCCCTCCCTCCCTCTCTCTCTCTCTCTCTCTCTCTCTCTCTCTACATGCTCTATAACAAAAGAAACCTCCTAATTTTTATTCACCATCAATAGTAATGTCCGTGATTACAATGAGATCCCTTTTAAAGCTTCACGTCTTTCCTTCTCTCACAAGATGACGATATCCCTCTAGAAGCCATATCCTATAATATCTACCTATGGTACTTATCTTTTGTTCTAAACAAACTCCCCCACTTACAAAAACGGACTCTTTCCTTTGAAATAAATTCATATCCACGTCACTGCCAAGGATAACCATCTTCCTAATAGAAAAGACCAACCTATCCCTTCACATTGAAAAAATGACCGACTCTTGCAAAAGAAGAAAATTAGCCTTATCAAAAAAAAGGATGCTACTTAGCCTTATTTTGGCCTTATCAACAAACACACTAACGGATTTAAAATAAAAAAACGCATAAATCCTAAACACACCAACGGACTCATGCAAATAAAAAAATAAAAAATAAACAAGATATTTCTTCTTCTTTTGATCGCGATCCGATTGCTCCTGATAACGGAGTGCAATCATCTCGACTGCATCACTTCCCTAAAGGTATGCCTCCATGAGACGTGCATATCCCTTGCCAATGTGTGAAATCTCGTAAAAAATGTGGTTAAGTCTCCAAGAGCAAGGTGTGTTCCCTAGTGTGGTTTTGGGTAGGATTTCGGTAGGTGGGACAAAAGTTGGGTTTTGGGTCCGGGATTGTCTAGGGAAGGAGACTAGGTCAGGGTCCAATGATTTAGGGGTGCAGGCACGTAGGAATTCTCTTAGCCAAAAACAGGCGCGTGCACGCACACACACATGCACAAAAATATATATTTCACAAACATGTGATTTGCATGAGCAATAGCCATCTTGCAATGAAATCACGCTACTGTCTTTATTGACAAGAAAATCTTCTAACCATTTATTTCCGTGTTCTCTTTCAGGAAAAAGTAAAGGATATTAAAGTAACTCCCTCTTTTGAAAAGATACACACCACGATCATTGATATTGAAACTTGAAACAGGAAATGCACATTATTCCTGAAGATATAGTAACAAAAGATACATTACATACTGAAAGAGGGAAGTAATAACATTATCATTGTGCTCATCTACATTGCATGTAAAATGCAATGATGTAGTGAGATTGGGTGCCAGTCATCCAAAATACAGATGTGAGATCATTTAAGCCCATGACAGGACTGCTTATGCTTTCCATTTCAACAATAAAGTGTTGATAATTGGGTCATTCATCCCATAGATGTCAAGGAAAACTGCTAAAAGGTGGTAAACTCCTTTCTCCTGAAAAACTTCCTAGAAGTCGGTATGATCTTATTTTCCAAAGTTGAGGCAAATAGATTCATCCATATCCTTCTCATCCTCCTCACATATTTCCAAGTTCACCATGTAACCCCTGTCTTTCCTCCATGTTTCCCGAGTATTCCCATCTGCTACCTTGATTATGAGTTTCAAATGTAACAGAAAAAACTCCTACAAAGTAATTAATTATCAATTCTCCATAGCATTTCATTGGATTACATTATACATTCTACATGTTCTTGTTTCATAAAGAACGCCCCTCAGGCTGAACAAAACACTTCAGTTCAGATAAGTCCTCAGAAACTGCAGCGAATGTCTAAAGAGCAGGGAAAGCTTGAACAAATGACTGAAGATCAAGAATTCAAAGTAGGATTAACATTTCAGTGTTGCAAATGCCTGAGTGAAACTATAACATGCAGGAAGGGGAACATATACTATATTGTCCAAATAATACCAAATCTTGGCGAAATTGGGAAAGAATTTCATACCACGCCACTTAAGGTACTTAACACATTTTGTGAGAAAGTGATCTTGGTGGTACATGTGAGAAATAAAGAATAGAGTTCCCTTTATTATAAGGTGGAAAATTTACCTATTCAGTAAAGTTTTTTTATGGCCCTGGCCAGAACATCAGCAACTTGACCTTAAGTATTTCTGCATTGACCTCTTTCCAATTTATGTAACCTCAATATACTATAATATCTTGTTTTCAACTTGACCTGAAGTATTTCTATACTGAACCTGAAACTAGCCTTTTTTCATAATGTAACCTCAATATATTATAATAATCTAGTTTTTATTAGGAATTCGATCCAAATAAATCATAATTGCCTTTTCTTTTCAAAAATGGAAATTTTAACCATTTCAAATACCACAATCTATCCAAACTAGCCAACAAGCCAAGAAAGTAACAACATTGCAGACTCCAAACATAGTATCAAGGAATGCAATTCCTTAATGATTTCAGGACAAATGCTAAAACATATATAACTTAATTCATCATTAGTAAAAACTAACAACCCAGGAACAATTAATTAAAACCAAAATAAAAGGGCCTAATACCCTTCAGGCAATATAGAAAGAGAAAAAAACAACTAGTATAAGAACTGGAAATGCTGCCTCTCAGTGCATACCTACGCTGTTTAACATACCCATCACACACATGGTGATGGCATGGGAATTAAAGACAGGGAATGGAAGAAGCTTGTATGTGTTTTAATCTTGATATATAATGGAATTTAGAGAGGTTATTTAGTACCTTTCTTACAATGAATACCGACATCTGGTAGTTTAATCATTCTCTTAGTCATTCAAGTTATATGCAATGTAAAATATATATTAGATAACTCAATAAGATTTATCTATCACAAAGTCCATCATTGATGCAGTGTTTATTCTTCAAGCACATTAAAAAAAAAGAAATCCAGAAAATGTAACAGAAAACTATATGAGGATATAACCTTCATGAGTTGAAATTTGAAAATATGGAACAACTCTATATAATCATCCGTAACATGCTTCTAAATTGTCAGTGGTTTAAACAAATTATGTATGACTTCTTCAATCAGTCAATTAATTAAAAAAAAATAAGCATTTCTCTGTGATCATATGTCATATATAAGAACTTATGCTCAGTTTTAGGAATAACAACAGGCAAAAGTCATTATGGACATAATGATAACCTTGAATTTCAAATGGGAAAGTATCCAGAATGCGAAGGACAATGGAAAACCATTGTCTAAAATGGACAGTGTGATGGAGAGCATAGAGATAATGGAACCCATTCGAATACGTGACCCCAATGGTTGGAGCCTATCTCTCTCCATCTCCAACAGTCAAATCAATGGATGGTAATGGTGCCCATTAGAATATGGTTTCTCCATAGTTCATTGGATTATAGTATTTTCCCCTCCCCAATATATGACGTGCGTACTAGAACTGAATTGCACCAAATGCTATCATCTACAAAGAGGTGGAATTGAGAAAAAAAATATCGTGAAGCAGCAGAGGGCAATATTCCAAACCTTGGAGCTCCATATCTGAAGTGACTAAATCAAGCTGAAGTAGATCAAGAAGGCGACCAAGATCAACAGCACTAGTCCAGTTCTCAGGACCAGCCCCATCCTTAAGCTTCAGGCGGCCTCGGTTTGCTGTACCACCCCAGATAATGCCTAAAGGTCTAGGTTTTTCACCATTCTCACTATTAATAAGTATAACACTGCCGCTATCACCTTCAAGATCAAATGCTTGTGTATTCTCTCCAACCACAAGAAAGTCAGTGAAGAAGCAAATGCCTTTCTCATCATTATACTCCAACGCATAGGCCAGGATGGTGCCTCTGGTTAAGCCAGAGCTTCTCCCTACTTTTACGACGTGCTTCCCAATAAGGCTTCCTATGGGTGCTTGTAGGTTGACATGCATAACCTCACCCATATCCCCAACACCTTTTACTATAGTTGTGACTTTGGACATATCAAAGCTATCTGCAAATGGGACAAAAGCCCCGTCTGCCCGTACAAATGTCTCTGTGGTAAAACCAAGGAAGGTTAGAAAAACTCCAAAAGTTAACTACCTTTGTAAATCAAATGAAATAGCTCACAGAGAGAGGCCTTATCCCCAAACCATAAATTAAGCTTTTAACAGGATGGCAGTACAATCAAAACCACGTTAAACGCACTATAATTGACAGTTATGGAAATGGAAAAATATACAATATTAAGTCAACTATGGAGGGTATCGCTTCCTAATTAAATACTGGAAGGTAATGGGGAGAGCATGGGTCTGGCCAAAATAGGAAATGACTCCAATGGTGAGTCCAACTCTTATCTCCCCCAACATCCACCATTTACTTGGACCATGATGATCCGAATAGATTATGGAGCCCACTGAGTGATAATATACCTCCTCATGAATGAATGAAATCCATAAGGTCCCATCTTAAATGGTAATGTTAAAACAACAAACAATCCCACAACTCAAACAAAAATGAATAGTTATTATAAAAGAAATAAGCAAATGAATAAATCAAAAGTCAAAACTAACCTGGATTTGTGCTAGCGAATATTCCATACCACAATTCATCTGTAATGAAGGATGTTGCTCTTTCAACAGCACCCAAATAGACACCAGGACCAAGGTTAGGTGGTAAAGGATGAAACATTTTCTGATTAGGATAGTCCAAGTCCACTGCAACATGACGATTTGTCAAGAAACCCACCTGGTGAGAACCAGTTCGGCTTTTCACAATTGTTCCAAGGGTTCCATAGGTCTCTTGACTTGCAACCTGGAACCAGGAAATTACAATTTCAGAACAGGTGACTTGAGGAGGGGATGAAGAATGACATCAGTTGATAACTTAGAGCAATACAGACATAGTTCTAAAGAAAAGAGTTTGACATGATTTTCGAACTAGATGGTTTCAGTAATCAAAACAGAACGTATATTTAAATTTTTTTGACATAGTAACTAACAATCATAAAAGGTAAAAGCGCAAATGAGTTTCTCAAAACACTAAAGCTTTCCTAGTTTTGCAAACTCGGGGAATTCAAATATAGGTAAGACCTCAAAAAGAACATAGCCTTGTGTGGCATTTCTGACTTCCACTTTCTACTTCCTTAAAGCACTTGTCTTTTGATAGTTTATATGTTGTAGAAGAAACAAGCTTAAAGGAGTTAGCTTTAAGAACTTCGGAAAATTCATCATGACATGTCAAGAGACTCAAGAAGTAACTACTTGCCAAGATTTGTCATAAGTCTATCTATAAGACATTCATATCCATAAGATGAATACCATTTTAAAAACTCGTGAATCAAGTCACTGATTTCCCTGAATCAACTACGTTGGACCCTCATGAGAAGATCCCTAACCCAAAAAATGTCACCCTCGATAAAACTCCAAATGTCCCTGACATGGAATAAATGATGAAAATTGCTTTACCAATAACTTCAGGCCATTCAATAATTCCATTAAAAATTCCTAAGAGACCAACACAGTCCATCTTTGTGCCATGAGTCAGAAGAGAAGATGTAAAAACCTCCATGGTTTCCTTTTTCTATTTATTTGGGCCTTAAGAGTTTGCATCCCAAATCATGGGTTTTGGATGAATAAACATCATGTTAGAGTATCAGGGATGAAAAACCAGATTGATAGCAATGTAAACTATAATTCGCTATATAGGTGGAGATTAAAATGCAACAATGAATACAACATTGAGTCAAGGAAACAAAAATAACCTCGTGAGAGTGAAATAAAATAATTACAAAACACACCAAGCTTCTTAACCAACTCAAGAAATGCATGGGAAACATCTGGCTGCATAAAAGTGAGGCAGACAAGGCCCTCTGCATAAATGTGAGACAACTAGTTTGCAAGAGAAAGGATGAGGGTCCAAACCAAACTGACCAACAAAGAAAAAGTGAGACAGGGTGACCCACAAGTTGACTGTAGGTTTTGGGACTCCCAGGCTCTTCAATAGTTGGAATACAATTTTTGACGAGTGTCAGCAACCTAGTTGTTTGCTAACTCAGAGAGAAAATATAGCCTTCAACATCCTTGATATTGGAAGGGACGAAGTCCTTCAGAGACCAAGTGAACTCAACACCAAGGAACTCACCACCATTTTATCGAAGAAAAAAAGTATATCACTGAACTCAATACCAATGATTAGCGCCTAACATTCCTCATTAGACAATTATCAAACTACACTATGACGACAACAATAACTGACAGCCATATGATATATTCAAGTAAACAAAGATGGGACAGAAATAACACAGCTTTCGTCATTATCCCAAAGAAATGCAACCTAAGTTCCCATGAAATCAGTCTAAGCATGAAGAGCTGGTTTGAGTCCATTAAAGAATACCCAAATTCCAAATGACTGCCCCATGAAGTACAACTAAAGAGGAACCTGGAGTAGGATGCATAGAAGGATCTACAGGAAGGTCCCCATAAACTATTCTTCAAATCATCAGGGGCAACTAACATGAATGTTCTAGAGGCTATGAGAGTTCTATGGTCAGCATATGTAGCAGTAGTCAAATGTTCACCATAACCAATGTCACGATCCTACTTGTAAACTTTGGCCAAAGATGAGTTGCATGTCAATGAATTAACCTCTCATCTATAGCTTTTAGTTTATAAACCTATATAATGGCCAACTTCCATAAAGGCAGTATGATGAAAGTATTAGGCTTCCTCTTGCATGTCTTGATGCCATCAAGATTGTGATGAAAGCTTCTTTATAAGAGGAAGTTTCACAATAAGAGAGAGAGAGAAACTAATAATGCATAAAGTTTGGTCAAATTGAGATGAAAAGTACTCTCATTTGTATGGTCCCTTTTCCAGAATTTATATAATTTGGCAAAAGTTCAATATAAGTATCCCTTATAAAAAGCTATACAAGACAAGACTTCCACAGTTTTGGCACCAGACTCAGCAACTTCATCTTCCTCCTTCCTCCTCACACTTCCAAAAATCATAAGGTCACATGGAAGATGCAGCAACGTAAATTCCACTTTTGGACTACATTCTAAAACAACAAGGTCCTATGGAGATGAAGAAGCCTGCAGACAAATGGATACCAACTAGAGAGCACCCCAATCTGCATTTAAATGGCTTCAACATCCAAATTGAGAATTATTAGTAGATTTTTGCCTCATATACCTGGAAAATGACGAATGCAATTGCATGGTCATACATTCAAGATCAAAGTGGACCGGATGTTCTCTACCTGAGAAACCAAGAGATAAAGCACAATTCCCTCTACACATTATACATGAGCACCTATAGCACTGAGTCACTCTCATCATTAGCCTTAAGCATATTAGGATATTACGATATATCAAATCTTGTCCCAAACAGGCATATACATAGTACCGGGAACTGATTAAGGTCATTCTTTTCAATTGTAATATTAAGAAGTGATTTTGTTATATTATAACCCCTAGAAAGAAAAGAAAGAATGATATCAAGAAAATACACTGTAATCACCACCATGTACTTTATCCACAATACACAAACTCCATTTCCTTTTATAATCCGGGCTTGCTTCAGATAGACCATATGATATGTTGAATGGCTGACAAGAAGTGGGCTCCAGGGACCACTCATGTACTAATGAACTATTTTCAGATATCTGTAGCCAGCAAAGCAGATGAGGTTTCCAAACAATTGATAATACACCATTGGATCTAGCACTGATTGTCTCTCATGTGTAAAGAACTACATGCCCATACCAATTGGCATATTCAACCCTCTTATTATCTGCGAGACATGCCTTATCAACAATATCACCCATGTAGTGAGTGGATAATTCTGTTGCTATGCACAAAAAATGTCACATACTTCATTTAAAAATTTGGTACACTTCAAAATATATGATACCACTAGAATCATCTCCTTCGATCAAAATATAGTCAATTTGTACCAAAAATCAATAGTCTCGGCACGCGCTAATCAAACAAATGTAGAACATCACAATCAGTATGTCTAAAATCATTCCTAGTAAGTGTCTCATGCTCAAGGAGGCAGTCTAGGGGCTTTTGAAGGTGGCACCCTTTGAATTTATATTTTACAAACATCTTTGGATGTGGCTTCAAGTTGATCTTCTCGTGCAAACCACAGTGAAGAAAGGAAGTTTTCACATCCACAAGAAATGACACCCAATGACATGTTGCAGTCATGAATATCACCATCCGAATTGCAGTCCTCTTATCCACATGGGAAAACATCGCTTCAAAACTATATGCATGCTTCCAATTGTATCCAAGGGTTACCATCCCAGCCATATGTTCCCTTTAGAAAAGGAACCAAAATCCCAAGTTTCATTCCTTCACCGCTCCAGGTTCTTCATGTAGCCTTTGGTCAATAAGGCTGTGATGCAGCTTATATGGTTTAGGTTTATACATAGACTCAACTGAACCAAGAAAGGCTCGATGATAAGCATCAAATGAAACACAAAAAATAAAATGATCCACAGGAACAGATATCCAAGAAGAATGACATACCTGACACTTACAAAAGGGATCTGAAACTGGGACTGAAGGATACTCTAGAAGGTAAAGATCTTGCAAATCTCGTAAAACCTGAGATAGGCGTAAGTGACGGCTAAAAACTTTCAGCACAAGAGATTACATGCATTACTTAGGGAAGTTTCAGGAAGACAGCTTAGAATTTTGCCAAGGCCAATCCATGGTTCTAAAATCAGGAGAAATAACAAGTCACATGGTTTGCCTCCAGAGTCGTGTTGAAAACAACTCAAATATGGCAATTGGCTAAAGAAAACAACATTCCATAGACATACAAATTTTCATTAATGGCATGCTAGCATCTACACCCTCTCAAGTCTCAACAAAATGAAGGGTCAGAAAGTTTCTATTATACATATACGAATACAGACACATATGGATAAGGAAATGGGCATACAACTCACTTTCCTAAAGTATAAGACACTGTTACGGGTACAGGTGTCCAATCCGACAAGTTGAAATAAAAGAATAAAATGCAGTAGAAATACCATAAATAACAATTTAGGAAACTGAAACATATATATAGGATCTACCATAGAAAAAGCATTAATAAATAACCTTAAATTCAACTTTTAGAGCATTGAATTTGGTAACTCAAAGTGATCAGGTAAATCAAAGAGATCATACTAAAATTTCAAAGCTAAAATGGAAAGAATTGATAAACCATTAATTAATGGATTACATCTATATCATATGGTGATAATTCTTCGTCAAAATATGACCTAGCTAATAAATAAGAAGCATGAAAAATTAGGGAGTCATCATCCTTAACGATCATTATAATTTATTTTACTCATAACCGTTGATATAATTTAAAGTAGGGGCCCAAAATCTTGAACAACTATAAAGTAACAAGCATATGGCAGAACAATATCCCATACTGTACTGGTATCAGACCATATTGACACTGGTAATTTGAGTACATAGAGGTATCTGTGCATAATAGCTATGGTTTTTTTATCTTATTGATAATTTGTCATACAAACTGATCCATTAGATTGAAAGAAATGCATACAAAATTCTGTATCCTAGAAAAATAGGTGGCATGAAAGTCCAGACTAAAGTTGGCAACAGAATTATCCCAATATGATTTCTTTTGTCTTCCCCCCCAACCAAACTATTGTGATAACCATCTCAGGTAAGAACTTATCAGAAGTTGAAGAAATAATAAGCATTGCATGTTTTCTACAATTTATGGTTCCCTTTAAGCCACAACATTCTATCGTGGGACTTGAGGACAAGAGCACTGACGCGTAATCCTTTATTCCTTTTTCAGAAAAATATATTTGAAATTCAATACCCACCTATTATCTCCGAGAATTTTAATTATCTTTCCAAATTGGTTTGGAAATACAAAATGACCTAGGAAACAACACACTTCGGATTTTTTTCTGAGAAGCATATCCAGAAAATGTTTCAATAATCAAGAATAAACATCACATGTGAAGTACATTGTAAACGGCAATAACCAATAACAATGGCTACAATCTCCTGAAGTATAAAACTGATGAAAGCTAAAAAATTCCAGAAAAAGCACCTGAGATCCTGGACCAATACATTGGTCACTTCCTCGTAGGCCTTCTACTAGCTCTGTGTATACCTGCTCCTTAGGTATTGCAACAGGTGAAGTATAATATGAGAATTCTACAACATCCACATCACACCATACACCACCTGGGCCCTATAGAAGAGAGATGTAAAAGGTGAGGATGAGTCAAGTAAAAAATCAAGAAGCCACATATAGCTGATGCAAGTATATACACACGCAAAATAGACAACCAAACTGCACTTCAGACAGAGTCAAATAAAATTAGACAAGTGAATTTGATTTGTTAAAAATGAATAAGTCATTCACATTTGAACTCAGTAGTCTATATAGAATGGTATCTTGTGGCTCAGGAAACGCACCATGAAAATGGATGAACGCATCTTCCCACTAACAATAATAAATAGATTAATTTAGCCATGTAACTTTGTAACCACAATATGAAGACCTTTATAGTTGAAAATTTGACAAGCATAGAGATGTGAGTTTGATTGATTTCTTTTTTGTTATACTAATGTTAAGATTTCTACATAGAATAGGATGTCTTGCATAATAAACAAAAAATACTATAATCAAATGACCATAATGCTCCTTTGGATATAAATAATACAATCAAGAGAAAAGAGATAAAAAAATCAACAACATTACTCTTACACGGAGTAATGCGCATACATGCTGCATATAAAACCACATGCAAATATGATGCAGATCAAGATCTGGTTGATTTAGACTTTTTTTGTTTTTTTGGGGTATCAGACGGTTAGAGATCGCGATGGCTGGTCCTGGAGGTCTTAGCCACAAGGATGCTGATCTGACCCGATTGTGTAAGGAAATCAACAGCTTGATGGAGAGGGTTACATAGCAGTTGTGCAAGCGAGGCCAGAAACAGCATGTCCTAAACAAAAAGGAATCTATGGGGATAGATCCAAATCATGAGGTTTTTATGGAGAATGGCACAAATCAGAGTCTGACTCAGAGTGGGAGCAAAATGATGGCATGTCAAACTACATAGATGGGTTTGAAGCACGATGGCATCAACGGAAGCATAATTTTGAAGAAGAACTTGAGTACCACCCTTTCCACCTCCATGCTTCCCGTGAAGAGCCGAGTGAAGGAGAACAGGGTTGATTTTAGCATAGGTCATATAGAAAATCAGCAGGTTGTAGATTGGGATCAGCCACCAATCTTCGATACATATATAGATGAAAAACAAGATCTTATAGGAAATTCGATCTATGATAATGATCATGATTTCGTGGTTAAACAGATACTTGAAGAAAAAAAATGAAGTACTCAAAGGAGAATCAATAGGTGAAGTTGGTTTCGTCCTCAAATGCACTCATCTCGAAGATGCTCCTTTGATATGTTTTAAGGCTGAGCCTAAGCAATTTCAACAACGTTATATAGCTGAACTAATTTAATTTCAACCAGTTTATATGGCTAAACATATTCTATCAACATACAATGACCCTTTCCTCAAGGGTCTCAGATTCACTGCATAATCGTTGTGTCTTGATTAATGCAATAACTCAAAGTCCTAGGATCAAGCCCTAAACTCAATGTGCAATATTCGGGTTGGAAGAGACCGTACATTAAGAGGAGGATTTGTATTAACTTATTTCAAAAATCGAGAACGAGTTTTCTCTAACCAAGGAAGAATGATGTAGATCAAAATCTAGTTGATTCATAATTTTATTTTACTTTTACCAAAAACAACCTTTCCAAAGAGAAAAAAAAAAAAAAACCTAACCCTAATAACAAATAATAATTAAATTCACATCCCTAATATTTATATATATATATATATATATATATATATATATATATATATATATATATATATATATATATATATGTTAAAATTCTGAATCAACCAAATCTTGATCTGCATCAAAATATAAATATAAATATCAATTACCAAAGATGCCATGATCATTATTGTTAGATGAGTTGATCCTTCAGAGATTCAATGCTTGGTAGATATGTCAACAATGATGACAATGCGTCCAAGTATGCAAAATAAGGGCAATAAGAGTGCGCAATCATTAAGTAAAACAAATGCTTAAAAAAACGGATCAGTGACCCAGATCGCCCATCCCAAAAATCAGCCTGGATCAGTGGATTAGCTGGATTGGCTTTGATCTGACCCTAAAAAATTTTAGAAAAGTATTAAATATTATTTTTTGAGTTTCCAAAAAAAATGGGGGTAGTGCATTATAGATTTTCAATATTTTCAAAAATAAGTGAATATTAAAACGTGGTTTCTTGTCTTAGTATCTATTGATATTAATTTTGATACTAATTTTTATATTAAATTTGCTACAGTACTTTTACAAAATTTTGAAAGTCATTTTGTGACTTTTAGTGAAGAAATGAGGGAGAAAGCGATTTTTGTGAATGTCCTTTGCGAATTTTGCACTTGATTTTTCTCTCACACACATTGGACCTCTCTCTCTCTCTCTCTCTCTCTCTCTCTCTCACATTGTCACTAAAGGGGATGTTAGTAGATTTTGGGTGAGTTAGTAAATAAAACTCGTATAGCTTTATTATAATTTTTTATAAAAGGGGACCAATATTGAATTTAACCCTCCATGTTTTTGCCCCATATTGTGTACAGAAGTAAATTTAGGGGGCTGCTTCATATAGAAAAGGGGAATGGAGGATGGGAAATACGGGGTTTGGACAGCCCAAGCAAATGTGGCTACCCAAGAAAGGGAGAGGTGAGCCACTGAGCCATCCCTCTCTGTATAAAAAAATACATATATCAAATTTTATTTTTCAATAAAAATAATGTGGGAACCGAGCTATCTAGCACGGTACCCTGACAAAACCAGTAGTTCTCTGATAGGACCGGCCGAATCTGTCAGAGAAATTGCTAGTTCATTAGGGGAACCGGCCAGTTCCCGATATTTTGGGAGATCTGGATTGGCCTGACTGATTCCCGATTCAGATCAACCAGTTCTTATCGAGACCACTGATTTTTAAAACCTTGAGTATTAAAGCATAACATATCAACTGAACTTTGTTAGGAACCAGTGCAAGTAACTTTTATTGGGACTTTTATTGGGAAAAACTAGTCCAACTGATTATATCATGGATTTTACAATCTAACATAGCTAAAGAGCCTTCAATGTCAAAAATTCCAAAGATAAATCTAGCTGGGGTTTTTATTAACTCCCCCTTAATATAGTTATGTATACATGATGACCATCAAATAAAGTGTGTTTTAACAAAAGTGTATAGTTGTCGTCATAGCTAAATTTGCAAAAGTCACATCCTTAGGTATGGGAATCTTGAAATTGGAGTACAATTCACTCTAGACCTCAACATCCCCAAAATCAGAAGTTGTAAAAATGATATTTCTTAGAAGTTAGGAGCATATCTCTTTCTTTTTATGATGACCATCCTAAATTGCAATAAGTAATCCGTTCTGATAAGTAACATGTCTACTTCAAAGTTTTTGTCTCATGGCAATGATCCCGTTCATAAACAACACACATAGGGAACACAGTCCTCTCTAAAAGAGGATAAGCTCCCTTCTTTTCTTTTTTTCCCCTTTTTTTTTTTTTGTTGGAGGGCGACAGTGAGCATGGGCATTGAACAAGGTCTATATATTGCTGGAAACAATCAACACTTTAACAGTTTAACCAATAAGCCAATGTCAAATCCCAAAAAAAGGATAAGCTTGATCAATATATCATACAATAATTTAACCAGAAATAAAACCAACTAGATACTTGGTTACATTTCCAACCGCAGGTTTTTGGTTCTCATCATTGCGTCACCAGAAGGCTTTTCACGGCCTTGAGGAGTCTGCGACAATACTCTATATAGATGACATTGTAATCTTTTGCGAGGTGTGCCCCACCCAAATAAAAAACATTTGGTTATTTCTCAGGATTTCTGAAATAGCTATAGGTATGAGGGCTAACATGCCAAGACCAAGATGCTTGGGATTTGTATCAATGTTGTCAAATTCACTTCGGAGTCTTCTTCGGTTTGGTGAGAAAAATGAAGTAGTTTGGTGCTTCGGCCGATTCGAGGGATGACTTTGGATTTTTTAATTTAATATAAAAATATCAGATATTTATATATAAAAATAATGAAAAAAATGAAAAATAAAAAGTTCAAAAATATAAAAAAATACTTTTATATGGATATTTCTTTGCTTAGGCCGAAGAGGCCGAAGCTTCGGCCGAATCGGCTCGAAGAACCCGAATCTGACCGAAGCCGCAGCACCAGGCTTTGCTTCGCTTTGGTCTAGGCCTAAATCCAAAAGCTTCGGCCTCTTTGGAAGCAAAGTTGACAACATTGATCGGTATAGACCAAGCGGATGCCAGTGCCTTGACGCAACATCTTGGCTGCAGAACAAAATCTCTCCCCTCCACTTATCTTGGCCTATGGCTTTGTTTGGGGATCACTAGGAAATGCCCTTAGGACCCCAATCATGGAAAGGTTTAAGCAAAGTCTTGCAAACTAGAGAGATCGATATCTCTCACAATGAAGCCGGATCACTCTGATCCTAGCCAATGTCCCAATCTATAGCATGCGCTATTCGAGATACCAGAGTCAATAGTTTCTGACTTTGAAAACCTCATGCAAAATTTCCGGTGGTCTAGAGCCGAGGGCAACCATATATTCCACGTCCTTGCGTGGTACAAGATTTGCTACTAGAAATCTAAAGGGCACTAGGGGTCAGAAGGCTAAGACACAACAACTTGGAGCTGATAGGGAGCCAAGTGGTAGTGGACGTTTGCTGCCGATGAGTCCCAGCCATCTAGAGAGGATGTTGCAGATAAAGATGGTATCAAGGACAATGATCAGCTCACAAATTGCCCTTTGCACAAATCATCTGAAGCTTGGACCTATATTGCAAAGTGTAGCCAATCTTTCATAGGATTTATTAGGATTTATTAGGGACAGAATCGAGTTCTAGAAACACCGATGGGCAGAAGACTTGAGTTAGGTAGCAGATGGCCTCAGCTCCTAGCAATAGCAACCAACGAGGATGCCTCCATAGAGGACACACTAGAATCCAACACTGGCAATTTAGTTGGTGCCCGTGCCCTACCTTAAACGGGCCCTCACGGACACCGAGAGTGACGCACAGCAGTTGCGCCTTTTTCTTCCACCCTCTTTGTGCCCATAGAAGAGAGGGATCAACTGGTTCATTTTCGGTGAATACCTTTTACAAGACTCTCCTACTGGCTCCTCCCCGCTCCTCCTTTTCTCCTTTGGTCTGCCCTAGTGTCCCACAAGGTCCAAGCCTTCTCATGGACCTTAACCCACGGCAGGGTGCTTATTGTCAATCAATTGAAAAGGAGAGGAATGGACCTCCCAAGCCGCTGCATCATGAGCCTCCAAGAAGAAGAAAATATCAACCATCTTCTCATCTTTTTCTGCACTGTGAAGTAGCCAGGTTCCTATGGCCCCCCCTTCTTCAGTTATTCAGAGTATCGAACTCCACTGGATCACGCAACCGTCCATAAGGCAACTCATGACCACTTGGATGTCCCCACCTTTCCCCACGGTCGGCCATCTCTTTGGTTTGCCTCAGTCTTTACTCTGTTTTGGGGGCTCTAGAAGGAGAGGAAAGCTTGGACTTATGAAATGATTCATGGGCTGCCCATAGCCATCTTCAATCAACTAACAGCCAACAACGTATCCCAGGCAAAGGGTCTTCCACACCTTAAAAGCCTCAGTGCCGAGGACTTTAGGAGAAATTGGCACAATCTTGTGTGATTAGCCCCTAGAGCTCTCAAGGTCAGGCCCCTTTGGATCCCCCCGCCCCTAGGTACCCTCAAACTAAATCTACATGGTTGCTCTCTCGGCAACCCGGGCCCCTCTGGTTATGGAGACAGCTTGGCGAAACCGGAAGGGGAAATACTCAGTTTCTCAGGGTTCCTAGGCATAACCAATTCCACTACAACCGAGTCCATCGCAATCCTAGAGGGTCTCAAGCTGCTCCATTCTGTTCTTTTCTGATGTGGGATCTCTTATAGTGGAAGGGAACACCAGGAATGTTAGGACTTGGGCAGCTAGGGATGGCCAACCTCAGTGGAGACTCGCTCATGTTTTCAGCAACATTTTTATGCTTTGCTGGAACCTCCCACTCACTCTCTGCCACATCCCAAGGGCAGCCAACAACCGCGTTGATTTGCTAGCCAGGGAGGGTGCTCGGGGTGTCTCAATGACAGGAGAGACTTCAGCAGCTCTTTCTCTACCCCCACAAAGCACCAGCAACTACCCAGCATGTGCGCCTCTGGTTTTGCTTACCATACACCATTTGGCTATCTTTCTTCTTCTCCTCTCTATCTCCCTCTTTGTCTTCTCTTCTCCCTTCCTCCTTAGTGTATTTCTTATAGGCTATTTCTATCACAGGTGGCTTCACTTGTTTTTGGTACTTGAGCTCCCTTTGAGGCTAGCCAGTTTTTGTAAAGCATGGAGTTTTTTGTTTTTCCTTATTCTAAGCATTCATACAGTTGGTCACCATATATCCCTCACTCCATTTTCTCTCTCCACTCCCTTCTCTTCTTTTCTCTCTCTTTTTCTGCCCACACCTTCCTGAGAACCCAGACTATGGCTTGCCAGCAAGGGGCATGAGGGGTTTTCTCTAATGTTGTTATATATTAATATAATATCATCAATCATTCTCAAAAAGACATATATATATATATATATATATAAACATTTATAAACAGTCTCATTAAGTTGTACAATGATATATGTCTATGTTGAAATATATTCAGCTTTTGAATCCTAAGATGTTGTCTTGACTATGGTTTTATGTTTTTAGATTTCTTTGTATTTTTGTCTAGTGATGAAATTTTTCATAGATAATCCAAAAAAACGACAAAGATCTGAGGTGTGATTTGCTGAACATGTAATTATGAATCCATGTAAGGTAAAATTGTTCACCATAACTATTTAGACATGAGTAATAAGTTAGTCCATCCCTCATTGTTAACTATTTTTGGGCAAGGTTACCATGGCCATTTGCCAAAGGAATCACTAACAAAGAAAACATACTACGTGGTATCATTAAAGCTAATTCCAGCAATCACTGACAAAGAAAACATACTACATGTACCAAAAAGTGGATTTAATGTATCATTAAAGCTAATTCCAGTACATTAATTGTTCAACAGACTAAGAATATATATGATATGTTTAATATTTATATTTTCAAGATTTACATATAGAAATATTAAAAAAAAAAAACCCTCATTCAAAACTGGTTTGCAATAGAGAGAGCGTAGTAAGTCAAAAAATTTCCTTCGTGAATGATAAGAGAGTTTTACCTTCCCAATACAACATTAGCAATCATTTATGTATTTGTATGTGTTCAAAAAGCTATGCTTAATCAAGCAATAACTGCAAAGTCTGTTTGATTTACAGGAAAGAAGGAAAGGAACCATACCACAATCCAATGGAGTATTCTAGGCTGTACTCTAAAGGGGCATCCAACCTCCATTTCTAATAATAGAGAACGGAGATAGACCAGAGTGGGGCCCACCATGATTCACCCAGATACAATTAATCTCCAGCATCAATCATCAGCAATAGATAGAAGAAGATAACACCCCAATAGACCATAGACCAGCGTTCTATTGTATACACTATCAAAGGAAAAAAAGGTAGACCGAGGAAAATAAGAAAAGAAAAAATAAGGCAAAACATGTACCTCAAGAGTGTAAGGCAAGACCTGGCACTCCAACAACCATTGCCTATGCACCTTCCTCGCAACAAAGACGAGAATCGCCGGTATATCAGTAAGGATCCCCTTCCTCATCCTGAACCCAACCGCGGTCCCCAAACTATATCTTCTCAAAATCTTGCTATGAAAAGCCCTAATCGTCATGAGATCTAGAATCGTTGCCGCCTGTTGGCTTGGGGGCAATTGGGCAACATGGCCTGGCTGGAAGCCCTTGTGGAGGCCAAAGAAGTAAGAAGCCCGCTCTTCTGCAGTGTCGTTGAGTCGAGTCGAACCTGGCCAGGAAAAGTATGCTGCCGTATGGCTGCTTCCCTCACAGTTCTGTTGTTGTTGCTGCTGCTGCCCACCTGATGCCACCAGCTCGATCGACGGACTGTCAAGGGGCAGCCGGCATGTTCCTCCACCTGTTTCTCTGTTTCCTCCATATCCATGATGAACTTGGGAAGAGTAAAGCAGGGACTCTGGATCAAAAGACCTGCAAAGATAGGTTGAGAGAGAGAGAAGAGAGTGACAAAGGTGGAATTGTATGCATGCCTAAAAGGGAAAGGAAAGGTTGCCTTGTTTTTCTTGTCGAGAATTACATAGTGAAATGTTCACATGAAGCTCACTTGTTCTGGTTGCCATTACTCTTAAACCTATTTACAGAGGAGAAATATGAAATTTGGGCAGGGGGAGTTGTAGATATTTACTTGTTTTTTAGGAATGCAAGCAAAATATGATTGTGGGGGGAAGAGAGAGGTACATGGAGATATCAAAACCAATCTTTAATGGAAATGAAAGTTTCAGTAATTGAGAGAGAAAGAGAGGTGTCTACTTAGCTCTGTTCTCAAAAGCATCCCCATATTTCATGGAGATGAAAATCTAGAGGGAGATGCCTACTCATTGTCACTACATTCATCTAACAGTTCTGCTTTCAAAAGAAAACCCATGGTACAGGGCCATGTAAAATTGGATTTTGAAGTGAGCGAGAGAAAAGAGGTCCACTTGATTCTGGTTCTGCAGAAAACCATGAGAGAGAAAGAGAGAAGCCGACAGGGGTGCTCACTCATTACCACAATCATGACCATGCGTTTCAGCATTAAGCCCATGATAAAAATAATATTAATAATAAAAGAAAACCATGTCATAAACATCAAAAACAAAGAAAACCCATGATATATAAACATGACAAACAACACAGGCAGAGTGAGAAAAAGACATCAAGAGTGTGGAGCTACAAATGAAGAGAGAGAGAGAGACCGCACCTTCGAAACATGGACTGAGATTTTGACCTGTGCTGAAGATCTGACATGAGAGGATGATGAGAGGGCTTGGAGGTTGCTGACTCCATTGCTCCCCCCTCTCTCTCTCTCTCTGCTCCCCTCTCTCTCTCTCTCTCTACACTTTTTCTCTCTCCTCTTGTTGTATCTCTCACAGACACACTATGGGCTGGTAGTCGTAGTGAAGTCGTGCCCTCCCATAAAGCTGGCGGGCGCAGGAGAGAGTGCAAGTAGCTGTTCTCACGTGCCAAAAGCTCAACAGCTACCCATTTATATATACAACACAAAAATAACGCACATGACCGGGAAAATGGCAGAAAAGGAGTGAGCCGGTTGACAGGCAAAAGATGATTGTGATTTTTTTGTATTAAAAATAATTCTTGTACTAAAAATAAATTGTTTTTTTATATGTATTTTTTATTATCGTTATCATGTGCCTAAAATTTAGCTTTCAAAAAATTTCTAATGAATTTATCTCTGCCTAAAATTTTGGTTTCAAAAAATTTCTAATTTTATTTTTTTTCCGGGAATTAGGATAATACTTTAGCCCTCTTGTAAGATTGTGCTATTCATGTTCTTCCTTTGAGTTTGGGTGGAGGTATAGCTTATAGTGTTGCTAGCAGGATTTGTTTTGAGGCTAGTGAAACAAGGGAGCTATGTGAGAAAGATTTGAGTCATTCATTTTTCATTTCACTTTTGTTGGAGACATCTTCTTGTGGTTCTAGCATTAGTTGTAAGAGTTGTTATTAGATGGCTCTCAATTTAGTAACTTCACACATTTTCATTATGAAAAAAAAAATTTAACTTTTTTTTAATTGGTAAGTTGGAAAAAATGAGGGCACCGGAAAAGCCATGCACCGCCCACTAAAAGTTTTCGTCGAAAGCAAACGAACCTCTTATAAATTGCATGCACAAGTATCAGGTATATCGTTTTCAAACACGCGTAACGCCTAATTAAATGTTGCAGTATCTTTTCTATTTGAAAGATGCTTTGAGATATGCATGACAGTGAGGAGTAATAACGATTGCAAATAGATTTAATGATGAAACTAACTAATTTAGTGATCATAAAACATAGTTGGTAAGTACTCTAGATAATTGTGAGGTATCCAGATATAAGAAAAGATTATGAAAAAACTCATGAATCAGTGAAAAACAACACAAATAGTTGAAAATGTTTCATATCCCATTTTTTTCATTTTTGGTGAAGTTTCCACATAGTTAATAGACTTTCACTGTTCCTTAAAAAAATTGAACTTACCAGTTCTATCTAAAATTTCAATTATCTGCTAAAAGGTATGCTTATTCATCTAAAGTATGGTCTGAGTAATCCTTAATACAAGTTATTTTCATGTGCCTAACCAATTGGAATTGATGGAAAGGGGATGCTCCACTGGATTCTCTTTGCCTATGCCGAGAATATAGAGCGGCTTAGCCCGTGCCGAGAATATATACCGCCTTAACAAATTGCAGAAACCATGAATAGTATGGGAGTAAAAGACTTCGAGACATTAATAATTCAATTAACAACAAAACTAAGATAGAAAGCAGCCTCAAATGAAAAGTCCTTTCATGGACATAGTGTGCAAGGCTCACCATTTTGTATACTAATCTGTTGAGATGACCATTTTTTTTTATCATCGGGCTCATGGCCATTGGTCGTATTATTTTTTTCAGTTTTGAATTATCTCAAAGCAGTTTTACTTGGATTCTTGCCTCCATGTGAATTTTTTGTGGTTTGATTCATTACTCATTGAAGGGACTCTTACAGATATCTTTGGACCTAGAAATAATCTTAAAGTTACTAATCCTTTAATGAGGTTAGATGGGTGCTACTACCTGTTACAATATAAACCCATACTGAAAAATGATACATGAACATGACAGTGACAAGGGTAACTTGCAAATGAACATGTTTGGTAACTTGAAAACAATGTCCAGTTCTCATCCAAACGCTATTGAGATCAATTCAAAAAAAAATTGCAAACATAAATTAAAAAGCAAAAAATTGCTTAAACGCATACGAGAAAAGTTACTTCATTTGAAGAAAGTGGTCTTTTCAAGCCATTCCGGGCATGCTTTGTGGCTAAGATAGGGAATATGTAGATGTATTCATCCATTGTAGTTTTCATATGTTCATTTTGAAGTCACTCTTCATTGGCTTTAAAATCCACAGTTCTATGGTTGGAACTTGCAAGTATGGACCAGGGGTCAACAAAATCGATCATAAATCAATGTGGGAAGGATCACAGGTTGTGGATCATTACTCTGTCCACTATTATTTGAGTTAACTCCACAACCTTTGACAAAAGATCTAGAGAAGATGAGTAATTTTGGAAGGTTAATAACTTTGGTAGCTCAAAAGATATGACCATAAAATCTTCTTTCAATTTTAATTTACCTGATAATTGGAATTTACGAGACGAACTCCCTATGTGGCATCCATTAAAACTTGATCAAGCTGGAATTTATAAGCATAGTTAATAGATACCTCCTTTATTAAAGGCTGAGAAGGATTTGGTGGTTTTCTTTTATGATAATTCTGGTGTGGTCAATGAAGTTCTTGCTATCCTTTCATTTGTTCTGGTAATGGTGCAAGAGGCTGGTTTGTTAGGTTTGTAAGACCCAAGAGAGCACCAATGCACTTGAAGCCTGCAGCTGAGCCATACCATACCCAAGAGGAAGAGATTTCTCCATGTAAGGAAGACATAATAATTGTACATAAAGCATGAATTGCACCTTAATAAATAAAAATAGATATGTTTATCTCGAGGTCTGACCATACGCTCACACTTGGGTGACACAGACGCATATGGCAAAACTCCTGTAAGCCTAGACAACATATCAATAGTGTGTCTAATTTTTGGCACATGTGATATTTCTTAATTCTTTATTCTTTATGAGTTTTCCTGTTTTTACCTTTCTAACCTAGGGTTTGTGTGAGCCATTCTTCGTATAAAATTTTTATTTAAGGAAAAGTTTCTATGAGCCCGTGGGTGCAAGTGCCCACCCTTCAACGTCCATCTCAAACATGGAAGCGCATTGGATCAAATAAACATTTGGATGGTGCCAAAAAAAAAAAAATACATTTTAATTATTTTTTTTCATATTCATGATCAACTTGGCTATCCCTGAAATTTTGGATAAAAAATCCATCTTTAAAGTGGATTTTTTAAGGGACACATGTGTGCATATGAGTCTGTCAACTTGGAAATCCCATCATTTATTTAAAGAAAAAGTTTATATAAGGTTGCAATATTAAAATATAGATTTTGGATACGGTATTTTATAGGGGACGCATGTGTACATATGAGTCGACCGACTTAGAAACCCCATCATTTATTTAAAGAAAAAGTTTACATAAGGTGGCAACCTTAAATTGTAGAATTAAGGGGCATCTCAAAAATCCATCATAAAGGGTTGTTTTGATGTTGAAAAACCCTCTAATAAATCATCTCAATATCGAAATGTATGAACATTCGAGTCTCAAAAATAGTGTATCTTGCAATACATTATGTGGACCGTCCATTTTTAAGATTTTCATGCGTTTATAGATCTACTTGATTAGAACCATTGCAATTTCTTGTAATTTTCTTTCATTAATAAAAGAAAAATTGTTTGGTGCATCCAAGCCCACACCTATTATTACTATGCGAGCTTGGAGATCTACACCGTCTGCCAAAACCGGGTCCCGTAAATAGTAGTCCTCCAACGAAAAATTAAATTAATGATTCAAATATTTTCTCCAAAAAATATCATTTCTAGTTTTTAAATTTATTTATTTTTACATATTAATAATCTCCACGCGTAAGTGCGGTCCGATAGTAGGGCTCTGGCACTCTGTAAGTGTGGTCCGGTAATAGGGCTCCGGCACTATGTAAAGTGTGGTCCGGCAGTAGGGCTCTAGCACTGTATAAAAAGCGGTCCGACAGTTGCAAAGGGCGGTCCAGCAGTTGCAAAGGGCGGTCCGGTAGTAGATGTTATTGGATTCCAGGGCTCCAGCACTATGTAAAAGGCGGTGCAATACTCAGTTTCGGTCTGGTAGTTGTCTTAGGGCGACTCGGCACTTGTGCGCTCTGGCAATGTGACGGTGTGCTCCGACAATGTGCTACTGGGGTCCAAAAGTCAACGTTAAATCTGGCCAAAATGTTTTTTATGTACAAGAAGGGCATTTCCATCTAAAAAAAATGAACATTTTACCTTGGGGGTATTTGCATAGAACGTTTGTTTTGGGGAAAAACTTAAGAGAAAAAGTTGGGTTGAAAGTAAGTTGCATAAAAAGTGCTCTTGGGGTTTTTTTTAATTTTTCCTAAAGATTATATATTCCCTAAAAATTAGGATCAAATTCTATTTTAAAAATAAATTAGGGAAATTATCACAAATATACCTATATTTTCGTTAAATTGAAAAAAAAAAAAAAAAAACAACCCCAAACTTTCAAAAACCTCGTCTACAGCCTTTCTCACTATTTTCAGGTTTTTTAGACAAAAATGCCCTTAACGGTAGTCTTTCTACCATAATATATGTTGCAAGTTTTATGGTAATTAAAATACCGTAAAACTTTTAAGTAATACTACGGTACTTTAAGTACCGTAAAACCCTGGCCATGACCGTGAAGCTAATTATAGTACTCTAAGTACCATAAAAACTAAAACCCATTATACGGCATTTTAAGTACCGTAAAAACTAACACATGTTATCACTTAAAATGTCATAAACCTTTTTCTCCTTCTGTTTATATTTATTTATTTCATCTCTAATTTTATCTCTTCTTTCTCTCTCTAATTATTTTTAATATTGATCTCTATTTTCTGTCTCTAATTTTTTTTTATCTCTTCTTTCTCTCTCTAATTCTTTTTTATCTCTTCTTTCTCTCTGTAAATCTTTTCTCTCCCTAATTGGAATATTTCGCCGTGTCCAAATTGGTTCGTCTGGGTAATCAAACACGGACTTCGGCTATGCAAAACAAAAGACATGATGTATCTCAGGAAACGATGACGAGATTGTAGAGACAAAAAAGAGATAAAAAAGAATTAGAGAGAGAAAGAAGAGATAAATATTAAAAAGAATTAGAGACATAAATAATAGATAAACATAAAAAGAATTAGAGATGAAAGAGATAAATATTATCTAAGGAAACGATGATGAGATTGTAGAGAGAAAGAAGAGATAAATATTAACAAGAATTAGAGAGAGAAAGAAGAGATAAATATTAAAAAGAATTAGAGAGAGAAAGAAGAGACAAATATTAAAAAGAATTAGAGAGAGAAAAAAGAAGGAAAAAAGGTTTTACGGCATTTTAAGTGTCGTATAACATGGGTTAGTTTTTACGGTATATAAAATACCGTAAGATATGCACGAAATATGAGAGCACTCTAGAGAGAGAGAGAGAGAGAGAGAGAGAGAGCCGATGGAAACTAAGACCATGATGGATTGGACGAAGGTTTTGGTAGGAGAAAATGATGGAAAAACTAATGGAGGAAATATGTCTGATGTTGAGGTCTTCACGGGATCTTTCTGCTCTAAAGTTGTGATTGATCGAGCGTTATTGGAGCAATGCAATATCAATAAAAACATCTTTGTGACTGGTTCTTTTTCACCTCCTTTAAAAGATTATTGTGGCCTTTCTGACTAGGCCCAGAGAGGGTGGAATCTGTCTTATCTTCCTGATATAAAAAATTATTGGAGCTAACAAAAAAATCTTTAAACTGCGGTCAAAAAAAGAGGTATAGAAGGCTTTATCTCATAGGTTTTGTAGAGTTCGAGGTAATTCACTATCTCTTGATCTTTGGAAACCAGCTGATCATGGTGCCTTTCTTCAAAAGAAGTCATGTTGGATTAAACTAAGGGGCCTTCATCAAACAGGTAGTGGGAAGCTTTGGTGTTTACTGTGATTTGGATTGGGATTCTTTTCTGAATTCAATATGCAAATTTGTGCGAGCTAAGTTGTCGGGTTTCCCTGGTATGCAGTTTTCAAAAGACGTTCTCCTTAGTGTGGATGATGACCTCTTTGCAATTATGGTAATGGATGATGATGGTAAGTACCGTAAATTTGGGCAGTGTATTCTCAGCATAAAGTGATAGATGCAGGACCAGAAAGATTGCACGTGACTACCGAAAATCCTGATTCCGGCATGAAGATGAACTGTCAGTTAGTGGGGAATCAATTTAGGAGAAATCAACGACATTTCAAATTTCAAAAGCTTCAGAAATTACGGTACCCAAAGGTTTCAAAGAGTTGGATTCCCGTAGGGAGGTTTCTGAAATCTTCTGCTGGTTTTTCGCAACAATTTCATGACCGCCAATTTGCTATTTTGAATGATGCCGTCGACTACGAACAGGTATCGTCGAATTACTTCTGGGCGACAGGCCTCAAAAGCACATAATGGACCCGCGGGGCCATCGTCGGTCTTGCATAGGGAAAGTCCAAATCACTTTGGAAAGCTAAATCACTTTGGAAAGGCGGCGAGTGTGAGTCCTGAGAAGGACAAGATGATTAGGGTCAGAGATTTGGTCTGCTTTTCAGCAGGCCTTCCTTGTTTTGAGTTGACAACTCTGTCAAAATCTCTCTCCATATCCCATCTTTGGAAGGAGATTGATTCTAGAAGAAATCTCCTTGAGCTCCTCTCTGTGGTGGTCGTTCTCCTTGGTTGCTTGACACACAGGAAGCTCTCGGCACTACTGTGCCAACATAGTCTCTCGTGGCTTTGTGTGGTTGCGCTGTGTTCAACCAAGATGTATCCATTGCCCTATCGAGCAACAGTGGCTAAAGGTTGGGCTAAGAAGACAAGAACCAAGTTCGATCCCCTACTGTTAGAGCCTTTAGCTTTAGTAATGGTGGAACCAGAGGCAGCTCCGGTGGGACCTTTGATGATTGAAGGTGGTGTAGCAATCCCCCAAGATGATGTGAATCCTTCAGGTAAAGAGCTTACTGTGCCTGAGGATTTTTGGTCGCTCTACGTCATGCCACAAGTGGACCTTTTGCATCTGCCTTCCATGGGTTCTGTCTTTGAGGAGTCTCCACCGAAGTCGATGTTGGGGTGTCATGTGAAGGAGGCTCAATTGGATGACTTCCCTATAGTCTCCAAGATGATGGATGACATGGGTCTCGATGATGTCCCGCTCCATGTGGTGATGGAGGAAATTAAAGAACGAAGAAGAAAGAGGGTTGCTGCTAACATGGACGACAAGGGGACTGGGAAGGATTAGTCAGGTGGAAACAAAAAGATGGTTTCGGTAACTCCAGCCAAAGTGGCGGATGCAGGCAAGAAAAAGAGGATTGCAAAGGTTGGGGTTTGATCTTCAACATGTTTTGAGGCTCGTGGCATTTTCAAGAAAGGTCCCCCTGGTGCTATTGCTTTTGGAGATCCGGTGGTTAGTGATGTGGAATCGTCCTCCTCGAGTGCGGCGTCTCGGGATGATGATGAACTGAAGGAAACCATGATGCTGGAAGAGCTTTACTTCGGTGTAGGTCCTAAGGGACTAGGAGGTTGCTCCTCTAACCCCCTGTTTTTTTCTTATAAATGGATTTCTTGTATTGGAATGTGCAAAGCTTCGGTGACCTCGCAAAAAAAGGGATGTTTTGTTCTTGGTGTCCAAATACAATCCGGTTGTTTTGCTTTTACAGGAAACCAAACCTTTTAGGCCCAATGTGTCAGGTGTTAGGGAAGTTTGGGGTTTCAGGGTGGTTAGTTTTTGTGGTATTGATGCAGTGGCTACATCTGGGGGTTTATGGGTTTTGTGGGACCCGTTGGTTCTGCAGAATTTTGATGTCAATGTCAAAAGTAGTTTTTTGCTTTTGAGCTTTTATGGTCCTAAACCTGGTTTTTCATGGGGTCTTATGAATGTTTATGGACCTTCTGTTCTAGCTCTAAAAGAAGGTTTCATTTCTGAGATGAATGATATGATTCAATCTTTTCTTTTTCGTATGGTGGTTGGGGGTGATTTCAGTCTTATTCATTGGCCAAATGAGTGTCTTACAGCCATTCCTATTAATTCTTCGAAGAGACTGTTTAATAGATTCATCGAAAGTAATGCTTTTATGGATCTTCCTATTGTTGGATCTAAGTTTATTTGGTCTAAGAATAGTGTTTCCAGGCTAGCCATGTCCAAGTTAGACATATTTTGACTTCAATGGAATGGTTGGAGGAGTTCCCTTTATCAATTGTTACGTCTCTTTCGAGACTTTGCTTTGACCACCAACCAATTTTGTTGAACACAAGTGTGGTGCGAGGTGGCCTGAAACTTTTTCGTCTGAATTTAGAATGGTTGGAGATGGATGGTGTTGGTGACCTTATAAAAGGAGCATGGACAAATTGTGTTGTTGAAGGCACTATGGATTTTCGGTTGCACCATAAGCTGTTGAACATCAAACGAAAATTGATTGATTAGAAGAAAGAAAATAACTTTGATATTAAAGGAAAAATAGATAAGGTTTTAATTGATATTGAAGGGTTGGATCAGAGCATCCAAGAAGCTGGCACCCTAATAGAGCACTTTATGTTGGAGAGAAGTGAGAAATTACAAGAGTTAAATGATCTCAGAAGAGCTGAGGAATTTATTGGAGACAAAGGTCTAGATCGAAGAGGCTTAAAGAGGGAAATCTTAATACCAAATTCTTTCATGATATTGTTAGTACTAAAAGAAGACATAATGATAGCTCTAGACTTGTTATTCCAGAAGTTGATTCTGACAATGGTCAGATCATAGAACTTGCAATGATTAATCACTTCAAGAAGATATTTACAAAGGAATTAAAGTTTACCCCAAAATTTGATAGAATTCCTTTTAAAATGTTACCTAGCAATTTGCAAAGCTAGTTGGAAAGAGAGGTAACTTTGAAAGAGGTGCAAAGGCAGTCTTTGCTCTGCCTGGTGATAAAACACCAGGACCTGATGGTTTCCCTTTAGCTTTTTTCCAAAATTTTGGGAGTTAGTTAAAGGTGAATTATTGGAGTTGGTAAGGGGTTTTATGATTACTGGGCAAGTGTTTCGAGGTGTAAATTCTACTTATTTGGCTCTGATCCCGAAAAAGTCGGTGACATCGAAAATTTTTGATATTAAATCGATTAGTCTTCTGACAAGCCTTTATAACATCATTGGTAAAGTGTTGGCTAAAAGACTAAAATTGGCCCTCCCTCCCCTCATTTCTAGTACGCAATCAATTTTTATTGAAGAACGCCAAATTACTGATAGTGTACTGATAGCACAAGAATGTATTCATTCTCGGGTGATTAGCAAAAAACCTAGTGTGATGCTCAAGTTAGATATAGAGAAGGCTTATGACAGAGTGGAATGGGGGGCTCTTTTGAAAATTATGTGGACTTTGAAAATAGATGGAGAAGCTGGATTTTTTATTGTCTATCCTCAGCACACTTTTCGATGCTTTTTAAAGGGAGCCCTATTAGACTCTTCAATGCCTTAAGAGGACTTCGCCAAGGGGATCCTCTGTCTCCTTTTTTATTTACCATTTATGTTGAATGCTTTAGCTTGATGTTGAGTAAAGTGGAATGAGTTGGTTATTTTTTGGGTTTTAAGATTGCAGATTATGGCATTACTATTCCCATCTGCAATATGCAGATGATACTATCATATTTTGTGATACAGACATCTCTCAAGTGGAGAGCATTGCAAGATTTTTGGAGTGTTGTGAGGTGACTTTGGGCCTAAAAGTTAATTTTCACAAGTCTTCAATTATTAGCATTAATTGTCCACACTCTTGTGTTGATGCTCTGGCGAATGCAAGGGGTTGTAAAGTGGGATCCTTCCTTGTTATATACCTCGGAATGCCCATCTCGGACACTAGGCTCTCTCTTATTGTGTGGGATAAGGTGATTGAAAGAGTCCAAACCAAGCTTGACTTGTGGAGCCCGAAATATCTATCTCTAGGAGGAAGAGTAACACTACTACGCCCATGTTTGGCCAATCTGTTGGTATATTAGATGTCGCTGATTACATACCCGCTTTGGTTGAAAAAAAAATGGAGAAAATGATTAGGGACTTTATGCAGGGTTTTAATGGTGAGATGCGCAAACTTCATTTGTTAAGATGGGATAGAGTGTGCACTCCTAAGAGAGAAGGAGGTCTGGGCATTCGGAAGATTTAAACTTTTAACCAAGCTTTGCTATGCAAGTGGTGGTGGCGTAGCACTCATTTGAAGGATCCTCTCTGGTACCAAGTCTTACATGCCAAATATGGTATGGATAAACTAGATCTATGGCTTGGGGGTGGAAGGGGTAAGAATATCTCTAATTGCTCTAATTGCTCTAATTGCTCTAGACCAATTGCTCTAGACTGAGATGCTTAGGAAGCCTAAGGTTATGCTATAACAAAATTTTGTAGAACTAAGTGCGCTGCTTTGTGGTTTGAAGATATTCTTAAGAATGAATTTGGGGTGTAACTACACGATTAAAGGTGATTCTTTGAATGTTATTAAATAGTACAAAAAAGAACTGAAAATCCCTTGGGAGCTCTGGTCTTTGTGGTTGCAGGTGATGGACTTGGTAGATAGTGCCTCGGTTTCTTTCCTTTTCTCATATTTATAGGAAAGCCAATTGTGTTGCTGACCTCTTAACTAAAGGAGGTTCCTCTATCCCCTCTCTTTTGATCTCTGATGATGTAATTTCGTTTCTGTAGTTATAAATAAAAGTAGTAACATTGGTCAAAAAAAACAAAATGTCGTATAATGGGTTTTCGTTTTTATGGTACTTAAAGTACTGTAATTAGCTTTGAGTTTTACGGTACTTAAAGTACTGTAATATTACTTAAAATTATTATGGTATTTTAATTATCATAAAACTTGCAATATATAGTACGGTAGAAAGACTACCGTGAAGGGCATTTTTGTCAAAAAAACCTGAAAATAGTGAGAAAGGGTGTAGAGGAGGTTTTTGAAAGTTTGGGGTTTTTTTTTTTTTTCCAATTTTACGAAAATATAGATATATTTGTGATAATTTCCCTTTTAAATTTTATAATTTGAGATGAAGATATATTTTCAAGTTATCATAAAATTTCTAATACAAAAACTACATATCCGGGCAAAGTTTAAAAGCACAGCTTTACTTCTGCCCCATTGTTCGCAAAATCGCCCAATCTAACCACCCTGTTAGATTGGAACGACCGGTGGCCAGTTCCTGTTTTGGGTGGTTAGGGTCATCAACCGGTAAAATAGTTTTTCAAAAAATTATATATAAATTCTCAAAATTAAAGAATTTGATTTGTAATGTATTTTTAAATATTATTTACATTATGGTAAATACTAAAAATTGTTTTGGTCATTAATACTCACTTCTATATTTTCCATCTTTTTTAGAAAATTTTTAAAATAACCCTTGAAAAATATAAAATGGTTTAAAATCCATTTTTTTCATTAATTTTCAACTTCATTTGAATGTGTTTTGTTTTAATCTTTTTTTATATGTTTTTCATATTTTAGTAGATTTTTTTGTATTTTTTAACACTTTTTTGACCGCCCGAGACTTACCCGATTAGAGTCGTTGAATCGGTCATTTTACCAGTTAGACCGGATAAACCGCTTCTAAGCCCATGGCCGATTAATCGTTCTGGTTCGATTTTGCAAACATTGTTTCTACCATATAAGGCCAGGCCTTATTAGCATCCTCTCCCTATATAGATTAGTTAATGGAATAGTTAGACAGAATAATTAAAATAAAATTTTATAAAATTAATTCTCATCCAGACATGCTCGAAGCGGAGGGGAACTTCAGGGTAGGACACCTCTCTCGTTTGTATCCAGCTCTCATTCCTCACTCTCTCTCTATTAGAGAAAAGATAATAAATTGATGGGCCCATTTAGTGAAGGAAAAATAATTTCCAAGATATTCTTCCCTAAAAATGAGGGATTCTCAATTATTTCTATGATTGGTGCCCAAATTGGGAGAAATCTTTCTGCCATCCCCTTTTATTTGTGAAAACAGTCTTTCAACTAAAGGTGTGGCTTGTATAAAGTTGCTATCTTTTTTATAAAAGTAAGATTTTTACCACCGGGCTTGAAAGTGCGGGTCGACACTCCAAGAACCTAACCAACTGAAGCTTAGATAGGGTCGGCATAGAGAATGCTTATGTGTACTCTGGATTTGCTACAAGGGGATAAGAACGTCTGGGATTGAAATATAGAAAGAAAATGAGCGACCTCATGTACAAAAAAATAGGAAGTCATTGGGTTGGAAGTTGGAACATGAGCTTAGCAGATTCGGTTCTTAGCATGCCGACCAATACTTTGCAACCATGCAGCAAATCCAGAATGTGGGTGGCACTCCAAGTGCCAAGTTCAAGTCATAACTCCGAGAAGAAAAAAAAATCCAAATCTTTTAAAACGTCATTCATATTCCTTTTCATCATTGTTTCTGATTTTGTGGCCAAAATAGCTTTCACGGTAGTGTTAAGTTCATAAAGGTCATCACGGTTAACTCAGATCCGTAAATGATCATAGATGACTGTGACAAACTTTTTTACCACTAAAATTGTAAGAGAAAGTTCATAAAGGTCATCACGGTTAACTCAGATCCGTAAATGATCATAGATGGCTGGAACAAACTTTTTTACCACTAAAATTGTAAGAGAACTGTGATGGCTTTGCCACTATCCAGATGTACTAAATGAACTGAAACACTCACCGATAGTGTTTAGGTTGTGATAGAGTATCACAGTTGTGCTACTGCCGTGATGCTTCCACTTAAGAATCACAATTGAGTTAGAACTGTGAATCAAAACACATATCACGGTTGTGCTACTGCTGTGATCCTCGCTATGTGAACCACCGTTCTCTTAGAATCCTTATGGTCTTCATCATTATTTTATACCTTTAAGATGATATGATTAATTTTTAAAAAAAAAACCCACATAAGAGGTCCCATATAAGTTTGAGATGATATGAAGAATGCCCCAACATACAAGGCATCTAGGACCGTGGTGCCTTCAATCACGGTTCACTTTGAGTCGTGATATCCCCTAAGAGCACCACGTGTGTTAGTACTGTGATGTTGTTCATCTCCACTTAAGAATGGTGGTTCACTCAGAACTGTGAAGATCTATAGATACCCTCCATAAATTATCTAAAACCATCATGGTTTTGACTTAATCGTGATGAGTGGTCAAGTACTTCCGTCAAAGGTATTTTGGTTTTCAACATCCCTATCGGCGTCCCAGATAGGTCTACTTAATCCCTGCAGGTCCACTTATACCTCACCGGCGTACCGGATGAGTCCACTTAATCCCTACCGGCGTCCCAGATAGATCCACTTATACCTCACCGACGAACCGGATGAGTCCACTTGCATACTTAAATTATTTCTAAATCTCTTTAAACATTCGAAAGCAGCAATATCATGTACTCAACATATCACTGAAACCATTAATATGAATTTCACTTAAACCATTAATAACAGTCACTCTCTATAATATTTCAAAAATAACCAATCAAATATTTTGGGCTCAAATTTAGAAAGGTAGCAGTTTGTAAAGGCATTGTAGCATAATTGCCAATTTAATATGTATAGAAAAAAAAACTCTTATAAAAATTCAAGAATACGGAATTATCACAATTTATGGAATATCAATTCACAAATAAACATTTCACAACAATACTATAATCAATTGCAAAAATGTCAATTTTTAAATAATAAGGCAGTCATTTGCACATGAATTTTACAATGTCTAAATATTCAAAACAGTGGAAAGAAATATCACAATTTTACTAAAAGCAGAAATATCACATTTATTTCTAACAATAGACAAGAAAAATAAATAAATTTATTTTTCTAATTTACAGCATTCAAAATTTCTAACATAGATAAAATATCACAATTTTTATTAAAAAGATTATTTTTCAAGATAATGAGGTCACGTGCGCATAAAATTTATCGCGCCTAAAATTCATGATAATAAGCAGAAATAATTATTTCATTTTATTTTTAAAAAGAATGGATTATTTTTCGAGACAATGAGGTCACTTACATACAAAACTGATAAAATAAAGATCCTAGACGGAAATATCACTATTTATTAAAAATAGACTATTTTTCAAAAAGACGATGTCACTTACCCACAATTATTTGAGAGGGATCTTCCGATAAAAAATTTGGTTCGAGAGAGAAGTTCACTGTGTTTCGACCAGAGAGAGAGATCTCAAAATTTTGTTTTAGGGTGGGAGTGCTCACATCCCCTATTTAAATTCTTATAACGTATTATTATATTGTTTTATTACGCTCTACCTCATACCTGAGGTGTCGCGTTAAAAGCAGACTTTTATCGTACGAAAACGACGTCCGCTAAAGGACGTTGCCAGCTGCAAGCAGTAGGAGGCAAAAGCAGACAAAGGAAAAAAGTAAGGGCAAAGGCAAATCTTTTGAAAATAGTGATGGTCCTCAAGGACTATCATATTCAAACAGAACATCACCTATTTAAAAGCATATTTTCTCCTTTTTTTTTTTTCTTTTTTTTTTTTTTGAAATTTTAGGATTGTTACATTACCTTTGGTATAGCGAGATCACAATTACTTACAACCATCCGATGTGAAATCTGATAGCTTGGATGTGTCACAAAGTTCTAGAAAATTTATTTTTAACTTTGAGCTTGGTCATTGAAATAAATGCAGTCACCCAATTTCACATCTAATGGTCAAGATTAATTGTGACAACCTTACACCAAAGATAGATGGTCTCATTATATACTTTCCCTTAAAAGTGTGTGGTCATAGATATGCAAAATCGATATCATTATTTGAGTTTCGAATTTTATTGTCGGTGTTGAAAAATGATTTTAGAGCTATCATAGAGTACTTTCCGTACAATTTGAAGTGAGGATTTATTTTGTTTTCATAAAGCCTAGGTCATATATAAACCTCATTCATCTATGAATGGGTGCGGTTTGTACAGAGCCAAGGCTCTAAACAATCAAAGTAAAGCACACCCTCAAATAGAGTCGAGAAATGTGGTTTCGATATTGGAAATTTTTGTGATAGTGATAAGTATATTTTCATCTTTAATTATAGAATTTAAATCTTAAAAAATAGTGCAAATCGAGCAGATATATGAAAACTTGAAAATCTTGAAAGTTGACAGTCGAAAAATATGTTACAAGATGCACTATTTCCAAAATTTAAAATCCATTTTTATTCGCATGTAATTGTATTGTTTAGAGCCCCGGCTCTATATAAACTTTTTCTAAGACCAAATACTAAGAATTCATGGTCTCGAGGCGGACCACAAATGCTGGTTCACATATTCTCACTCTGAAGTCAGAGCACCATGACTAATTCCCTCTCCACGTGGTCCCTCTCGTGCAATGTCTCTCTCTCTCTCTCAATCCTCCCGCCCTCCTCTCTCTAAGCCCCCTCACTCTCTCTCTCTCTTGATTTCCTTTCTTACTATGATTAATACTCTGAGATGACATGAGAGCCTCGAGAATTTGTTCGTCATTTCTATCAGGGGTGCACTTGCTGTTTCCTGCAACTCCTTGCCACCAACCTTTATGTATTCTCTCTATTCAAAAGGAGTTTTATATGGGAGATATAGTTGGAAACTCTGTAGTAAACTTTTAAGATTGCCGAGTCTCATCATTTTTAAGCGATATTAGTTTGTGAGGAGTCCTTCGAAATATTTATGGTTGGAGGGAGCTGAAGAGGAGACCTCCTTTCAAAATTGGCAAGCCTTACTATTTTCAAAACAGGTCTGCAATCCCCGGGCCGCCTTTTGGTGACCACCAAATATCTCATGTTCTTTATATGGTGTTGTTGGTTTAAAGAAAAAGATTTCAATGGTTAATATTTCTAACTAGACCTATTATTTTGAGCTATAGAGTTGTGAAAGATTAGTTTTTCTTCGGAATACGTTCCTTGTTTTTTTTAATACAGTTTTTTAAAAGAATTTGTTGGTGAACATTTTGACAGAATTATTTGTTAAATCAAGATTCTTATTTTAATCTTACTTTCAATATTCTTTTCTCAAAAACCAACATTTAAAGATATCAAATTATTGAAGAGAATGGAGGTTTCAATAAAGTTATGGGAATGAAGTTTCTTTTACAAGTTTTTAAAAAAGGATAAAACACATATTCAAATCCCTTCCATTAAAAAAAAAAAAGCAATTTGTTGAAGATCTTTTGAAAAACTGAGAGTTCTTAATGGATTTAAAAAAAAACAAGTTTCAAAACTCAGAGACTTACTAACTATAATTTTGGACTTGCCACAAGGTTTCAAAGTGTGGACCAACTCTCCAAGTGCTTACCTACACTCTAGATTTGCCACATGGCTCCAGAGTAACAATGAACACCCCAAGGACTAAACCAACTGAAGCTTAGATGGAGTTGGCACATGGGGTGGGGGTAAGATATTGAAATCTAAAAGTAAAATGAGCGATCTCATGTACAAAAAAAGGAAATCCAAAGTCATTCACGTTAGAACATGAGCTTTGGCTTGTTCGGGACTTTTCGTGCCGACCAACACTTTGCAAGCATGTATCAAATCCAAAATGTGGGGTAGCACTCCAAGTGCACTTTGCAAGCATGTATCAAATTCAAAATGTGGGGTAGCACTCCAAGTGCTAAGGTCAGGTCAGTATTGAAAGCGTAAAAAACAGACGTGTAAAATGTAAAAACTAGGGCCCAATATTGGTGGTATAAGACCAATGGGCTAGAAACACATTCTTTTAAAAACTTTCCATTGTATTAAAACTCAAGGGTTTAAATGCATCAAAATCTTAATACAAAACCATTATATATATATATATATATAGGAAGATGCTAGGGTGAGGCCACTAGCTCACAAAATAGTATAAGCCCTATGGCCCAGATTGAATTTAGACCGATCTAACGGCCTAGAGTATTTGAATTTTAATTTTTAATCTTTTTACAAATTCAAATCACTTGAAATTTTACATTAATGTTCTTCTCATCAAGCCGCACCTAATAAAAATATATAAAAAAAAATCCACTAAATTAAAAATGATCAAAATACCCCCAAAATTGTATAGGGGTATTTTGGTCATTTGTTTTCATGAAAAATAATTTTTTAATATTTTTCAAATATTCACCTATTTTGTATCAATACACATCTAAACTTTTAAGTAGTTTGGAGTTGTAGAAAAACAATTAAAATTCAAACATTATCAGACATCCGTGATCGTTAGAACGGCCCAGATTCAATTTGGGCCATTGCGCTCATTTTTTCTTGAGCCAATGAGCTTACAAGATTGAATCTAGGCCGATCTAACGGTCACGACCTCTTTCCGTGTTTAAATTTTAATTTTGTTTCTATAAATCCACATCACTTAAAATTTTAGGGGTACATTCTTCTTATCAAGGCAAACCTAATAAAAATATAAAAAAATAATCCAAAAAAACAACATTAACCAAAATACCCCTGAAACTTTACATGGGAAGTTTGGTCAAGTTTTTTCATGTAAAATATTTTTTTTTTTATTTTTTTGACGATTCAACTATTTTTTATGTACACTCAACTATTTTTTATGTACACACGCTCCAAATTTCAGATCAATCGGATTTGTAGAAAAAAATTAAAATTTGAATACTACCTGATATTCGGGATCGTCTGATTGGCCCAGATTCAATCTGGGTCGTTGGCGTTTACTGTAGCAGTACGCCCTTGGGCTGACAGGATTTTTTTCCTATATATATATATGGAAAAGGATTTTGTGAGCCAATGGGCTCATTTCTCACAAGAAGAAATGAGCCCAATGGCCCAGATTGAATCTAGGTTGATCTAATGATCACAGATGCCCGATAGTATTTTAATTTTAATTTTTTTTTACAATTTCAAATCACTTGAAATTTTAGACGTGTGTTGATAAAAAATAGGTGAATATTTAAAAAATATTAAAAACGTATTTCACATGAAAAAATAACCAAAATACCCCCATAAATTTTGGGGTGTATTTTGATCATTTTTATTTTTACGGAATATTTTTTTTATATTTTTATTAGGTGTAGCTTGATGAGAATAGCATTCAACTAAAATTTCAAAGGATTTAGATTTGTTAAAAAAAAATAAAATTCAAACACTCTCGACCGTCAGATCGGCCCAGATTCAATCAGGGCCATTGCGCTTATACTATTTTGTGAGCTAGTGGGCTCACCCTAGCATCTTCCTAGCTATATATATATATATATATATATATATATATATATTCCAAACCTCTATACCAAAGAACCAACTTTACCCAGCAAATCTCCATATCTTGAAACCTATTTTGTTGCTGATGCAATCATAGAATCCAGACATGTGCATGACAACCCAAATAATGTTGCTAAGTATTACTTATGCAATAATCTTGTTTATTAATTCGTTTGAGTATTTCAGCAAAATTGTAATCCTCTGGTGGTTTGAGTAATGAAACTGGTTTATTTTTTGCTTTTGTTAATGTGATAAATTGGGTAATAATTTCTCTCTTTTCTTCTGGATCATTTATTTTTTCTATAAGGTCTAATATGAATGTATCTTCTTTAGATAGCATATTATAGGAACATTCTTCTATATTCTGTTCAGATCCAGATTGTTCTGTTGAGGACATAAAATAATCTTCATCTTCTATTTGTCCTACCATTGTAGTATCAGTGGAAGATTCAGAAGAATCATTATCATATATTTGTATTATATCATATAGTTTATTTCTAATAGATTCTTCTAAGATTATAGTATCTATTTTTTTTTTTTTTTTACATTGGCTTTTATAATGCCCAACTTTTCCGCATTTATAACATACAGGTAATTTCCTTTTACCTTTATGGTACTCGTATTTTGGAAAGAATATTTTTATGAATTTTTCTTTTTTATGTTTTTTATAAGATTTCTTTTCTTTTCTCTCTGTCTTATATCTTTTCTTTTTATGAAATTTATCTCTAGATTTCTTTATATGATATCCGAATTGTTCACAGAAGTCTCCTAACTCTTTTTACCAGTCATTTTTTGTTTATCTAATTGTTTCTTTAATTTCATGTCTATACATAGGGCTAATCCTTCTGCACATATTTCTGCAGATAATTCTCCTAATATATAAACATAATATGGTATTATTCCTCCATTTTTATTTTTTAATCTAGTTTTTACCTTTTCTACAAATAAATATAGTAATCCAACAATAAATTTTTCTTTCCAATGATCCTGCTGGCTATCTTCTCTACTTAATAGTCTGGAAAAGAAAACATCTTTGTACCATTTATAATGGGATAGGGTTGGACATCTTAAATTAGATAACAAATCTTCAGATCGGGCTTCAAGTAAGGCTGTACTCCCCACAAAATGAAGTGTGATGGTGTAAATGAGAGTATTAACAACATCACTTGCGGAATATAGGACGTCTTGATTATTTTCATTTTTAACAGTTCATTGGCGAGTATTATTCAAAATTTGTTGTTTTGTATTTTCAGGTAAGTGGAAATCCCACCAACCTCGAAGCCATCCTGTGAAACCACAAACAATGGCTTTGGCGACCTCTTGATCATGGTTGCCTACCATTTTACACGCAGAGGCATACATGGACATATGTTTCATAGTGTCTAATATTTGTTGTTTAGATAATCCATCTATATTCCAATTTACTATTGATCTTCCTGAATAAGAAATATTCTGGGCTACCAAATCTTTTTCGAATTGTATATCAACAGGGGTAGGTCTATGATGATAGGGCTTAGCCGTTAAAGGTTTCCATCATTTTCCATATATTATTCTTTGAATATTATTATTATCCTGTTCATGACTATTTGCCGTAAAAGCTTCTTCCATATTTTCTATTGTGTTAGCAATTATGGGTGTCTCTTCTTGTAAGGTTAATGTAGATGATTCAGGGATTTATGTAGAAATTTTCTCTTTTTCTTTGTCCTGAATTTTTAAAGGTTTTTCTTTAATTTCTAATTTAGATAATTTTGATATTAATTGGTCTATTAGGGTTTTATTATCTTCTCCAAAATTAAATTTTTCTTTATTAAGTGATGGAGGTGGTTTAAATAAAACATTTTTGGTTTCTTTTATAGGTACAGGTCTTAACATATTTTCAATTCTGGATGTCTGCTTTCCTAAAGATTACATATATAAATTTGTATAGTTATTTTGTTCTATTACATATGGAATTAATTCAGCTTTATGTATTATTTCTCCTGTGGTCATTTTATATGGTGTAGCTTTTGTTTCTAATTTTAATTCTGGTTTTGATCCTTTTATAATAATACTTTTTTCAGGAGGGTGAATACTTGTCATTGTATTTCCGTCAGTTGTTTCATATGAAGCATATTGACTTTGTATTGTATTTATTTCAAAATTAGGAATATGTATTTTTCTTTCTCTACATATTTCTTTTAACCATACAAAAAATCCTTTGTTATATCGTTCTCTTTTTCGTGCCTTATTGTACTTTATATGAAATAATTCTACTAATCTAGGTTGAAAATGTTTTTTATGCCAAGTTCTTATCTCCTTATTTTCTTTAGATAAGTAATCTTATTCTATAAATTGTTTGCTAAGTCTTTTTTCTTCTGTAAGGGTTAAGACTTGAAAATCCATTTCTGAGTCAGTTATTTCTAGTTCAAATTTTTGTATGGACCTATATCGTGGGATGATAATATTTTCTCTTGTCATATATAGACTTTCTAATTTTGGATTTATAGAAGAAGTAGAACTTCTTGGTAATTCTATTATAGGTCTTGTAGATGATTTTTATTTCAGAATCATCTTTACTGTTATTTCTTCTATTGTTGGTAAATTGAATTTCTATTTTACCATTAGGATTTTCTAGTATTCTTTCTGGAATATTGTTTATTATTGGGGCTTGGTATTGATGATTTTCATTGTAGATTGACCATGATTCAGGTAGAGTAATTTCTGACCATTCTATGGTTTTTGGTATGAGAGTATTAGATTTTTCAATATTGGTTTGGAAAAATATTGTTTTTCCTCTTGTATCATGTTGTAAAACATTAGGGCATAATGTGGTCATAACTTTGTAATATATTCTATATACTATGGCTAAATTCTGAGATCTTGGGATCATATCGAATCCTTGGGTTTTCAGGTTTAGGGTTAATACCTTAAGGATATTTGGATCTTTTAATGATATAGAATAATTTAGGAAGCAATTAAAATATACTGGACCACTACATAGACTAGATTCTACCATGCCTAATAAGGAATCATTAAACTTATTATGTCTAGTATCTCTTAAACATACTAATATTGAATTATTAAGTTCTAACCTGGTTAATGGTTTAATAGCTACTTGTATTAAACCTATATGAAGATAATTGTAACTTTTATCATTATGAGATTGTATTTTTTTGTTAGTTAATAACTGAAAGTCTTCCTGGGTACTTGTTACTGATAAAGTTTGTTCTACGGTTTTTATAGCATAACCTACTTTGAAGTTGAAAGATCCTTTCTTATATATATCACTTATAGGAACTTTAGGTATATTCCAGTTCTGTATTTGTTTTTCAATACTATTTATCACTATCTCTTCTTTATTTTTTATCCTTAGAGTACTACTAGTTTGGAATAATGCTTTATTTGATAGATTCCTAATGAAATTCTCCATTATTAGGTTGCGGATGAGTGCTCTTAGTTATCTCTTACGTCTTTTTTACCTCAGCAGCTCTCCTGGCCTTAACGGTCTTTTGACTGGATGCTTTCTAGCCTCAACTCTCGGACCAACTTTCTCTAATGAAGGAATTTAATTAGGTTTATTGGCAAATACAAATAAAAGAAGAAGATATATACTTCAAAGAGAACCCACAATATCTGAATTAAAAAAAGAAGTGAATGAAATAAAAACAGAAGTAGGACAATTAAAAACTAGAATAAAAATATTAGAATTACAAAATGACATATCAGGAACTGTAACTGATACAGATGAAATCGAATTCGATCAACTAGCAGATCCTAGTGATAAAGAACCAGAAACCTCTGGAACAAAAGAAATTGAATATATATATGGGGTGTGGTTTGTATAGAGCCTAGGCTCTAAACAATAAAATTAAAGCCTACCTTCAAATAGCATCGAGAAATATGGTTTTCATATTGAAAATCTTTGTGATAGCCTTAAAATATATTTTTATATTTATTTATAAAGTTTAAAGCTTCAAAATTAGTGTAGATCAACTGATCTATGAAAACTTGAAAGTCTTGAAAATTGACGGTTCAAAAATGGGTTACAAAATACACTATTTTTAAAACTTGAAATCCATTTTTTTCTTGTGTCGATGCATCTTGATATCGAGATGATCAATTTGAACATATTTGGGCATCAAAACAACCTCTTCTAGTGAAACTTTTGAGGTACGCTCAAATTTGATTGTTTAGAGTCTTAGCTCTATATAAACTTTTCCCTATATATATTCCAGCCTACAAACATGGTTTGTACACATTTAAATAATAAAAATTCATCCCTAATAGGTCCCTTACAAATCCCTTACTCAAAAAATATAATTAAACTCAATACAATGTCCAAATACTTACAATGTATATCTCTAAGACATATTACATGATTTGTACTCAAAATTTCTTATTTTATCGAAATTACATGATAATTCCATCTTCATTCTTCATCATTATCATATATCACAATTTCTCATATACATCATACACTTGATCATAATAATCTAATGAGATTTCAATTCACATATATAATATAACATCACATTAAAGCTCATACTTCATGATTATAAGAACAATCTCAATATTCACATAACATACTTAATTTAAATCAACCATGAATCAATTAATAACTGTAAATGTATCAAATTAACATGCAAACATAAATGAGGGAAGTCATGGTCGAACCCCTTGTGCCCGGGCTGCGAAAGGGCCGTTTGATGACTTAATTTTGTCTCATTGTCTAAGACACGGGTGATAATAATAACTCAAGGAGATCAATCTAATGGGAAGTAAATGATCACTTTTATTTCACTTAATAGGGATCAAATAATGAAAGAGACATGTATCAAAATAGCCATTCAAAGTTTGAGAGAGATACTACACGAAATAAGGGAGTTATGATAAAAGTACACCATGTGGTCCAAAAGGAACCACACGAACTTTTCAACATTAAAAAAAGAACTAAAAGGACTATTTTATATGCTCAAATATGATAAAATAATTCTCTCATCAATTGTATATTCTTAGTAAAAATTCCATAAAAATAAGGTAAAAAAAATCAAGGTGAAATTATTCAATATCATGAAGTAAGCAAGCTAGTCTACAAATACTATGTGTACGGACTACACTATTGCTTTGGGACTATTCAAATATAGTGTTTTCATGACCAAATATGAAGAAAGCTATTGTAAATTAAGAATTACAGCAATATTTGATAATGAAAATGAGGTAGGGATTGAAATATAAGAAGAAAAATCAATACCTTGGTGAAACAATAGTATGAGCTTGATCACACACATGAGGGACTACTCCATTAAAGGGCTTCAAATGAATTCTCAAGGAAGAAGATAGTATCATGGGTGACCACATTTTTGTCAAAGGGGCTCTCTCTCTTTCTAAAGTGAATACTCAAGTTAGGGTTATAATTGATCCTATAAGTTACTTTTATACTTCGATCATAAAGATGGATTTGATTTTAATCGTTAATGCCTCAGATCAATGGTACATGAGAGACTTTTATCCAAGTCATTCATCTATATCTTATCACCAAGATCAATAGATGAGCTTTTGACACCATTCATTTCTTAAAACATAGGTTTATAGTCATTTTACCTTAAAGTCCTTAGCTTCATGTTTTATTTCCCATTAAGTCCAAATTTATGTTTACACTTATACACATGGTTTTTGAATAATTTATGAGAGTCAATAAAATATATTTACAATTTTTTTTTTCTATTTTACTAAAATACATATATTAAGCATAAAAAAGGTAGATTAATAGAATATGGTGTGGTTTGCATAAGGTTGAAAGGAAAGAATATATTGTCTATCAAGTTAATATGGAAGGTGTATATTATAATTTGTACATATGGGCATGGTTGGTACAATATCATGTATTTTATGATAAGGCTAGGTATAGTATAAGTGTTTATAGTTTATTTATGTTCTTGTCATCTATATCTGTCTATATAAGGTAAGCTTGTATATTCATATTGATTAATGGATAGTGAGTCTTTTCAGAGAAACTTGAGACTCTTCACATGGTATCAGAGCCAGATTCATCTTTGTTGTGTCCATTCCTGTATAATCGAGTATGTTACACGATCATGTTCTTTTATGTTATTTGATCATATTCTTTTCTATATAATCCAGTCTATTATCTTGTTACTAGATCATATCTATTGACTCTTTCAAGTGTCATTCTATTTTCTCTGCTTCTCAACTATTTTTCATGTCTCTGTAGATTATTTGAAGTTTTTCGTGTGCTGCTCAAACATTATCTATTTGAGCCTTATGTTTCTTAGACTTATTGATATGTCATTGCTTGAGCCTCCATATTTTGTTGATCTCATGTGCTTGTTAATCAAGCAATGTGAGTATGCACTTGCAGAACCAACTGCTCATTCCCTCAACTTAGTATTCAAACTCTAGCTGCTATATCTCATAGCATCTTGAGTTTGAGGGGGAGTGTGAAAGGAAAGAATATATTATCTATCAAGTTAATATGTGTTACAGAAAATTGTGTCTCCAAATATTTACAAAAAAAGGGCCCAAAAATTTTGATTTATTTGTTTTCTTTTCTACCGTACTTAAAATATATTTTAAGATAAGTCAATACTTTGTGTAGAAAATAAAAAAGACTAATGTGAAAAGATGGATAAGTGGCTATTGAAATGCAACACTTGTCATTTCTCTCTCTACATGTGTCTCTCTATTTTTCCCCTTTTTATAGCTATATTTATGGAAATGGGTTTTGGGGAATGAGTACCAACCATGAGCTCTCTTTCTCTCCCAAAAACCTCTTTCTCTCTCTTATGCTTCCTTGTGAGCTAGGTGCAAGGGACTTGTCTCTCATCTTTGTGAGAGCCCTCCAGTATCACAAGATCAATTCTAGTACCGTGTTGCATCTCAAATAAGCTTCTGTCTCTAGATTATTTGTTAACAACTATTTTGTAGGAAACTGTGTTCTATTTTATGCTATATATTGCTGGAAACCTCATTTTTAGCCACATTCTCTCTCTAGAAAAACTATCAAATTGTTCTTACAATTTCATATGAATTTGTTGAGGTTGTTCCAACTTTTTTCTCCATCTTTTGTATCTAGAAATACTACAAGAAGGTTGGCAAATATTATATGAGCAAAGGAAAATGTATTAGGCATTATCGTATATTGTTGGAATGGTTTATGATGAGTTTTTGATGAGTGCATGCTTGTTGGAAACTCTATTGGGATTGCTTGGAAGAGCTTATCAATAGTTGCGATTGACTTTGGTTGAGATTCTTTAGTGGATTACAAGTTAGTGATATTTATACATCCTCTTGAGTTCCAAAGAATTTACAACAACTTTTTATAAGTATTTTGATAAGAATTGCATGCCATATGTTTGTGGATATTTCTGATTGAGTTTAAAACCAATATTGCATGTTGATATAGCTATATTTACTTATGAAAATCTTAAAGATCCATTGTATTTGGGCCAACAATATGGAAGGTGTATATTACAGTGTTCGCAAAATTGAACCGGAACGGTTAAGTGGACATGGGCCTGGAAGCGGTTTAACTGGCCTAATCGGTAAACCGATCTATTCAACCACTCTAATCGGGCAAATCCCCGGCAGTCAAAAAAGTTTAAAAAAAATACAAAATTACAAAAAAAATTCTACTAAAATATGAAAAAAATATAAAGAATGATTAAAACAAAACACATTTAAATGAAGTAAAAAATTAATGAAAAAATGGATTTTAACCCATTTTATATTTTTTAAGGGCTATTTTTAAATTTTTTTAAAAAAGATGAAAAAATATAAAAGTGAGTATTAGTGACCAAAACAATTTTTAATCTTTACCATATTGTAAATAATATTTAAAAATGAATTACAAATCAAATTCCTTATTTTTGAGAATTTATATACAATTTTTTTGCTTTTTTTTAAATATCAATTGATCACCCTAACCGCCCAAAATCAGAACTAGGCGGTTCCGATTTAACTGGGGGGTTAGCAGTTAGATCGAGCGATTTTACGAACAATGGTGTATTGTAATCTGTAAATATGGGAATGGTATATACAATATCCTGTATTTTATTGTAAGTCTGGGTATAGTATGGGTGCCTTTAATTTATTTATGTTCTTGCCGTTTGTATTTGTCTATATAACATGGTAAAGTTTGTATATTTATATTGATAATTGTCTATATAAGGCAAGCTTGTATTTCATATTGATAAATAGACACCGAGTCTTTGTAGAGAAACCTAAGACTTGTCACAATGTCATCCATAAATAATCAAAGGCGCGGCTCCGAATTTTGTTGATTGATGTAGTTTTAGTATTGGAATTTTTTACAGTGGGTTGAAAATCTATTTTCAGCCGTAGTTGATGCAGATCTATAAATACTTTAAATCTTAAAAATCGACCGATATTACATTAAAGGTACGGTATGTATAGAGCCGAGACTCAATACAATCAAAGTAGAGCTAAGATTCAAATAGTGTCGAGAAATGTGGTTTCAATAATGAAAATCTTTGTGATAGCCTTAAAATATATTTTCATTTCTAATTATAAAATTTAAAGCTTAAAAAATAGTGTTAATCGAGCAAATCTATGAATAGTTGAAAACCTTGAAAATTGACGATCAAAAATGCATTACAATATGCATTATTTTCAAAACTTAAAATCGATTTTTTGTCTCATGTCCTTGCATCTTGATGTCGAGATGATCAATTTGAAGATATTTGAGCATAAAAAGCCCTCTTCTAATGAAATTTTTGAGGTGAGCTCTAATTTGATTGTTTAGAGCCTCGGCTCTATATAAACTTTTTTCTACATTAAAAGATGCACCCTTTTTAGCCATTGAAATTTTAATTTATTTAGAACCGTATATTTAGGCCATTTGTCAGGGTTTTTGGCACAAAAACTCATCATGTAACAATATTTAGAGGTATGCCTGTGATTATTTAATGCCCACACCTTATATGAACCGCACCAAAAATACTAAAGCTCGAGCTCCATGGTCTCGAGGCGGATCATAAAAAGCCCGTTAACAGATTCTCACTCTGAAGTCTGAACACCACGACTAGCTCCCTCTTCCCATGCTCCTCGGGTGACAGAGAATCGTTTCTCTCTCTCTTCTCTGGTGAGCCCTCCCACTTTCTCTCTCTAAGCTCTCTCTCTGGTAACCTCCCCTCTCTCTCTTGAATTCCTTACTTTCCTATCGTTAATACTGCATCATTTGTATACGGGCATGGGCTTGCCAAGCCATGGCCACTTTCTGCAACTCCTCGCCACCAACCTTTTTGCATTCTCTCTCTTCAAAAGCTTTGCACTGCTTATTCTTCTGTTGTTGAGAGAAGAACCGATTCAGAGACAGTGAGCGCAAGGAGAGAGATAAAGAGGCAAATCGAGTGTTTCTGCCAAATGAGAACAGATGGTGGGTTGGAAGATGCCTCCTCTCTCTTCAAAGGTATGCTCAAATCCTCAATCAAACCCTCTCTCTCCACCTGTAATATCTTGTTGGGGTCCTTCAAAAGACCAGATGAGGCTCTATCTCTGTATAAAACCATTGTCGGAGCCGGAATTTCACCTGATATTCAAATGTTGCACACATTGGTCAAGTGTTTTGGCCAATTCCAGAGGACCCATTTGACGCTTGGGGTCATCGGTCTTATTCAGAAGCTTGGTTACCCTCTCTCTGTTATCCTCTTGACTATGGTGATGAAAGGACTGTGCAATGAGGGGCGAGTCGCAAGGGCGATAGAGCTCTTCCATGGCATGGAGAGTTACAAGCTTGTGCCGGATATCTATACATTTAACACTGATTAATGGGCTCTGCAAAGCACATAAAGTGGAAGAAGCTATAGCTTTGCTCAAAGAAATGGGGAGGAGAGGATGTCAACCAAACATCCTGACCTATAACATACTCATGAATGGTCTTTGCAAAGAGAGACAGACAGAAGAGGCAATGCATTTGTTACAGAAGATGTATCACAATGGCCTGAACCCCGATGTCTTCGCATTTAACACTCTGATCAACGGGTTTTGCAAAGTGGATAAGGTGGAAGAAGCCTTGGCTTCGTACACAGAAATGGGGAAGATAGACTGTCAACCAGATGTTGTCACATATAACACTCTTATGAATACGCTATGCAAAAGAAATAAGGTGAATGTGCTATGCAAAAGAGTATGGCACAAAAGAAATAAGGTGAATGTGCTATGCAAAAGAGTATGGCGCAAAAGACTTGCGATGATTTTTGTAATTTGAAATTTTGGGATCTCCTTTATTTATTTATTTAAAGTGGATTTTGATTTCTATTCTTCAACACTAAGATCTCATCCTCCAAGAATTGGATGGTTTCTATTCAATCTCGAGGCGTTAATTTATTTTAGTAAATGCTTTATGTAATTTGAGTTTGATATTTTAATTTTAAGGTTAATTGCTAGGTTGAAGAATTTTGTGTCCAAGACTTTGGAGGGTGTTTGTTTGGAAGCCAAACCGTCCATATTTTTGGATGCCTAGTGGGGCATGGAAAGGGTGGCTTCCATTTCTTTTCTTATTTTTTGTGGTTGTTCCAAAATTGGGGAAAAAATAGAAGCTGCACCTTCTATTGCTCCCCATGGATCCCAAAAGTTTGGAAAGTTTGGCTTCTGAAGCCAAACCTTCCACCAAACAAACACGTCATTGGAGTCATAGGAGTACTCTGAATTGGGTTTTTAGTTACGGGAACAATTCAACATATTCATGGAATATTTTGGCATTTATTAATGTAAATGCTTGCGTTTTTCCTATTTTATTTCATTACAGGGAACAATACATGTATGAATTTCTTATATTTATATAACGAAATTTGTTTCATGCGAGCTGAACCACATTTCTACAACATGCGGTGCCAAGATATAAAGCATCCATCTTAAAGATGAATACAAATAGACGGTCCATCTAAAAATAGTTGAAATTAATGATCCAAATGTTTTTTTAATAGAATTATTATTTCTAATTATCAAAAATTATTTATTTTTTCATATTCTTGATCTCCATGTTAGAGATTAAAAATTAAATCCAAAAAACCATCTCAAACATAGATTTTTAAGAGGTGACTCATTTCTACATTGACTCATAGAAACCATGCCCAAATCATGGGTCAATCTTATATTATGGAAGTAAGTTGTACCTCAAAAATTGACTCAAAGAAAGTGTTTGGGTGAAAATTTCTCTAAGTGCTTATCTTGACTTGAGATCTTACGAAGAAAATTAGAATTTTGAGTCCTAAAAAATAATACACCTTGTAGCAAGTCATATAAATCATCTATTTTCAAGATTTTTTCAAATATTTATAGTTCCTCTCGATTAGTATTAACGTTAAAATTTTAAGTTTCTTAATTTGAGATGAAAATATATTTTCAAGTTATCGTAAAATTTATAATACTAAAACTACATATCCAAGCAAAGTTTAAAACCATGGCTTTACTTCTACCAGTGCCTTATTAGTAATCCAACCCTATATAGATTAGTTAATAGAATAGTTAGATAAACTAATTAAAATAAAAGGGAAAATATCTCCATACGCCCTATTTTTAGGTTTCATTTCACACTAGACGCAAAGTTTTAAAAGTTATCTTGGGGCATAAAAATTATAGATTTTGTTTCTTCTAACCCCCTGAGCGAATTTAAATATGTTTTTTAAGGCCAAACAAATCTAAAAAGACATGCCTTCTCCAAAAGCTATCCTCCCAAACTTCTAGAAAGAGAGAAGGACTTCATGGAGGTGAGAGGTTACCGACAGGAGAGAGAGAGAGAGAGAGGTGTTTGGAGAAATACGGGAGGAGAGAGAGAGGTGTTTGGAGAAACACGGGTGGAGAGAGAGAGGTGTTTGGAGAAACACGGGAGGAGAGAGAGAGTGAGATACATAGGAAGAGAGAGAAAGAGAGAAGTTTTGGACATATAAGTGAAGAGAGAGAAATGATTGGGTTTAGAAAGAGCATGTCTTTCTTACATTTGTTTAGGTTAAAAAATAGGTTTAAAGTGACCAGGGGGTTAGAAGATATCTTTGAAACCCTAAGTTTATCAAGAAATGAAACCTAAAAATAGGAGATATGGAGATATTTTCCTAAAATAAAATTTTATAAAATTAATTATCATCCATACATGCTCTAAGGGGAGGGGAACTTCAGGGTAGGACACCTCTCTCATTTGTATCCAGCTCTCATTCCTCTCTCTCTCTCTCTCTATTAGAGAAAATATAATAAATTATTGGGCCCATTTTGTCAAGGAAAAATGATTTCCAATATATTCTTCCCTAAAATTGAGGCATCCTTAATTATTTCTATGAATGGTATCTAAATTGGGAGAAATCTTTCTGCCATTCCCTTTTTACTTCATTTTTGTGAAAAAAAAGTCTTTCAACTAAAAGTGCGATTTGTATAAAGTTGAAATCTTTTTTATAGAAGTAAGATTTTTGCCACTTGGCTTGAAAGTGTAGGTCAACTCTCCAAGTGCCAACTGACAATTTGGATTTGTCACAGAGCTCCAGATTATGGGTCCTAGTACGAAACCAACTCAAGCTTAGATTGGGTCAGTACATAAAATGCTTATGTGTACTCTAGATTTACCACAGGGGGATAAGAGCATCTGGGATTGAAATATGGAAAGAAAATGAGCGACCTTATGTACAAAAAAATAGGAAGTCATTGGGGTTGGAAGTTAGAACATGAGCTTACTTGATTCGGTTTTTAGCATGTCGACCAACACTTTAAACCGTGTAGCAAATCCAAAATGTGGGTGGCACTCCAAGTGCCAAGGTCAAGTCCGCTCTCCAAGAAAAAAAAATCCCAAATCTTTTAAAACCTCATATCCCTTTTCATCACTGTTTGCAACTTTGTTGCCAAAATAGCCTTTACGGTAGTGTTAAGTTCATAAAGGTCATCATGGCTAACTCGGACCCATTAATGATCATGGATGGTAGGGACAAACTTGAACCGTGTTGTACTAAATGAACTTCACCTGTAGTGTTTGGGTTGTGATAGAGTATCACAGTTGTACTACTTTCGTGATTGCATTTAAGAATCACAGTTGAGCTAGAACTGTGAAGCATAACAAACATCACAGTTGTGCTAGTGTCGTGATCTCTCTAAGTGAACCACGGTTCTCTTAGAATCCTTAAGGTCTTCATTATTCTCTTATACCTTTAAGATGATACGATTAATTTTAAAAAAATAGTCCCACATAAGAGGTCCCACATAAGTTTAAGGGAAAATTACAAAAAACCATCCAAAATACACTATCTATGCAACTTACTCCCATCCAAACCTTTTCTCCCATTTTTTTCCCCACAATAAACTCTCTATGCAAAAACCCGTCAAGGTAAATTTTTTTTTTTTAGATAGAAATGCCCTTCCCGTATAAAAAAATCAATTGGGGCCGACTGTCGAACCCAAGTGGCACATTGCCGGAGCACACTGTTTAGAACATATATTGCTGGAGCGCCTTCAGATATTACCGGAGCGGCCTATTCAATTGCTGGAGCGCCTCGTCTCCAGAACAAGCACTACCAGAGCGCATTTTGCAAATGCCGGAGTGTTGTCTTCTCCAAAACATGCACTGTTGGAGCGCATGTGTCTCGAGTGCCGGAGCGTTGTGTCTTGAGTGCCTGAATGCCCTATTCAACTACTGGAGCACTGTGGCTCCAAAGCATGTATTGCCGGAGCGCCATTTGAGACTACCAGAGCGCATTGTCTCCATAATGTGTATTGTCAGAGTGCTGTATCTTCAATGCCGGAGCACCCTATGTAATTGCCGGAGCGCCCTATGCAATTGCCGGAGCGCTATGGCTATAGAGCATGTATTGTCAGAGCGCCCTTTGAGACGACATTGTCTCCAAAACATGTACTACCAGAGCACCTTCTAATACTATCGAAGCACTGTGTCTTCAGTGCTGGAGCGCCTTATGCAATTGTCGGAGCGCTGTGGCTCCAGAGCATGCAATTGTGGAGCGCCTTTAGGACTGCCGGAGCGCCTTTGGGACTGCCGGAGCGCATTGTCTCCAGAACGTTGACTGTCGGAGCTGAGGCGTGTGCTAAAGTTGGGGGATAGTTTAGTCTTTTTTTATTTTCTTTTGGGTTGGGGAGGGGGGGGGGGGGTTGGATGGGTTATTTGTATAGAAAGGTGGTGGTTGTGGGAAAAATTTTGAGAGCAAAGGTTAGCTGAGGGGTAAGTTGCATAAAAAGTATATTTGGGATCATAATTTTCCCTAAGTTTAAGATAATATGAAGAATGCCCCAACATACGAGCCATCACGGTTGAGCTAGAATCATGGTGCCTTCAATCACGGTTCACTTTGAACCGTGAGATCTCCTAATAGGCACCACGTGTGTTAGTACTGTGATGTTGTTCATCTTCACTTAAGAATTTGTTCATCTTCACTTAAGAATGGTGATTAACTTAGAACTGTGAAGAACTAAAAATATCCCCCCATAAATTATCTAAAACCATCGTGGTTTTGACTTAATCGTGATGACTTTCACGAGTCTAATACTTCCGTAAAAGGTATTTTGGTTGCAAGATCCCAAAAGTGAAAAGGGGGGATTTTAGAAGATTTCTAATTTTTTTTCTAATAACCTAACAAAAAAGAGAATATTTTTTTTTATAATTTCTTATGTAAAAACTAGGGCACAAATTTTAAATATTACAAGAAAGAGATATTTAAAAAAAAACCCTTTTATTTTTATTAAAATACATATATTACTCGTCAAAAGAAAAATAGATTAATAGAATAGAATGCAGTTTGCATAAGGTGTCAACCTTAAATAATCAAATTAGAGCACGTCTCCAAATGTTGTTGAATGATGTAGTTTTTAATATTGGAAATTTTTATAATAGTGTGGTTTATATTGGACCGAGGCTCTAAACAATCAAAATAAAGTGCACCTTCAAATAGTGTTGAAAGATGTTTCAATATTGAAACTCTTTGTGGTGGCTTAAAAATTTATTTTCAACTCTAATTGTAAAATTTAAAACTTCAAAAGTAGTGTAGATCGAGTATATCTATAAACACCTGAAGAAAATTGACGGTCCGAAAATGCATTACAAGATGCAATATTTCTAAGAATAGAAATCCAATTTTTCTCCTGTCCATACATCTTGAGGTCCATATGATCAATTTGAAGATTTTGGGCTTCAAAACAACCTATTTTAGTGATTCTTTGAGGTGCACCGGGAATTGATTGTTTAGAGCCTCTACTTTATATAAACTTTTTCCTTTTTATAATGGGTCAACAATCTATTTTCAGCCCTAGGTTTGAGATTCAAAGCTCAAAAAATAGTATAAATCTATTAGTTCTTTTATTCTTAAAAATTGACAATCCAACTATTATACTAAAAGATGTACCATTTTTGGCAATTTAAATATTATTTTATTTAGAATCATATTTTAAAATGTCAAGATGATATTTCTAGTATAGGAACAACTTTTTTTATGGGTTTTTGAGTTGCGCCTTATTTCTACAGTGGAAGGTTGATGCCTTATAGATAATATTTCACCAAAAAGAGAAGCCCAACTTAAAAAACACCCTAAAAAAAAGCTTGTATAAGGTGTCACCCTAAAAATCCAACCTAAAAGGTTACTCCCGCATCAGAAAATCCTATAGTTGAACATATCGACCTCGTAATGTATAGATTATTACAAAAATGGTTTTAAGCTCTATGGTAAGTGCATCTTATAACATATTATCTAGATCGCCTATTTTCAAAATTTCAAATATTTATAGATTTGTTTCGATCCACATTATTTTTTGAGATATAAATTTCATAAGTTGGTCTTAAAATAATTTTTTAGGCCCTTTTAAAGTTTTTGGTACAAAAAATTCATCACTTAACCAGATTTTAGAGGTGCGCCTGATTATTTATAAAAGAAAATGGCTTGATAGGGATGCAACTCTATTAAAATAAGTAAAGCATCACCTCATAACCCATCCAAAACCTTTACATTGGTACTCTTGGCTTGAACATCAAGGTTGTGAAATACAAAATAGAATTTCAAGCTCTAAAACTAGAGTGTATATTGTAACAAATTATCCACATTGTTCATTTCGCTTTAAAAGTAGGGATTATATACATTGAGACTATTTACCTTTGGTATAGGGAGATCACAATTACTTACAACCATCCGAGGTGAAATCTAATAGCTTGGATGTGTCACAAAGTTCAAGAAATTTCTTTTGAACTTTGAGCTTGGTCAATGAAATAAATGCAACCACCCAATTTCACATCCAATGGTCAATATTAATTATGACAACCTTATACCAAATATAAATGGTCTCATTATATACTTTTCCTTAAAAGTGAGTGGTCATAAATCTGCAAGATTTGTATCATTATTTGAGTTTCAAATTTTATTGTCGTTGTTGAAAAATGATTTTAGAGCTATTGTAGAGATTTCCATTACCAAAGTAAATTCTGTACAATTTGAAGTGAGAATTTATAAAGCCTAGGTCATATATAAACCTCATTCATTTATGAATGGGTGCGGTTTGTACTGAGCCGAGGCTCTAAACAATCAAAGTAAAGCACACCCTCAAATAGAGTTAAGAAATGTGGTTTTGATATTGGAATTTTTTGTGATAGTCTTAAATGTATTTTCATCTTTAATTATAAAATTTAAATCTTAAAAAATAGTGTAAATCGAAGAGATCTATAAAAGCTTGCAAATATTGAAAATTGATGGTCCAAAAATGCGTTGCAAGATGCACTATTTTGAAATTTTAAAATCTATTTTTTTCTCATGTCCATGCATCTTGATGTCAAGATGATCAATTTGAGGATATTGAGTATGAAAACAACCTCTTCTAATGAAATTTTTGAGGTGGGCTCTAATGAAATTTTTGAGATGGGCTCTAATTTGATTGTTTAGAGCCACGGTTCTATATAAACTTTGTCCCACACTAAATACTAAGAGCTCCATGGTCTCGAGGTGGACGACAAAAGCCAGTTCACATATTCTCACTCTAAAGTCCGAGCATCACGAGTAATTCCCTCTCCACATGGTCCCTCTCGTGCAATGTCTCTCTCTCTCTCTCAACCCTCCATCTCTCTTGCTCTCTCTAACCCCCCTCTCTCTTGCTCTCTGTAACCCGCCTCTCTCGCTCTGGAATTCATTTCTTCTTATGATTAATACTTTGAGATGAAATGAGAGGCTCGAGAATTTGTTCAGGAGGTGGAGGACTTGATGTTTCCTGCAACTCCTTGCCACCAACCTTTCTGTATTCTCTTTATTCAAAATAAATTTTAGGTTGCAAACTGTCAAGATCGGCAAGTCTTATCCTTTGCAAGAGATATTAATTTGTGGTCCTTTGAAATATTTGTGGTTGGAGGGAGTTGAAGAGGAGACCTCCTTTCAAGATTCGCAAGCCTTACTCTTTTCAAGACAAGTCTGCAGTCGCGGGCCTCCTTTTGTTAGACGGTTTTATTATTTCAAATTGTAAATCTCTACAATCCAGGGATTTACAACTAAGAATGTCATATATCCTATAAAACCCCCATAATCAAGGGATTATATTTGGCATGTAATTGTAATATATAATTATTCTCTTTGGGTCAATGAAAATGATCGATTCTCCAAATATTAACATGGTATCAGATCATTCGCAGGGTCCTCCTTTTTTATCTCTCTACTTCCTCTCTCTTCATAGATCACAAAAACCTTGACGCGAGGACACCGCAGAAGCCCCTTCGTCCCTTTCCCCTGTAGCCATGACTGTCCAGAGATATGGAGACTCCCAATCAAAAACTTACTAATCAATATGGAGACTCTATTCCAAGACTGAGCCATGACGAATTAGAAGAAGGGAAGCAATGGCTGAGTGAAACCTTCCATCTCATAAGGTATGAAGATGATAGCTTTCCATTCATCAAATGGGTTATTGATCTCGCCAAAGCAGCAGTCCTGAGATATGGGGTACGTGGACTTGTGATTGATCCATACAATGAACTTGATCATCAAAGCAATCTCTCATCTTTCGAGGAAGAAGACGAGCCATCTCCTTTAACAAGTTATCATATCTTTGCAGCCTTGTGAAGGTGAAATAGCTTATTAACAACATCTGCCTGAGGTAAACGAGGATGATGCCATAGGTTTAATACAAATCTTGGAGTCCTTCCAATGAAAGGAAGTGGAAGACCTTTGTTACGCTTCTACCATTGCTTCAAATTGGAATAAGTTTGACCCTCATGCTCGTAAATGTGTTTTCCTTGGTTATCTCCATTCTCAAATGGGCTACCGTCATCTTGACCTTTCTACCAATTATATTTTCACTTCTCCTGATGTAGTTTCAGGAGAACATTTTCCCTTATCAAAATCTTCCTTCCATCTATTCCTTTGTCATTTTACCATTATCAATACCCGATGACTCCCTACCCATTGATTCACATGATGCCCCGAACACTATTGATCGCATCACTTCTCTACCCAAATCCCTTATTTCTCTTCATTAATACCAATCCCCTGACACCCCATCCACTTCCATCCCAACACCAATCTCTATACCACCCATTCGACGTCCTCAATGTTCTCAATCACCTTCCTATTTGAAAGACTTTCACTGCTCTCAAAACCGTTCTTGAGCGTTCTCGATCTCTAGAATCAAACCTGAACCCCTTATCTAAAACTTAAAAATATTGTCCAATCAATCTAAATCGAAGGTGGTCTAGATGATCAGACCTTCTGGACACTTTTCCGCCTATATTCACTTGCCTATTAAAACCCGAAGGATCGGGATTGACCATGCAACAATCTACTCTGAACCAGCGTCCACTCTAGGTGGATGTTGAGCATAAGGCCTCAACCTAAGGTATCATTTTTCTTGGTTATTTCAGTTTCATTAATAGCATTTATGATTTTGCCTTCTTAATCTTAGTTTCATTTATACATTTATATGCATTTTCTTTAGTTTCATTTATTGCTTTCCCTAGCTTTATCTCATTTTGAAGTTATTCATCAAATCACCTCCTCTCTTCATTAAATACTTCAAAATCTCTCTTGAACTCCAAGTTTAAGGTGTGTGGGAAGTCGGCTCTATTGGAGATCTGAGTGGGATAAATCCTTGTGGCCCGATTCTCACCCACAACGTAATTTGATGGGACCCTTTCTCTATCAACTCTTTTGATAAGTTTACACTCGAAACCAAAGCAGAGATCGAGTTCCTTGCCCACATTTTCAAGTATAACATTATAACATATGAATTGTAAGTACAAGAATGTTGATATAATTTACACTCCATTCATTCCCTAAGTTTATCATCGTCCTCTACAGAGTACGAATTGTTCATCCGAGTCATCCGTTGTCACAAAATAAATTGTTAAACCTACATGTACCGTGTCATTTGTATATTAAGTGCAATTAATTTTTTTATGGAAATTTCAGGCCCCCCCAAGCCACGAGCTGCAAAAAGCACCTATTATGGTGTGTTGCTTCTCTGCTCGAATGCCATTAATTTTTTGACTGCCTTTGACAAAAGGAACGATGAATCACAACCGTTAGAAGTTCACATTTGATGGCCCGGAGGACGTGAATTTTCATCATCAAACTTTTTCCGCCTCATAGCCAAGTGTTAAACCAGGTAGTGCATTCTATGTACGAGTCGCTCAGGTGTATCGACTCTTTTTTTGCTGGCTATAGGGTTGGCAACAAATGGGGTTGGGTTAGGTTAGGTCAGGTCGGGTCGGGTCTAGCTCCAAGTCAGACCGAGACCCAAAAAATATTATAGGACTCAGATCCAGACGCAAACCAAAACCAAAACCAAACAATATAATGCGGGACCCAAACTTTGACCCATACCTGAAAATATAATATGGGACTCATACCCAAACCCATTTGGGTTAGGTCTTGGATTAGATCTGGGTTCATTGCCACCCCTAACTGGCCGAGACTATAGATTCGAAACGAAAAAAGTAAAAAGAGGATGAAAGTTTGAAAAAACAAGATCAGCAAAGCCCTTCAGCAATCTAAACCTTGACCTCAGCCCACCATTTATTTTGTAGCTGAGGCGTTGCGACTAAGAATAGATTGATGGATGCCCAAATGCCTGCGGTACCAAATATCATGATACATTGAGTGGCTGTAAAAGAAAATGCCGAGTAGCCTCTTTTTTAAACTTTTCATCTCGAATAGCCCTTTGGGTTTTACGAAATCCTTTTATGTCTGAGTTTAAAATTTTGGGACAGTTAACTCTTCAAATATGCTTTCTTTTGTTTTTTTTACAAATTTAATTTTTTGTTTTATAAAAAGAAATTTTACGTAAGAACCGGATTTAAGATCTGTCATATTAAAATAGCCCAAAATTGACCCGTTATTATCCAAAAAGACAGAATTTCAAATTTTTTTATTTTTTTTTTAACAAATTCGTCTCGCATCCGATATTATAAACATCAAACGGATTCTGGACCCTTTCCCAAACATGTACAACTGGAGCAAAGGGATAAAGAGAGAGTGCATAGAAAAAGAGATAGAAGGGTTTTGGGTGGCTTTGTAAGGGTGGAAAGTACGGTCTTGAATCATTGTAGCTTAGATGAAGTTGCAGAGATTCTGGCTTTTCAGCTTACATAGTCTGAAATATAAATAGATTCATCTCTAGTTTTGGGGTTTTTACATGGTTTAAAAATGCAAAATAGATTCATCTCTGATTTGAGGATTGTTACATGGTCTAAAATGCAAATAGATCCATCTCTCAGGATCATGTTCTCAGGCCCCAGTTGCTCAGCTCTCCCTTTCTCTACCTTGTGTGGGTCTAGTGGATAGAAATGGCAGCCACAGGAAGAAGGGCTGAGAGTGAGACAGTCCCTCTGCTCACCATGACAACCGCTCTCTCCCTCTCTCTCTAAAAACTCTGTCACAGCTTACTAAGAATGTTTTCTCTCTCTCTCTCTTTCAAGAAACCCTACCCAACTCGCTCCAAATCTCTCTCTAAAATTCACTGTTGATCTCTCTTTCTCAAAACTCTCACCCAAATCACCATTGATCTCTCCCTCACTCAAAACCCTCACCCAACTCACACCCGACGGCTGGCCTTGAACTTTTTTTGGTAAGCAATTGTGGGTCGAATATAAATCAGTCCCACATTTTCCGGTGGAGTTCCGGTTGCACAAGCTAGTCTCGACATTTTTCGGCGAGTAGTTCCGGATGTACATGTTTGCGAAGGGGTTAAGAGACGGTCCGGTGGCAAACTTGTCAAAAAAAAAAAAAAAAAATTTGGGATTCCATCCTGGACATATTTTGTGTGTTTTGTTATATAACATATTTTAAGTGTAATCCACACATAAATATCTTTTTTATAACATGACAAATCAACTCTCTTTCCTTTCTCTCATGCCTAAAACCAATCTTATTTCGGGAGACCCACTCTATAAATGTAGACTTTGATGTCTAGATGATCAATCTAAGGATATTTGAGCATCAAAACAACCTCTTCTAGTAAATTTGTTGAGGTGGGCTCTTACTTGATTGTTTAGAGGTTGGACTCTATATAAACTTTTCCCTTTTACAATTACATCAATATATTTAGAACTTGCAAAGTGATTAATCAATATTTTTATTACTATTGTTAATAGATTATTATTATTATTGTTATTATTTGTTTCTTTATTAAAAAAATTTATTGAAATTTCTTTAAGATAAACTATTGGACAATTAATAAATTATGGGTGTGCTTTGTATAAGGCTGAGGCCCTAAACAATCAAAGTAAGGTGCACATTCAAATAATATCAAAAATGAAAGAAAGACCTATGTGATCTTTTACCAGAGAATACATTTTTTTTTTTTCACCCCTTTCTTTTAGCAGAAATATCATTTACAAGTGGTCTTTATTATAATAAGATAAATTTCAAAATAAAATCAACATAACAATAAAACCAATATCTTAACAACTTGATGTCATTGAAACAACTATGCATTGTACTTGATAATAAAAGATAAGATTGCAAGAAACAAAAAGAAAGAGTGTCGGAGATTATCTCAACTGGGCTTATTACACCCCACACCGAGTCACCACCATCCAATGGTGGTGGATCAACGATCTAGCTTCAAGCTCGAACCGAGAAAACAAATTTTGACTAAGCCACACCAATGGAACATGAAACCCCTTTGATCACAAACTTCAACCTTAGGTGAATTCTCTTAACAACCTAGTTTGAGAGAGATGGATTCTCTTTTTGCTAAATCCTAAAACCCTTAGCCGTAAATCTATACTTGAAAGATAGGAGAGAAGAACTTTAGGTTCTTTCACAATGTGGGAGAGAGAGATGAAACATGAGAGAGATCAAATATGAGAGAGTGGTGTGTGTCCCTTGTTTGGGATATGAGAGAGAAAGATGGGAATTAGGTACAAGAGATAAGATGCACAGATTTTTTTGTGGAGACAATCCTTTTTATAGGTCTTGAATAAGATTAGGGTTTCTTAGGGTTTTATTTAACCTCTTCTTGTAAGATTGAACATAGACCGTCGATCAATGGTGACTTGTGGGGTGAGAGATTTGAGCCATCCATTCATCAACATTATGAAAGGTGCATGAAATATTATCCCCCTTTCCTAAACCATTTTCCCATCAATTTATTAAAATAAATATCATGCATTCTATAAAATTGCACGACCCATGTCACATATTCCATAAGGATATGTCAAATAATATCAAGTAGATAAATATTACCAAATATAAATAAGATAAGATCTATATCAATTCAAATTGATCATCTCTTTAAAACAAACTTGCTACAAAATAGATAAAGTCATGGTCAATATATCCCTTCCAAGATTTACCACATGCCACAAATCAAACTAAAATTATCTTCAAAGCAAACAAGAGAATCCAAAGTGGGTGGGGCGTGCCACCCTTTTGTGGCACACGTAGGCCCCCACCCACATGCCACATGGTGGGCCCATGTGCACTATGGGCCCCCATGAAATATTATAATTTTTTTAAAAAAATTGAATAAAACAATTTAAAATATGTATTTGAATTTTTATAACTTTGTAAGAACAATAACTGTATTTTTATAAGTCCAAAAATCACAAATAAAATATTTAGAGATTCATAAAATTCAAATAATAAAACTAAAATCATTTCAATAATAAAATGAACACAATTAAATTAATATGATGGGAAAATGATCCATATGGTTTTAAGAATCCAATCTGTAATAACGGGATACTCCACCTTCAACTGTGGACTACAGACCACATTAGCTTTATCGAACTGACCCAGTGTTTCTCATGACCCACAGTCCAAACAAGAGCTCATTAGCGGGTCACCAAAGTCAGATCGATGAGTCAAGGGGTTGCAATCCCAGTATATAGATTACAGGTCATCCCCTAGAGACAAGTCAAGGTCACCACGATTTGATGTGACCACAGCTCTATGATGCATAGGGGTATCTCTCGCACATTCATACGCTTCACCCAAAGGTGGATATCTGGCTTGCTCGAACAGTCTATCAATATGCATGCCGTGTGATAGAACATGGATGAGGTTTTGGCCCCCGTCTCAATGGGCCACCATCACACACAAGAATCACACAGTCCCTCGGCTCACTTATGCAGGCATGTTCTCTGACTTCATCAAGGGCTAACCCATAAACCCTCATCGGTTTGTTCTTCATGCCCAGGTAACATGGATTTTTTCTATCCGACTGATCTAGATCGTTAAACATCGATCGGTATCAGCAAACCATCGTTTGCTTAGTATGGTCCACGAGGGACCACACTCCCACTTAGTTTATGTTCCACTATATCATTTCATTTTACAAATACTCATAAGGCCTTTAAAGGCCACATAAACCCAACAGAAAGATATTCTTTCAATACCATTTGTTTTTATGATGACCTAAAAATTTATTTTCATATCTAAATGTAAAATTTCAAGCTTAAAAAATAGTGTAGATCAAATAGATTTATGAGCACTTAAAAATCTTGGAAATTGACGATCTAGATAATATATTACAAAATACGTTTGATATATAGTAAAATAAATGATTGCACTTTAACTATATAAATGATTAAATGATGTGTTTGATATTAGTAAAATAAAAGGATAAAATTTCTAAAAAGAATAAAAGAAAACGTATGGGGCCTAACCGTCCCAAAGGTCTAAAATCCAGGGGTACAGTGAATTTTGGTGGGCGCAAAGGTTCAATGGGATGAAAACAAAAGGGCGTTAATTGTAGGTCATTTTCACTGAAAAGCAACAGTACTTTTCTGACTCGGCCCTCGCGTGCAGGAGTGGAAATAAAAAACGCGAACTGAGTTTTCATGAAATTTGGGTTTCTCCATCACTGTTGCTATTGCTTGAAAATGGAGTGTTTCTTTGTTCTTTCACCAGCAAACAAAACAAATGTAGGGTTTATGAAACATAGAAAGTAAGTACAGAGGTCAATGGCACTTCTCTCTCCTCATTCCACTGTCATTGCCCGCTCTACCACCTTCTTCGTCTTCAGCAGAGGCAGCGGTTACAGAGACCGCCATTTGTGGGTTCACAAAGAAGGACCGGAAGGCAGGTTAGGTACTCATCTCTCTCTCTCTTCATCGGATTAAAACTTTAAACCAAACATCTTTTTGCCTGTGGAACACACTCTCTCTAAGTGCTCGAGCACACACTCTCTCTCTAACACAATTACGCACTCTCTCTCTGCGTTAGAGTATGATTGGAACTCAGTTCTCTTTCTCTCTTCACATCGGATTTGCACTAAAATCCTTTTTAGCTGTGGCAATCTCTCTTTCTTTTTTGACAATAAAAATTTAATCAGGTACTGAGGCATTTGATCATGGCAATATCTCTCTCTCTCTCTCTCCCTTTTTAGCTATGGTAATCTCTCTCTCTCTCTCTCTCTCTCCTCCTTTTAGCTTTGGCAATCTCTCTCTCTTTCCATCTCCCCCTTTGGCTATGAATCGCTCTCTCTCTCTCTCCACCTTCCCTGTGGCCATGAAGTTTTCCCTCTAGTTCTCTCTCTGGCCTCCTCTCCCCCTTCTTCCATGAATCGTTCTGTGCGCGCTGGGAGGGTTAGAACTCTATCCTCTCATTTTGCCCTATATCTGTTACAAACCTCAACAGGACAATCTCTATAAGATCAACCTAAACCCAACCCCCCCGGGAGCGGACTCTCGCTCTCTCTCTCTATCTCTATGTGCTTTAGTATTAGTATGAAATTGCACTGTTTACTTCCTCATCTCTCATAGATTGGATTTCAGGCTCAGGATCTCTGCTTGCTTGGCACTGAAAGGTCCGGAGGAGGGAAATGCCTCTCCATCACTCTCCTCCAATGAATCAGGCAATTTCAGGATCATGTTCGCTGCTGGTGGCACTGGAGGCCACGTCTACCCTGCCATTGCAATCGCTGATGAGATCAAAGCCATGCACCCAAATGCTTTCATTCGATTCGTTGGCGCCAAAGAAAGGATGGAATGGAATGCCGTCCGCTCTGCTGGGTTCGAAATTGTCCCCTTCCCCTATCCTGCACTAAAACACCCCTTCTTCTCTCCCCAAAACTTCTTTCTACCCTTCCAACTCCTCATTTCCTTTGCATCGAGCTGGAAAATTCTCAATGATTTCTCCCCCCAAATTGTGGTTGGGACAGGTGGCTATGTGTCAGGACCCTTGTGCTTGGTCGCGGCTCTTAGAGGCTTCAAAGTTGTGATTCAAGAGCAAAATTGCCAGCCGGGGTTGACAAATAGGATACTCTCTCTCTTTGCGACTCTCATTTTTGTTTCTTTCCCTGCTTCTGTGGGCTTCTTCCCAAAAAGCAAGTGTGTGATCACTGGGAACCCCGTGCGCCCATCTCTCAGAAGGTTTGTGTCAAAGGCAATTGCAAGGTCACATTTCTTTCCCAAGGCTGCAAGGTCGGCGGCTTCTGCTCAGTTGGTTTTGATCCTTGGAGGCTCTTTGGGTGCAAATGCAATCAATATTGCAGTTTTGAACTTCTATTTGCAAATGTTGTCGGAGCATAAGAATAGGTATATTATATGGCAAACTGGGCTTGATGCGTTTGATGAGATGGAGAGCCTGGTGCGGGGTCATCCTCGAGTGTCATTGGTATCGTAAGTTCGTTTTTTTCTCGCTTCCAACAGTTTTTTAGTTTGTATTAGTTTTCTTTTCTTGTTCTTCTTTGAGTTCTTTTTCTTTTTCTTCTATGTATCATTATATTGGCTGAATGGTCAAGTTCTGGAATGATTTTGAGAGGAAGCTAGTCTGGATTGCAATCCATCAAAAACTTTACTACGATAAGATTGGAATTTTATTGTACAAGTTTCGTTTAATAGATGTGGTGTATATAGTGTGAAGTGTGGTTTGTTGTGTAATGGACTAATGGTTGATGTTCGAAGTTTTGTGGATTTCTTTCTTCCATCAACTCTCCTTCTTAAGGGGCTTTTATTCGCATATAGAATTTTTTGATGGGGGCTTGGCGCTTACGAATCCTTGATTCTAAACTATGTTTGATTGTCAAGGAAGTGACGGATTTAGGAGTGATTAAAAACAATGAGGCTAGACTCCAGACTTGGAGGTAACGCACCTTGATTTTGCTAATGAAACTTTCATATAATATAATGCCACTTTTGCTCAGGAGAGAATTGGATCTTATCTTAAGGTTTTTTGAACCCATGATGGGGCAATTTTCAGTTCTTGGCACAGTTTACGGGTATTGGCATCCCCAGGTTCTTCTTAGAGTTCATCCCATTTGTTTGAAGGTGTATACTATATGTTGCCCCACTGTTATATATTGGGAGACCAAACACATGCATGAGTGTGATAGGTCTCAAAGGTGGCTAGCCTAATGAAAAGTATATTGTGTTTCCTATGTGGGCATGATTATTCTCATTGAGGTGAACATTCCTATTTGTTCTGTCCTTATTCCACAAGTGGAGTAGCATATTATTGGTAATGATTTAGGAAGCCTTTCCTTGGCAAAGTGATCATGAATTGGGAAGTTGCATATAGTTAGATCTGAAGAGCTATTCTAACCCAAGGTGAGCATCCTGTGCCTTGAGTTGCTATCTCTGAAAAATCCTTTGGCTTTTTGGGGTTGATGGTGATTGTCTGCCATTTAGGTTTGTTTCATCTAGCTGATGGGTTGTTCATTAGTGAGTTAGGTAGGCTTAATAGCACTATGGAGCTTTGTAAATGCATGAGGTTGTGAACATTTGAGCTTGGGAAAGTTGGTAAGTCTAGAGTTAGTGACGCTGGTGGTATTCTCTGGTTTTCTCTCTGGTAATGTGAAGTTGTTTTATAGGACCAATATTTGTGCCTTAGTTACCTTGAATTCAGATGGTTGGTCTAAGGTTGTGTCATTCAAGAGAGAGTGAAATTGCATGGTGCTGTCTTTTTATGAGAAACGATTAAAGATTTTAAATTTTATGAGTTGGTTCCTGTTTTTTTGATAGATAAATCTGATTCTCTATTGAGCAGCAAACATTCATTATAATGCTTTTGAGTATTTTTTGTTGATTTGGGCAGAGCTGGTTGATTCTCAGTTGTCCCCTGTTAGAGTTATACAGCATTGTGAGATTGTGAGAACTGAGAACCCCATGCTCCCTATGCCGTGGCATCCTTGGCTTTGCATTGGGTTCAAGGCTATCGCTGGTTTGTATCAATTCACAAATCCCTCATACACCACCTTCCAATGCTCATACATTTTTATGATGTGTATGGTTACAGAGCGTATGGTGTATCACCTTTTTCTTCATTTTGAGTTCTTCCAACATATTTTTGTCCTTTATCTTTGACTTATTCTAAATTTTTCTGGTTATTTTGCGATTGGTGGCTCTTTCAATTATTTGCTGGCAATAATCGCATTTGGGTGACGAGGTTTAATTTGTTGGGATAGTTGTTCGAAGTGCATTAGAATGCAAGGAACAAATGGGTCTGTCCCTGATTTACAGATTTTGCCCGAGAAGACCTGAATATACATTTGGTAGAGACACACATTACAACCCAGCCTGCATTCAACTGGGTGACCCAACCCACATCCCCATGCGCCAGCTCTTTGCAAATTAAATCTTGCTTGAATTGGCTATCTCAAAATACACCCTTGATTGCAATTGCAAGTGTATTTTCACATTGTGAACCCTTGGGTGTTGGAGTTTGTTAGAAGAATCACTAAAAAATTAGCATATATCTTTTTGTAGGGAAGCTAGATTTGAAGTTATTATTTGTATTAGGCTTTAGTAAGTTCCTCGTGTATCACTTCGTTTGCAGGGAAGTTCTATGATTTTCAGTTCCACAAGTCATTGAAAATTTCAGTCTCCTATTCCCTTAATGAATCTGAAGGGAACTAGAGGCTGGGGCGTGGTGACTTGAGCTTGGGATATAATGTTCAAATGCCACTGCTTGTATCTTTTCAGTCATGGTAGTGATGCATCTATAGTCTTTTACAATTGCTGATGATCCATGACCTGGAACAGCATCTATGTATGTATTATTCCCCTTCTTTCATTTTTACTATCGCATCTTAATAAATCTTGTGACAAATTGTCATAATCTGTCCCACCTAATAGCACGATGACATCATAGGACTGTTGGGTAAGCTTGTTTTTTACGGTTACACATAGTACTCATCTTGTAATAACTTGCCTCCTTAATATAAAATGCCTTCTATGATCACCGCTTTACAGTGTTGTGTAAGCATTCAAATGATTTCATAACCTGTCAGGTACATGCATAGAATGGATATGGCTTATGCTGCTGCAGACCTCGTTGTTTCTAGAGCTGTTTCCATGACATGTACCGAGATTTTGGCCACAGGGAAGCCTTCTATCCTGGTAGCGTTCTAACGATTTTTTTGAAGCATGAAAAAGTTCCTCAGTTTCAATGTGATATGGTAGTCATTGTGAAGAAAACAACAGATCACAATTTAAGTATAAAACTAATGTAGAATTGTTGAGCAGTTGGTTTTCTATTTCTCTTACTTACGATAAGGCATTGTTAGTTTGATGAATGAGAGCATCTTGCACGAATGTACGGTTAACTTGCTTTTAATTTGGTGGCGTAATGTTTTGGATGGAACACTTTGAATATGTTAAAGTGTCAAGTTTTACCCAAAAAGCCATTGAATCACTTCCAACCACTTCAAGTATGCTTCAAGAATGACGAATGTACTTATTTTCCATTTTTCTTTGTCTCTCCTGCATGAATTGGATGATCACCTTAATGTGATATGTTATCACTTTAAATTTTCATGAGGAGATGTATCAACCACTTCCACTGGATCAGTGATGACACATCTAGCTGATCCAAGTTTCCTAGTCATGAAGAAGCAGTTACATGTGTTTTTTGCCAAAGACCCGTGGTCAATGTGACCCTATTTATTTTTTAATCAGTCGAGGGCCCTTCAGTAAACAATAAAAGAGAATGCCTCCTTGAGTAATGACATAGGAGCAAGGAAATCCCACATGAGAAGGCTAGGTTTTGGCAATTAGGGTTTATGAGAGCTAGGCTTATGCTAAGGATTAGATTAAATTAGGGTTTGGCATGGACGTTTTGAAAGATAAAATATAGACGACGTGGGTAGAATAGGCGTAACTATGAGTTAGGATCTAGGATTGGAGTAGATTTGTTTTATGAAATTTAGGGTTTGGTTGATGAAGGATGAAACAACGTGGTTGGCTAGTTAAGGTTTTGTTTTAGGGTGAATGTCGAATGATAATGTGGGGAAAATGCTTCAGTGACGCAATCTGCTTTCCCGAGGCATAACTTTTCATCGATGTCCATTTGGGATGATCTGAAGATCAAATTGAGGATCTCATTGAGATATATGATTGTCTCTTAATTTGGGCTTCTTGGTCTCTAAATCATGGTTAGAGGCCCACCGAGATTTTTAGCTGCGACTTTCAAGGTTAAGAATCACCAACTGTGACTTCCAAGGTCAATGTTTAAAGACCGAGTTACCTCTATGTACCCCACGCTACATGGGTTTTACATAATAAAAAGGGAGCTCCACCCCCCATAGTTCATCATTCTCTAAAATGGGTGGCATGATTTAAAAAGCAGACCGCCCAAATCATGAGCGGCAAAAAAAGGCGGAAATCCCTAGGCGCCCGAGAACCCACATAGGTGGGTGCCCAGCGCCCAGCCCTGAGCAGCTGCTCGGGGCCTACGCCCTACCCAGAGGCCGAAAAGCCACTCGTTGATGGTATTTTTTGTCATTTTTTTTTAATACTAAAAAGGCAAAATTTTGGGTTTTAGGTTCATTTAAAACCGAAAACCCATTAGAGCTATTTTAGAGAGAGAAAACTCCAAAAAGCTATTTTTTAGTGATTTCCATAGGATCGAAGGGTTTCTCAAAGTTATGAGAAATTGATTTAAGCATTACCCATTGATATTAGATTTAATTATGAATATTTTATAAATCTGTTAAAGGGTTTTTTAGAAGATTTTAAGTCCTTAGACACATCTTAGAGGTAGAAGTTTGGAGTTGAGCAATCAAAGTTAGTGATTTTTTTTTGATTGCTTGTATAACTTGTATAATTTTGAGATGCCTTCTTTGGGATGTAATCGAAGTGGTGATCTGGGTTGGAAATATGGCTACAACCTGAATCCTTCAGATAAAACTTGCATAAGATGCAAGTTTTGTGACAAGGATATAAAGGGGGACCATAAACCGGTTCAAGAAACATCTTGCCGATATCGGGGGGATGTTGCCTCATGTAAATACGCTCCTGATGCTGTTAAAGATGAGATAAACAATTTTTTGAGTTTTGTAAAAATGAAAAAAGACATGCATCTGTAGCAGAGATTAGGTCTGGGGTTTGGGTCAGTTATGATGATGATGACAATGATGAGGACAGGGAGGGATGTCAAGAGGTAGAACAACAACAATCCATTATTAGGGGGAAGGGAAAGGGAGTTGTAATTGTTTCTGGGAGTTCGGGGCCTAAGATGTCTCGGGTTAGAGGCCCTATGGATTGTTTTTTGCCCAGGCCTAACCTTGAGGTTACAGGAGAGAAAACAAAGAAGCAAACCACCACTGAAAATAGAATCAAGAAGGATGAGAGAGGTGGAGCTGCTTTTTATGTTGCTACATGGTTTTATGAGGTGAGCATTCCTTTCGATACTGATTGCTTAAGCAGCTTCTACGCCTTGGTAGAGGCAATTGGCCAATTTGGGTCTGGGATGAAACCCCCATTCCCATATAAGCTTCTAGAGCCTCTTTTGAAAACAGCGGTGAGTGTCACGAAGGATGCTGTTGAAGTTCAGAAAGATGCTTGGGCTTAGTATGAAGTTTCTATTATGACTGATGCTTCGAGTGATAGGAAGAGAAGAAGCCAGACGAATTTGCTAGTGAATTGTGCTTTAGGGATTGTTTTTTTAAGGTCTATTGATGCCTCTGATCATAGCCATGATACCCATTACATATTCCAAATTATGGAGAAGGGAACCAAGGAGGTCGGGGAGCAACTTGTTATATAGGTTGTCACAGGCAATGCTGCTCTTAATGTTGCTGTTGCTAATTTGTTGCGCATAGCTTACCTTAGAATCTTTTGGACACCATGTACAACACATTGTATAGAGCTCATGCTTGAGGCTCTTGGCGGTTTAAGCGAAATTTTAGGTGCTTTGAAGAAGGCAAAGTCACGAATTTCATTTATAGCCACACTCTCACCCTGTACAAAGAAGAAAGAGATTGTGAGGCTTGGGGTCACGAGATTTGCGACCTGGTACTTATGCATAGGTAGCATACATTTGAGGAGAGTCCAGTTGAGGCATATATTTATCTCAGATATCTGGAGAGCATGTAAGTGGTCCAAGGATCAGGTTGGGAAGAAAGTGAGATATTATCGTTTCGAAGGCTTTTTGGCCAAGGGTGAGGGGCGATCTTAAGGTATATTTTCCTCTTGTCAGAGTCCTTCGCATGGTTGATAGTGGGCTACATATATGAGGCTATGTAGAGATGCAAGAGAGAGATAGCACAAAATTTAGATGATGATGAGAGCCGCTATAAGCGTATTTAGGAGATTATTGATGAGAAGTGGGATAGGTAGCTATATCGGCCATTGTATGCAGCTGATTTGTCCCCTAACATAGCGTCTTAAGAGTCCTCTCAGGTATTCTGACTTCGGTTCGATGCCTTTTTGTACAACGGTAGATGCCTCCTAGGGGAGGTGGCATCGAAAATTTGCCTAATTAACGGGTGCCTTCTTCTCCTTCATCTCCTTCTCCTTCTACTTTCTCTTCTTCTTCTCCTTCTTCTTCTTCTCCCCTTTCTTCTTTTATTTCCTCTTCTTCTTAACCTTCTCTTCTTCTTTGACTCAACCCCATCGTCTTCCCGTTCCTACTCTTCTTCTTCCTTTTCCCCTTTTCTCTCTATTGTCTTTTTTATTTTTTTCTTCATTTCATCTGCTAAATCATTATTTAGGAGGCTTTTTTGAGATGCATGGTGCTCTTAACCTCATCTTCTTCTCTGTCTCAACCCCCTCGTCTTCCTCTTCCTACTCTCTTCCTTTTCCCCCTTTCTCTCTATCGTCTTTTTTATTTTTTTCTTCATTTCTTTCTTCATTTCATTCGCTCTATCATTCTTTAGGAGGCTCTTCTGAGATGCATGATGTATTGTTGCACAAAAAATACCTCTCCCTAAGGGGCCAATGGATGCATTTTGCACCCCTAGCCCAAAATTATGGTTCAGGAGAGGAGGGAAAAAACAAAACAAATAATCGAATATCGATACAAGAAAGAAAAGAAAAAGAAGGTATATAAGTACATTGCAAAGTGGTTTTATATGGTCGGTGAGCGTTTGTTTGAGAGTAAGTGGATGGATCCTAACCCAATTCGATTGTATGAACTTGATAGTGAGGGCACAAGTGAGTGGACTATAGATCTGCGAGCGGAGCGTGTATGATGTCGAACTAGCCTTAGGGGCTGAGAAAGAAGAATGACCTAACACTAGAACACAAAAGAGAAAAATTGGGTCCAGTTGCATATCAGTTCTAGTGGTCGAGGAGGAGGCTGACTTAGAGGAGATCGAGGAAGATGAAGAATATGTGAAATCCGCCGAGGATGATATCGATGATGAGGATTCCTCACACTCAAATGCTAGAGATGCACATGCACATCCACATGGAGACTCCCTAGATGACTTATGTGATTGAGATTTCAGATTGACACTTGAGAGTTGAGAGCTGATTAGATCATCTTTTGAATTCTATTTTCTTCTATGATTCATCTTGACTCTTGAACTCTTCATAGATTTTTAATGGTTGTATATCTTTGCTTTGGAGTTTGTAACTTTAAAGTTCGTAATTGCAAATTTGTGGTTATGATTTTTGGATGTTTATTTGAATTATGATAATATGATGTGGTATAAGTTCTAATGTCTACTATAAAGTTAGTTTTTCAAGATTCGAGTTTCTCCTTTATATTTCTAATCTCTTCTATTAGGGGATTCAAAGTCTTCGACAATTGATAACATTGGAGTTAATGAATAAATTAAATACATGCTATCACATAAATCACCTCTATATTTTTTCCATGTATTAACCTATTTCTTAAGATTTGTTTCGGAATTTTTTATATTTTTATTGACCGCATCGGGGTGATGCACCCGCATCTGGCCCACATTGAGCCGCATCGTCGCATTGGCCCCCCAACCACATAGGGACCGCATCCCGCATTTTAAAACACTGAAGAAAACACATTCAGAACAGATTTTGGGAATAACTCTATTTCTCACTCGATGTGCTCAGAGAAGCATAGCGCGCTTAATTAGGAGGCAGTTGGTGATGCTTCTGTGTCCTATGATATTTCTTTTCAGGTTATCTCTACTTCTCCTTTGTTAGCTGTAAAAAGCAAAATAAGATACATGAATGAAAGGTTTCCCATCATCTATAAAGCAAATTAAGATACATAAACGAAAGGTGCCCATCATCTATACAAGAAATCTACAAGTACACAATCAAGTCAATGAATGGAAATAACAGGAGAAAAGCATTCCTATCTCCATCAAAGGATGAAAAAGTGCAACAAATGAAGTGGAAAATGAATTATAGTGTATATGTCCTGAGTTATTTATGGACACTTGCTTCATGGCATTGCTGGGAGGATGCATCTATAGACGGGGGTTGTAGAAATTTCAAATATCAGATTTTATATGATTATCAGTAGCTTGTGTTTTGTTGTATACTTTTATTGAATGACTTTAGGTTTATGTGGGTTTTTGGTTCAGGGTTGTGAATTCAGTCTCAATGCTTTGCCTGCCAAGGATATCTTTGCCTGCCAAGGATATCACAATGGTTTCTAAAACTAAACTCTTTTACTCCGACCATTTTTATTACAAGAATATTAGATCAAATCAAATTATAGAGTAAGAGATTTAATCGAAGTGATATACCAATAAGATATTTAATTGAAGTGATATACCAACTATTATGGAAATCCATCTTCCCCTAAATTGTTTCTATTTCTCATGTTCATTTTGTTTTTAGTAATGTGCTTCCTTCAGTTTTGCGTTTACTATTATTCTTTATTTTTTTTCAAATTTGTTGTAGATTCCGTCACCAAATGCTGCAGAAGATCATCAAACAAAAAATGCATCTATTATGGCTGAGATAGCAGGTTCAAAGGTTCTAGCTGAAGATGAACTTGATTCGACTACTCTTGCTAATGTTATTGAGGAGATTCTAGGTGTGTGATCATCTTCTTGGCCTCAAATGTGCTTGGATTTAATTCTTACTGCCATGATTCATGTCTAGCGATTCTCTTCTTGCTGCCAAATCTCTAGGTACAGAAAACTCGTGCTTCGCTTCGTGTCTTTGTAAAATTTGTAGTCATCATAGACAGTGAAGTTTAGTTATGCAAAATACCAAAAAGAATTCAAGAAGATTAAAAATAAAAACGGATGAGTTGATTGATATTAAGAATGAAGCTAATGATCCAAGGTTCAATGACTTTGCAAAATTCCATAGAATTCAAGGAAACAGTAGTTCTGAAACTATAATTCCTCTTTGAACCAAAACCCTAAGTCAAACCCTATTTATAGACTTTATTTAACCTCCCAATCCTAATCCTGATGTAATTAGAATGGCTAATTCAAATTAGACTCCACTTGACACTTTTACTTCTAATGACATAAATTAAGAGAAGCTCGTCCTAAAAACCCTGAAAAATACCTCCAATTTCGTGTAAGCATGACTTTCCACTATCATGACCACATTTTGGAAATTACAGTGTAAGCTCTATGAGCGGAAAACCAACTTCATCAGTTTTCTTGATAATAGGGGCCCAAAAATGCTTCCAAAGCCCTGAATGTCAGACTAGAAATTTGGTGCAGGAAGTGAGATGCACTAGTCTCCCCTGGTTAGAGAGAACTTGCCCTCAAGTTCTAGTCATCCGCCACCTTCTACAAGGCTTCTTTATCAAATTTCTTTGATTCCTCCTTTGTAATCCATGAATTATCTGACTCAGGCTTGCCTTTCTAACGGACTATATACAGATTGTGGGAACTGCAATGGCTAGCAATGGTCTGAATGACAAGAGCCTTCCAGATCTAATCAGTAAGCTGCATGGGCATCTGCACTTTCCACTCATCCACTTCTGCATCAATAGGCTCTCCATGACATTCTTATAGATCAAAGGCATTAAGTTTAGGAGACATTCCATATCCCTCTAGAAGCTCAATCTTGTAGGCATTATGGCCAATCTTCTGAAGCACACGACTCGGACCAATCTTTTTGTACTTGAGCGTGTGATATGTACCGCTGGGAAAACATCCTTGCCTGATAGTAACTTCTTAGATTGAGGATCTTCCTTGAAAGTAGAGCATTACCAGCATTGGTGAAACCAGGGTTGGCTAAATTTGTTGCCATATTTTGGTTTTGTCTCCTCTTTTTGCTTTTCATAGTGTTGGGAGTAGTGCAAAGAACGGTGAGAGAATTGAAAAGACTTATGGATGATGACACTAGATTTTTACTAGCTTTCAGGGTTTTGCTAACTCTTAGGGTTTCCACACAAGTGATAACTCCCATGGCCATCTTGCGAGGAGAGGGTGACTTTGTTTGCTTCTATGGTTACCGAGTATCGTGACCTAGTGACGGACGCATCTTTGATAGGTTTGTAGTTCACTAGTCAATTGCCTAGCAAGCTGACTTCTGAGGGTGTTAGCTTTAGCTTTATTGAGACTATTTGCCTGCCCGAGGTACTAATTCTAGGAAGGTGCATTCCTTGTTACAAAGATTCGGATATTATTGTTGTGTTTGACTTAGGTACGGTTGTCAAAAGTGCCAACTCAAAAGCTGGCCTTTTAAACATGACAACCATCATCATTCAAAGGAGGCAGGACTTTTCAGTACTTTTGTAGGGTAGGCATCTCAACAAGCAGGCGAAGCAGGAGTGTCTAAGTTTCTGAAGTGCCAGACACAATTATCGTGTCTGTGGTATGTTAGCATGTGCCATAAACCATCGACATAAGTTTCACAGATGGTAGAACAGAACCAGTGAGCCAGTAGCATACTTTCCAGATGACTGCAATGTTATGGGATCCAACCATATTGAACCTGATGGTTATTATTCGCATCCTTGAGCAATCTGCCAGATAGAGCTCAACAAGTGATCTTTTAGAATTTGATAGTACTTGGAACATGGTTGGTTTTCCTTGGAAGATATGGTTGGGCGGTCATTGTGCTAATGATTGGTGCACATGCAAGGCAGCTGGCAGTTATACCAGGTCATACTAAGGCTACAATGCGTACTTGCTATGCTCGAAGGTGCAAGAAAACATGGTTAGAAAAAATACAGTACTTGACAATCATTTCGAAGAAAGCATACTTGATGCCAATGGAGACGCCATTCTTTGTTTATGGTACCTGGAAATAGTGCAGCACTTGGTGTGAACATGCATGCATGTGTATATGTTTATGCATGTCTGTGCGTTTGTGTTTACATATATAAATATTTATGGTTGCATGAATGCATGTATGTATAAATACATGTATGGATGTGACTATGTGTGCTTGTGTGTATGCATGCGTGTTCTGTTAGTTAATGTTTTATTTTTTCTAGTAAGATTTATGCTGTGTTTTAGTCCGTCATTTTCAGTAATTCAGTATTTTATTCCCGATGAATATTTTCAGTTTCTGTGAGCCCTATAAATCATTAAATCCCCTTCCATTCTTGCAGGAAACGAGACCTTAATGGCAGAGATGAGTGAGAAAGCAACGAAGGCAGCAATGCCGGATGCATCCACACGAATTGCTGAACGTATCCTTTCTCTTGTTGATCTTTCCGCTGGCAAAAGTTCAAAATAAACAATGTCTTGTTTTTTAATATGAACTCGTGAGATAAAATCTTCTTCTAATGTGCCTTTCAATTCGAGGTACTTTTTTTGTGCAACCTCGGGTTGGTTGTCTTAGTTTGAGAGTGGTTGTCTTAGTTTGAGAGCTTTGTGAGCTTGAAATGATCGCTCTTGAAAGTATTTGTATTGATTCTTGTAACCCTTGCCTTAATCAGGCACTCTACTTTTTGTGGTTTAGGGAATTACATTGGGTCAACTTTGGGATAACCAATTCAACCCTGTTTCATGTAATGCACGTCCACACCAGTAATATGTGAACCAAGTTAGTATATTGGACCTGATTGAACAATACATGTATTTGTCAAGGACATGGTTTCTATGCGACCAGCTTGCATATTGTAGAAATGTGGGCTTGACAATAAATATATTTTTAAATATAATTTGATCCTAAGTTTTGGAGAATATATAATCTTTAGCACGGAGATCATGAATATGAAAACATAAATAACTTGAAAACTAGAAATAATAATTATATTAAAAAAACATTTGGATTGTTGCTTACATTTGTTTTTAGATGGACCACCTATTTGCATCCATCTTCAATGGATGTTTTATACCTCAGAAATAATAAATCTTTAAATAATGGAAATATTAAAATAATAATTTTTGTGTTTTGGAGTTTTTATTACAAAATGAAAAACTATACTATTTATATTAAATATGGAAAAATATGTAAAGAGGCCATTTATTTTTTTGCCGAAGAAGGTCACAATAACCATTGTCTCTTTGATTTCAAATTGGGTGATTGTAAGAGTATCATTAAAGATACTCAAAGTTCAAAAAAAAATAAAAATAAAAATTAATGGACTTCAATGACTAGTCCAAACCATCCAATTTGATATCAAATGAGTAGGAGTGATTGTGACTTTCTTGTAATAAAAACTAATGGTTTCATTTAATATAAGAAAAAGTTTGTATAAGGTTGTAATTGTAAAATGTAGAATTAAAGATGCACTTTAAAAATTCATCGGAAAAGGTTGTTTTAATGTTGAAAACCTCTAATTGATCATCTTGATATCGAGATGTATGAATATGCATAAAAAAAAAGATTTTGAGTCCCAGAAACAACACATCTTGCAATATATTATCTAGACCGTCCATTTTCAAGATTTTCATATGTTTATAAATCTATTTGGTTTCAATCATTTATGGAGTTTAAAATTTTGTAACTAAATATGAAAATAGATTTTTATATAATCTTAAGAATTTTTTACACCAAAATTACATGTTATGATAAAATTTGGAGGTACACTATAATTGGATTGTTTAAGGTTGCAACTTTATAGAAACCACACCTTTTATATAATGGGAAAGGTTTCTTCACTTCCCCTACATCATAGAAGATCTATGCTTTCCCTACCATCCAGTCATCCATTTTTTATCAAGAGAGTTACTTACCGTTTGATCTTAGATCCGGCGTCTCAAAGTATTTTATTTTTAATTTTTTTTATAAAAATTGTATGAATATGAAATTTGGTACATGCCATCTCCTCATCAGGGCACACTAATAAAAAAATTATTAAAAATATTTTTTTGATAAAATATAATGACCAAAATACCCCTCAAAAGTTTCAGAGGTATTTTGGTCATTTTATTTTATTGGAAATATTTTTTATATATATTTTTCACTAGTACGAGTTTAATAGAGGATTGGATGTCCAAAATTTGATGTCAAAATAATTTATAGAAAAAAATTTAAAATAACATAGTGTAGATACGTGACATTGTGATTGGGGCAATCTTAGCCCTCCATTCAGAATGGACGGTTGGTTGGATAAAGAGAAGTATATAAGTTTTATGCTTTAGCGAAAACATAGAGAGCTTGGCCTCATATAATCCCATTAAGTATATAGTCATACTAAAGAGAAAATCGATGATTGCTCAAATCCTGCTTATTTCGCCTCATTTTAAGCACGGAGATTTTTCTGGATGAATAGAAAAAGTCATGGGGATTCATTTTCAAAGAGAAAATAGAAATAGTCCATAGTTCATTGTCGCCACTACACTACTTTAATTCTTCAAAAATTATACCTGCCATCGTAACCACATCTTATTTTTTATTTTCTTTCATTTATCTTTTCGAGGCCTTACTCTTATTTCTTGATCTCTTTTGTTCTTGGGATTGTAGGTTGCAAAGAATGTAATTCTAAAGGGAAAATAGAATGAATATATTGCAAAAAAACCAGCAAAAGAAAAGGAAATTTATAAAAAGTTCCCTTTTTCTTTTCAAAATTGGAAAATGGTCTCTTACAACACTTGTCCCAATTTTTTGTATTTTTTTTGGCAATTTACCCATAAATCTTATGATTTTTTAGAAATTAACAATAAGTAAAATCTATTAAAATATCTATGAGTGATAAACTGTTTAACATTTTACCTATATAGATTGATTTCACTTCAAAAATATACATGATGGTGAGTTGGAATAGTGATAAATGTGTAAATAGTATCTCTCATGGATATTTTAGTAAGGGATTGTATAATGAAACCATTTATCTTTATTATAAGGAAGTCACAATTGCTCTACAAACTTTAAGTTCCTAATCGAGGAGTATTTTGTAAAAAAATTTAAAAAAAGAAAAAGAAAAAGAAAATAATGGTGAGAAGCATAAACAATGAAGAACGAGGGATATTTAGAGGGACACTTTAGATTTTCTAAATACTAGGATATATAGGATATTTACAAAAAAAAATAAAAAATAAAATAAAAGACCCCCATCAAGAGAAAAGAATACAAAAGTTGGAGACTCAAATGTAAAATCAAAATATGCGAGATTATTTTCTAATATTAAGAAATATGGGACACTTTAATTTCAAAAAAATATGACCTTTTTTTAAGACTTGGATGTAAACTAAAATGTTGTTTTTTAATTTCACAAAAAATATTGCATTTTTCCATTAAAATCTAGTAGAGTTACTCTAATGAAAGAAACGAAATAGAAACAAAGAAAAAAAAATAAAAAACACATATCTTATATTTAAAATAGAAATATGGCAAAAATTTTAGTGGGTTTCATGATTTGGATTTTAATATTAGAAGAATAAAAGAGAGTTGTTTAATTTTTTAAAAAACATAAAGGATTTTTTTTTTTTGAAATACATTAAAGTTATTTTGGATGAGTAGGAAAACAAGAATGGATAAAATTCGAAATAAACACACTAGAGAGAACTTATGTATGGCCCCAATACTAAGATGAGAGAAAACAGACTAAGGTACATATGCAGTGCAGATCTAGTACAACATTTGTTAGGAGGTGCGAGTTGGTCCAAGTAGAAGGTTCAAGAAGGACAAAGGGTGGCCTAAATGTACATGATTGGAAGTGGTAAGAAAAGATACAAGAACTTATGGACTCACTCGAGTATGGCCTTTGATAGAGCAGAATAGTAGAAAAAATAAATTTCGAAAATAAATAAGGACAACACAACTTAAAATCTTAGAAAAATAAAATTAAGAAACACGTGCATTACTCGTATAAGAAGGGAAATTGGGCAAAAAGTTCAGCAAATATCATAATTTGGAAAAACAAATTTGAGGAAAAACAGAATTTAACTTGTGGAAGTATAAACTTAAAAATACACATGTAATAGATTTATAAATGAAATTGAACACCAATTTCAGCATATGTGATAATTTTGAATATGATTTTAGAAAGATAAGCTTGATTTTAGGAAGATAGAAGAACAAATTGCTTAATTTAAAAATTAATTGGGCAAAAGGAAAAAATTTCAAAAGGATAACAAGAAACTTGATTTTAGAAAGATAAAAGAGGAATTTTCTTGATCGAATTATATTAATTGGGCAAAAACAATTTCCAGTATATCTCATAATTTGAATTTAATTTTCAGAAAAGATAAGTTTTTCAAAATTATTCGAGTAGGATTGATAATTTGAATCTGTCAAGCAAAAAAATAAATTAAATCTTCAAAAAAGAAAAAAAAAATTGCAATAGATATGATAATTCAAATCTGTAAAAAAAAAAAAAAAAAAAAACTATGCCGCAGATATGATAATTTGAATCTGTATAAGCAAAAAAAAATATTAAATTTAATCTTCAGAAACAAAAAAAAATTGCAGTAGATATGATAACTCTAATCTGTATAAAAAAAAAAAGAGAAAAATACAGCAGATATGATAATTTGAATAAAAACAAATTTGAACTATTTTTTATTTTGACAATGTTGTTCTTCTCTGTATAGTTTCAATTTTATCGGCTCTCTCTCTCACACAGCCACAGAAAACCCTAAAATTCGGCCGGAGAATCCGTATAACATTTCACGTCGAGAAAAAAAAAAACAAATGTAACGATTGGGGTTTTGAGCGAGGAAGAATAGGCCACGTGTGCCCCCACGGGAGCACTCTGTTCGTGCTTTTTTATTTTTTATTTTAAAGTATAAAACCAAATTTCAAAACCAACAATAAAATTTGAAACTAAAAAAAATGATACAAACCTTACGGATCTATGAACAATTATTTTTGGGGCAAAATTGATGGTTTAGATAATTTGTTACAATATTTACTCTTTTTAGAACTTGAAATCCTAATTTTTTTCACGGCCATAATGTTTAAGCCGAGATGATTGATGCAATTTCTAATGCTTGAATTGCAATTTTCAAAGAGTTATGAGGTGAAGCTTTATTTCTTTTGATGGGGTTGCAGCTCTATCGAACCATTTTCGTTTAGATATATAGTAATTATGGACTCGTTCAACTCATATAGGAAATTCAAACAAAGAATTTTGCTGGTTGATCTGATATGAGAATATCCTTTTTATTTTTATTTTATTTTTTTTCTAAATGTAGGGAATTTGAGTTCTGAACTTCATAAAGTTTTTAAAGTATACTATCTGACGTTCAAGACAATAGACCAAAATTTATAAAATGTGAGCAACATAGGGTGGCCCGATATTTTTAATATAGGACCACCCAAACTACTAACTCAACACTCATTTATATGCTAGATGGATTGTTGAATACAATATTTTTTGAATTTTTTTTTTTTTTCCGTTTCCTTGAGCACTCTAGTACTTAGATTTCGCGTTTGCCAAATTTTTATGGTAAATTTGGTCTCCGTGGTCGGGCATACCACCTAGGACATAATGACTATTTTCTTGTAAGATTGGAAATGAGCCACGCAGCCAGGCCCGCCCCTAACCGGGCCAAGGCTGGAGGCCGGACCAGAGCCGAGGCCCGGCCGTTGCCATCCACCATGTACTTTTGAGAAAAGCACGTACACAATGCTCTTGTCGGGCCAATTTTTAAAAAATCGGCCGACTAGCTCGAGATAGGTCACTGGCCGATCCTGATCAGACCTGATGAGAGAGAGAGAGAGAGAGAGAGAGAGAGAGAGAGAGAGAGAGAGAGAGAGAGAGAGAGAGAGAGAGAGAGAGAGAGAGAGAGAGAGAGAGAGCTTTACAAAGGTGATCTTAATTTCAAATCATCCCTCACATTTGGCAATATGGGTCCGGTCATTAATATCAAAATACACCCAAGAAGTCTAGGCTAATCTATTGAATGAAACCCTATTTAGATACTCGAGCTTGAAAAGTGCCTCTACTAGAATTGTTTTTTTTTTGGGTATTTTGGTCCCATTTAAAGAAATTTTTTTTTACCAGACCGGTTAGTTCGGTTCCAGTTCTAACGGCTCCAGGCTCCATGTCTGGTTAACAGTTCCCGTTCGATTTTGCGAACACTGGTTGGACCATATTCTTAAATATAAAAAATATAAATAAGAGATTAGAATGTTTATTTGAATTTTTGTTAATCTTTTGATATTTAATTTTATCATTTGAATTTAAAAATTAAAAGAAAATCATTTTTCAAAGCATTCCCCAACCTAGTTTGCATAGGGTTTCCCTCTCTCCCTAAGTTTCTTAAGGGCTAGCCTCTCATCTCTCTCTTGTGGGCTTTAAAGAACAAGCCTAGACTAGCGTGTATATTACCATTATTTTGTAAAAACATCTGTTATGTTGTCTAACCGATCCGGTTAACATAAAACCGACCAGTTTGAATAAAAAATGGCCGGTTCAACCCTTAACCGGCCGGTTTGGGCCTAGGCAATGTTCGGAGGTGTACCTTAGGCTACTAGACACCTATAACCAGATCTAATCGGACTCATAACCTTAACGGTTCTGATCTAACCGGCCAGTTTTTGTAAAACTAGTTGGGTCCCAAGCATTGCAAAAGATGCTTTTCCTAATCATGCTCTTTGTCAAGGTTCACAATGCACTGATCCCAAGAGACACTTGAAATGTGATTGGTTATAAAATAAGGGAAAGCTTTCTATGATCCCCTACCATATAGAAGTTATATCCTCCCCTTTATCCAACCGTCCATTTTTTAATGGAGGGCTAAGATTGCCCCAATTACAATATCACGTTTCTACACTATTCTATTTTTAATTTCTTTTCTATAAATTATTTTAACACCAATTTTTGGACGTCCATTCTTCTATTAAAATCGCACTAATAAAAAATATAAAAAAATATTTTCAATAAAATAAATAACCAAAATACCCCTAAAAGATTCAAAGGGTATGTTGGTCATTATTTTTCATCGAAAAATTATTGTTAATATTTTTTACAGATGTGCCCCAATGAGAAGATGACTTGCACCAAATTTCATATTTAAAAAATTGTATTAAAAAAACTAAAAATAAGATACTTTAAGACGTTGGATCTAAGATCAAACGGTGAGTGACTCTCTTGATAAAAAATGAACGGCTGAATGGTATGGGCAGGATAGAACTTCCATGTTGCAGGGAAAACATAGAAAGCTTTCCCATAAAATAATGTCCTAGACTACACATAAGAGTCATTAGACCACACTTAAGAAGCATATAACCTAGGATCCAAGTTAAAAATACCTCTTAGAGCCCAAAAACTTAGTTAGAATAGGGGTGGCAATGGGGTGGGTTGGGTATGGTCCAGCCGGATCTAGATCAGGACCTAAAATTTTTTTATAGGACTCGGACCCTACCCGTCCGAACCAATAGGACCTGATCCAAAAATTTAAAAATATATATATATTTAATTATTATGTTAAATATATACATGCACTATTTGAATATTATAACTAAAATATATAGTTATAAAAATTACATATTAAATATTATTTAAATATTAACACTATTCGATCCGGTCCGGGTCGGGTCTAGATGGATCCAGACTCGAAAAGTGTCCGGGTGTAAGATTTGGACTTGGATCCGACTCGCCGGGTCCAATTTTTGGACCCATACCTGGACCCGGGTCAGGTTGAGTCATCGGGTCCGAGGTCAGGTCTGGGTCCATTGCCATCCCTAAGTCCGAACCAATACACCTGATTAGGAGCCCAGTGACGACTCTACCCTCAGTTGTTCACGATTGGAAACAGTGAATATGTTTTGCTCTTTGAAAAATCTTGTTCGTGGTTCCTAATCCTAAACAAGCAGGAAGTTTTTATCATTCTACTTAATTGTGTCAAATTACGAAAATGATAAGCCTTTTTGGAGTTCCAACCTTAGTACATAAACATTTTGGCAATTTTAAACAAAATACAGGAAGCAGTATTTAGACTGAAGTAGTTTTATAAAGATCACTCTATCGTTAAATTGATCGATTTAATTACCTCAATGATTTTTTAAAATGATTTTGGTATTTTCTTGTGGAGATGATAATAATCAACTATAAGCTAAAAAATATCTAAGTCGAACCCCTCTAAAATATTGACTCTAGACTATCCATTTGAAGAAAAGTAATATCTAAGGTTTTAAAAAGGAAAATAACATCCAATGTTTCAAAATTTTAGATTTTTCACAAGGTGAATAAAAAGGGAAAAGATCCTATTAAGTGTCGACCATATACTAAAAAGTAAAGTACGCTCAAAAAATCAAAGAAAAAAGATTGCTCCAACTCTAAAAAAACCATTCAATTGATCATCTCGATCTCAAGATATAACTATAAAAAAAAGGATTTCAAATCTTAAAAATAATACATCTCATAATATATTATCTAGACCATGTATGGTCTAAAATTTCAAATACTTAGATATTATCTCAATATGCACTATTTTTTTTGAGCTTTAAATTTCACAATTAGGGGTAGAAATAAATTTAAGACCATTGTGGGGTTGTCAACATAGATTCTAAAAACTATCTTTTAACGAAGTTTAGGAGTGCACCTTATTTGGATTGTCCAAAATTGAAGCAGCCGGAAATAAAATAAAAAATGGTTTGATAGGGCTGCAACTCTATCAAAATACATAAAGGCTCACTTCATAACTCATCGAAAATTGCAATTCAAGTATTGAAAAACATTTACATCGATTATCTCGGCTTGAACATTATGGTTGTAAAAAAAAAAAAGGATTTTAAGCTCTAAAAATAGTGTATATTGTAATTAATTATTTAAACCGTTTATTTCTCCTTAAATATAATTGTTCATTGATCCGCAAGATTTGTATCAGACTTTGAATTTCAAATTATTTGTCGATTTTGAAAATTGATTTTAAATCCATCATATAGATTTTGATTATCGAAAATACTCTTTACACGAGAATTCAAGGTCGGGCTTTATTTTGTTTTCATAAAACCTTAGGTAGAAACTTCATCCCGATAAAAAAAAATTAAATAAACACTATCCCTTGTATGGGGCAGCAAATACGTGCCCAATCTAAATTCTTTCGTGCGCGACAAGAAAATAGTCCATCTTTTATTAGGGAGTTACCCTTCATTTTATGAATACTAAATTTTCGGCACCTCGCTTTTTCGAAATTGACAAAACCCTACCTACCATACCATTCGGGAATAATTACCTTTTTTTTTTTTTAGTCATGCGGGCGATGGGTACGCCATTATTATTATTATTATTATTATTATTTTATTTATTTATTTATTTTTTTTGACAATATTATAGACTTTTTCTTTTATTGAATATGCGCTTAAACAACATCAAATTACAAGGGAAGAATTAAAAAAGTAGAAAAAGTAATCGCAGCCCAAGGAAGCACAAAGGTCATGAAATTTCAACTAAAGGCCAAGAAGAGATATGGGAAACTGCTGTCATTGTTTGTATCATTTAATGACATTCAATGAGTCACCCTCAATAAGAATATATACCGTGAAGCCTCTACCAATAACATTTTCCAATCCATGCAGAAGAGAGCATAATTCAGCTTGGTTAGCCGAAGTGATTCCATAAGGTCCAGCATAGGAAAATAGTACCGTCCCTTCATGGTTTCGAAGCAAACCACCTAATCATGCAAGACCCGAGTTTCCCAATGAGTTCCCATCAAAGTTCAGTTTGACGGATCCTTCAAGCGGGCAACTTCCAAACCAAAAGAGGACGGTCAATATAGGAGAAGGATGATGTAAGTGACTTTAAATTGACAAAAATATCATAACGTGAGACATGACGACCCACAGAGGCTGTAGAAAACCAATCCCATAAAGACTGCAAGATGCCGGCTTTCACAACTTTAATCTCCAGATCCTGTCAAAAGTTATATTACGCTCCAACCAGATCTACCAAATAATACCACTTCGAAAAACTTTCCCAATAAAAATACCCTTCTTAGGAAGACCCGCAGAAGAGAGATGGTTGATAACTCCAATTAAGTGCTCAGGTATAACAAAAAATAGACCCAATTTACTAAAAGCCCAAGCTAAAGACTTAATGCAAATCGATAGTGCAAAAATAAATGGCTGCCTATATCTTCATCGCCCTTACATATGAGGCAAATGTTCGGAAGAACTTTACCGCTTTTGTGCAAGTTGTCAATAGTAAGACATTTATCTTGCATAGCCATCCAAAGGAATGCCTGAATTTTCGAAAGGATAGGCCATTTCCAAATAAAGCTAAGAGTGCAATTAGACCACCTAACCCGATCATCAAAGAGGAATCTATAGGCAAATCACACGGAAAACTATGCATCTTTTCACTCTCCGAAATTATTTCATTTTTGAAAGAAGAGGAAATATAGACTCTACCAAGGAGCTGTAAAAGATTCCGATACTGTGAAATGAAGCTATCAGGAGCCTGTTATAAGCACGATCAATATCCTAAACATGACAAAAAAAAGCAGAGTTCAGAGATCTTAGCAGATGGTAAAGTGACTCTAGCAAAAAATATATGGGAATTGGTAGGAGAGAGGTTGATCACCCAACCACTTATTGAACCAGAAGAAAGTCTCCTCCCCATTTCCAACCATCCATCTAACATTGCTCAAAACAATATTTCTATAGCTAAAAATATCTTTCATATATGAGATGAAAATTTACCTCCTCTACATTTTTTGGTAGAATGGGAAATGTCATCAATACCATATTTCCAGGACGTCCTTCCAGAGATAATTCGTGCTTTGAATAGTTATCCACCACCATTTAGATAAAAGGGCCCAATTCATGAGCTTTACTTTTTGGATACCCAAGCCTCCCATTTTGACTGGTGTACAAATCTTGTCCCATCCCACCAAATGAAATTTCTTGTGGTTTGTCATCTACTAACCCCCAAATGAAATTCTGCATATAGCTTTCTACTGTCTTTACCACTTCACCTAACATTTGCAAATTAGACATCAAGTAGATTGGCAAGTTAGCATAAGTGGATTTGACCAATGTCATACGGCCACCCAAAGACAAAGTTTTAGTTTTCTATAGATCCAATTTAACTTGGTGTCTATGAATAAGAGGATCCTAAACTGCTCGAGGTAGTTTAAAGTTAGAAATAGACACCCCAAGGTACTTAAGAGGGAAGTGGTCAACTTTACAACTTAGAATTAAGGCAAGAGACTCCACATAGTTGCTAGTGCATTAAATACCAACAATGGAAGTTTTATAGAAGTTGACTTTGAGGCCAAGAGTTAACTAGCAGCAATATAGAAAGTTACTTAGATTCTTAATTTGGATCTGATCTTTATCACAAAAGATTAAAGTGTCATCAACATAATGGAGGTGGGAAACAACTAGCCCATTGACAACAACTTGGAAACCTGTCATACAACCGTTCCTCACAATATTTTTAAGCATCATGTTGAAGCCTTCTGCCACTAGAGTGAATAGAAAAGGAGATAGAGGGTCTCCTTGTTTAATTCCCCTAGAAGCTTGAAAAAATCCTTTGGGGCTGCTATTGACGAGCACTGAAAATGAACCGAAGATAGACACCCAAAAATCCAAAAAATCCATTTAAAACCGAAATGCATATTTCTCATAATCTCTTGTAGAACATGCCAATCGACTCTATCAAAGGCCTTCTCCATATCTAGCTTTATAACCATGCCCGTTTCACCTGCCAATTTTTTCGAATGGATACATTCCTGAGTGATAAGAATGTTATATGTGATCATGCGATCACGGATAAAGGCAGACTGTTCACTTGATACCACAAAAGGAAGGACAACTTTGAGATGCTCTGCAAGAACTTTGGCTATGATTTTGTATAGGCTAGATAATAGGCTTATATGCCTAATATCACAAATCTTTGCAATAAAATAGTTTTTTGAAATCAATGAGATATATACATTGAGTTAATGCCTTTGATAAATACACTAGAATTCATAAATTCCTTTACCATGAGAAAAAGATCTTCTTTGACCAAATTCCAATAACGTTGGAAGAACATTAGTGGAAAACCATTTGGCCCAGGGGCCTTATCCCCAAGAAGTGCGAACACTGCCTTTTTAACCTCTTGTATATTGACTTCCTTTTCAAGCTCCCCAACCAAATGAAGAGGTAGACTTGTGAAAGGTACCCCATCCATAATAACTCCTAGCTGAAAATTACTAGAGAAATACCAATGTCATCATCCTCCCTAACACCAGGCATTCTCAAGACAGAGATATCGTTTTGCCTTCTACAAGTATTGGCATTTGCATGAAAGAATTTTATGTTCTATCCCCTTCCTTGAGCTATTAGACACGAGACTGTTGCTTCCAATAAATTTCTTCCAATATGAGATATTCATGTTAGAGATAAAATACTTTACTTTAAGCCCCATTCATTTGGGTTTATTAAAGATCGTATATAATAAGAATTAGTTGTCATCTTTAGTTATTAAACATAAAATCTCACGGCTTGAAATCTCATAGCGGGTGATTGTGACTTTGTTGCTAATAATACGGGTATATGATGGTAAAAAAAGGGGCAAAAAAAAAAAGAAAAGAAAAAGAAGCTTATAGTGAAGGTGACAATGGACCCATGACCCAATGGGTTAGACCTGAGACCCGATGGGTACGGGTATGTGTTCAATTTTTGGACCCCGATGGTTCGAATCCGGGTCCAAAAACTTGACCCGAATCTATTTGGGTCTTGGTCCAGCCGGACAAGACCCATAACTGACCCATGGCCACCCGTAACCCTTGATTGGAAATCAAATGTAGGGGTAGCAATGGACCGGACCCGACCCTACCCAGGACCTGCCTGGTATACCCGATGCTAGTTGGGTATGGGTCTAGCATTTGGACCTGGCGGGTTGGGTTCAGATCCAAAACTTGGACCCAACACTACACGGGTTAGGGTCTGTGTCTAACTGGACCCAACCCGTACTCATAAACTATTAGAGATAAAATACTTTACTTTAAGCCTTATTCATTTGGGTGTATTAAAGATCATATATAATTAGAACTAGTAGTCATCTTTAGTTATTAAACAACAAATCTCACGACATGAAATCTAATAGCGGGTGATTGTGACCTTGTTGCCAATAATACGGGTATATGATGGTAAAAAAATGGGAAGCCCATAGTGAGGGTGACAATGGACCTAAGACCTGATGGGGTAGACCCGAGACCTAACGGGTATGGGTATGGGTCCAATTTTTGGACCCGACAGTTTGGATCTGGGTCCAAAACCTGGACCCGAATCTACTCGATTGTAGGTCTTGGTCCGGTCGGACTCGACTCATACCCGACCTATTGCCACCCCTAAGCAAATGGAACTCAAGAAGTCAAATTGTTGTGCCCTATTGTCCTAACCACCTAGTTTTCAACCTATTATAGGTTTTAAAAAAGTATATTTATCATCTAAGGGCGAGGCCTCCATGCAAAATCATCAAGGAGTCCAAATATTTATATTAACTTAGAGGGTTTTTTGTTTTTTTTTTATTTAATTAAGGCATTTCCTTAAATGTAGAGAAATTAATGCAAAATATCCCCCTCACAACGTTATTTAAAAGGGATTATCCACAGAGAAACCATTTGTTTTGTTGTACATAGATGTTACAATCATTTCAAAATCGGTAGTTATAAGAGTGTCATGAAATGGACACAAAGTTCTAAAAAAAATTTCAAACTTCGCAACTCACCCTAAACCATTCAAGTAACATCTAATGAGTGTGAATGATTGTGATATCTATGTATGAAAAATAAATAATCTCTCTCTAGATAATCCCTATTTAAAAAGTCCTCAAATTTTTATTTAGGGTCATTACTTTTTTTTTAATTGTTGACCGAATTGTTCTTACTTCAGAACTTGAAGGTCAAAAGTTTAAATTTGTTTTCTCATAAACTTCGGATGTTTCCAAAGATAATTTTATCTATATAAATCTCTCGCAAATCTAGCTTTTTGTAACCAACATGTTTAGCCATTAAATGAACCTTCACACCTTCAAGGTCTGAAGTAAGGGTGATTTGAAAAAACAAATTGAAAAATTACTATAAATATAAAAACAAAAATTTATAGAGGATCTTTTATGATAGGAATTCGGGAAGAGTTATGCATATAAAATTTTCAAAAATATAATACTTAAATTGCCTTTGATCAGGGTTGGAAGCGCAAGGTATTTCAATAATTTTACGTACCTAAGAGGCCTCGGCCCAATGATTGAGTACCCTTGTTTGTTATTGATGAGCATTGAAGTATACCCAACTTCTTAACGAGGGCAATTTCAATAGTTTTAATCAGCGTTTTAAAAAACGCCGAGTCGAACCGGACTCGCCCGGTTCGACTCGGAAATAGTGAAAAAGGAACCGGATCGTTCATAAATCGGAAATCGTCCGGTTCTAGAGAGAACCGGACGATTCTGTACAGTGAATCGCCGATTCACTGTACGGAATCGGCGAGTCCGAACAGTGAATCGGCGATTCCGTACGGATTTTTTTTTTTTTTTTTTTTTTTTTTTTTTTTTTTTTTTTTTTTTTTTTTTTTTTTTTTGGTAATCCATGATAGATTTTTTTTGTAATCCATGATCGAATTTTTTGGTTTTTTGTAACCCATAATAGAATTTTTTGTAATCCATGATCTAAATGTTTGTTTTCTTTTCTTGTAATCCATGATCGATTTTTTTGTTTTTTTTTTTTTTTTTGTAACCCATGATAGAATTTTTTATAATCCATGATCGAATGTTTTGTAATATATGATCGAAATGTTTGTTTTTTTTTTGTAATCCATGATTGAAATGTTTGTTTGTTTTTTTTTAATCCATGATTGAATTTTTTGTTTTTTGCTTTTTTTGTAACCCATGATAGAGTTTTTTGTAATCCATGATTGAATTTTTTGTAATCCATGATCGAACTATTTTTTTCTTTTTTTGTAATCCACGATTGAATTTTTTGTTTTTTTTGTTTGTTTTTTTTTGTAATCCATGATCGAATTTTATGTAATCCATGATCGAATTTTATGTAATCCATGATCGAATTTTATGTAATCCATGATTGAATTTTTTGAAAATTTGTGATTTTTTTTAATCCATGATCGAATTTTTTTTTGTAATCCATGATAGAATTTTTTGAAAATTTGTGATTTTTTTTTTAATCCATGATAGATTTTTTTGAAAATTTGTTTTTTTTTTTTTTTAATCCATATTATTCAAAGAGAAAACGAGAGAGATGATGATTCTGAGGCCACCCTATCCCAGCCATATTATTCACATATCGAGTCCCAACAGCAACAGTGTAGGGATGAGCACGAAATACTGTAAATTAAATACTGAACGGCGGTTCATGCAGGGAAAGAACATATCAATATTCGCATATTCATTCAAAAACATGAAAATTCTTAATGGAGTACCCTCATTTTTTATTGAATTCCTAAAAACCAATATTTATAATGAATTTTAATAATTTTTTCGGATTTTTTTGAAGCTTTATTCTGACCGATTCACCCGATTCCGATCCGGATCGCCGATTCGCCGATCCGGATCGGTTTTTGAAAAGCCCGATCCGGGTCACCGATCCGGATCGGTTTTTGAAAAGCCCGATCCGGGTCACCGATCCGGTTTTTAAACCATTGGTTTTAATATACTTTTTGAGGCCTCGGCCCAATGATTGAGTACCCTTGTTTGTTATTGATGAGTATTGAAGTATACCCAACTTCTTTACGAGGGCAATTTCAATAGTTTTAATATACTTTTTAAGGAGTTGAGGTAATTTTCAAAATTTGGAAATATTGAGAAATCTATCAAAATATTCATAGAGATGCGCTATTTAACATCTATACATTTGCTACTATTTCAATTCGTTATCATATGGCTTTTGATGGTTACTTTGTGAAAGAAAGACTAATGCGATATTGTCGGGGAATATGTTTTTTTTTAATTTTCTTTTCTTTTTTTCACCTTTTTTTTTTTTTTTTTTTCTTTGGGCAAATATCACATATCACTTAAAAATAGTTTTATTACAATAACTCTTGCTTCAACGAAAATTAAACTAAAAAATCAAAGATATTAAAAACCTTGATGCCAATTTTCTTTAAAGAAAATATCCACAATTCTTATACTTGGGAATATAAAGACAATATAATTAAGTATCACAAGAAAGAAAAAAAAAGAGTGCCGGAGATTACCTCAACCGGGCTTATTACACCCCACACCGAGTCACCACCATCTGATGGTGCGGGATCAATGATCAACCTTCAATCTCAATTGGGAAAACAAGTTTAGGCCAAACCTTACTAATAGAACATGAACCCCTTTGATCACAAACTCAAACCCTAGGTGAATTCCTTTAGCAATATAGTTTAAGATAGATGAATTCTCTTTTTGTTATACCCTAAAATCCTTTTAAGCTTTCTTGAGAGAGAGAAACTTTTTTTAAGATGGAGAGAAATTCTAAGTAGGGCGTGCCCCTATAAGAGAGAAAGATGAGAATTAGATATAAGAGATAAGTTGTAAAGATTTTGGGTAGAGACCATCCATTTTTTATAGGCTTTGAACAAGATTAGGGTTTCTTAGGATTTTCCTTGGCTTGCCTCTTCTTGAAATTGAATATGAACCATTGATCTTGGGTGACTTGTGGGGTGAGAGATCTGAGCCATTCATTCCATAGATGGGCCATCAACATTATGGAAAGTGATAGAACCTTTCTCCTCATTTCCTAAACTATTTTATCATCAATAGAAATTAAATAAATTAAATATAATCAAAATATTGTGCTTATTATAAAATAACACAAGTTCCCTCAATCTTTCCACAAAATCTTTTAAAGATATATCAAGTCAGCATTTAGTCAATATCTTCCAAGCATATGGTCACAAGCCATATCACTAAAAAATAGAAAAGAGAATAAAGGGTGGGGCGTGCCACCCAAGGGAGGCACTCATGGGCCTCTCCATCGAGAAATATGGTGGGTCCATGGGTACACTGGGCCCCAATGATATTTTTCATATATTTAAAATTAATAAAATAATTTTAAAATATTATTTGAATATTTAAATCATTATAAAATCAATATCTTTAATTTTATAAATCAATTTTTTTAAAATAAAATATCTAGGGGGTTCATAAAAATTCAAATAATAATTCTAAAATAATTTCTATCATAAAAAAAAACACAATTAAATTAATTTGATGAGAAAATGATCTATATAGTTTAGGAATTGAATCAATAATCATGGGGTACTCTACCTTCAATTGTGGACTACAGACCACGACTTGCTTTATCAGACCGACCCAATATTTACCATGAACCACAGTTCAAGTAGGGGGTCATTAGCGAGTCACCAAAGTCTGGCCGATGAGCTTAGAGGTTGCAATCTCAGTTTGTGGATTACAGGTCCTCCCTTAGAGATGAGTCAAGGTCACCTAAACTTGATGTGACGACAGCTCTATGCCGTATAAGGGTATCTCTCCCACATACATACACTTCACTCTGAAGGTGGCTTCCTTGCTTTCTCGAACAATCTATCAATATGCATGCCATGTGATGGCATATGGATGAGGCTTTGGACCCCCGTCTCTATAGCCACCATCACACACAAGGGTCACACAGTCCATCGGCTCACTCATCTGGGCATATGCTCCGACCTCATCAAGAGATGACCCATTCGATCATTCTCGGTTTGTTCTTATGCCCAGGTGACATGGATTTTTTCCAACCGACTGGCCTAGATCATCAAACATAGTTCGGTATCTGCAAACATCATTTACATAGTATGGTCTCTCATTGAGTTCATGTTCCACTATATCATTTCATTTTACAAGTACTTATAAAGCCTTTAAAAGTCACATAAACCCAACACTTTGAAATTAAATTGACCTTCTTATTAATGGAAAAGGGATAGGGGCCCCATCCCCACTAATTTATGCAAAAGAAAAAAATCAATCCATATGGTAAAATGTTAAAAAATTCATCTCTCATAGGTATTTTGATAAATTTTTTAAAAGGTAGCCAGGTCAAATGAAAATTTAAAAAGTATTATAATGTTAATGGATATCTTTTGGAACTCCGCCACAATTGATCCCAAGCCAGTCATGCTAGTCCCAAGCCTGGATGAAGGAAGAGGGTACCAACAAAAAATTTTGCCACATATTTTCATGAACCTTGAACCTATTAGTGACTTGTAGCCTAATCGAGAGCATGTCCCTTGCGAGAGTAAAATCACAAAACAAGATTCATTTAGCTGACCTTAAATAGTTGGAGTAAGGCTCAAATGACGATGATAATGATCTTTTAGGAAAATTTAATAAAATGCCCATGGAAAGTGAACTATTATTGTAACTATGTGCAACTATTCCAAGCTCATGTACTTTTTTATAGGTATTTTAAAATTAAATAAAAATATTTTTTATATATTAAACGGGAAGGGGACTTATTCTTTTGACAAGTGTTTTTTTTTTCTTCTTTCATTATTTTATTTTTAAGTAATTCGTGCTTTTTTATTAGTTTTTTTTTTTTTTTTAATGACACCTTTTCTTATTTATTATGATAACTCTTTTGTCATTAATATTTTTAAAAAGTATCATATAAAAATTTATATTTGTAAATTACTTCAAAAATATTAGAAACATTATCAAATATAATTACAATTATATAATTATCTAACATAATGGCAAATTCGTATGTAAAATATATTTAAATTTATATGTATAATGTATAAACGTATACATTATTGTGATATTTATTGTAGTATTAATGTTTGGCAATGGTTACACTTTTTTTTAGCTCTCATTCTATTTTAACAAAATTAGATTTTTTTACGTGTGTTTGATTTATTAGATTTTATTATTACTACTTATTGTATTAAATGAAATTTCTAAGATTCTGTATATTGCATGGGCTGGTAGTAAATGTTAAATTGTTCATCTCTTGAAGGTAATATATGTGGTAAATTTTCCTATATTCTTTAAAAGAAATTAGTAAGAAACTCCAAAATATTTTTTCCGAAATGGTATAGTTTTTCCAAAAAGGTGTATTTTTAGGATTACTGTTTAGATATTTTGTAAAAATGAGTAGGGTAAGGGTGCAGTTTGCATCGCGGCTCTAAACAATCAAATTAGAGCCTACCTTCAAATAGTGTTGAGAAATACGGTTTCAATACTAGAAATATTTGTGATAGCCTTTAAATATATTTTCACCTTTATTTATAAAAATTTAAAGCTAAAAAAATAGTGTAGATCGACATATTTTTGAAAACTTGAAAATCTTGAAAGTAAATGATCCAAAAATGTGTTACAAAATATACTACTTCCAAAACTTGAAATCCATTTTTTTCCCATGTCCATGTATCTTGATTTCGAGATGATCAATTTGAGGATGTTTGGGTATCAAAACAACCTCTTCTAGTGAAATTTTTGATGTAGGCTCCAATTTGATTGTTTAGAGCCTCTGCTCTATATAAATTTTTTAAATTTTTTGCTTTAATTATTTCGCTTTCCCTTCGCTGCTAACTGAACTTTTCGTCTCTGTCCCTCTTCGAGCCTCCCTTCTTTGTGCTCTCTCTCCAAGCAAGCCGTGCCGATAACCTTTGCGATCAAATCTGCTACCTCTCTCTCTCGGAGCAACAAACTTGGAACAACTTTGTGCAAAACTACTACATTTATCTCTCTTGGAGCATCTAACTTAGAGTAACCTCTCTCTCCTTATTCGAAGTCAGCATCTTTCTCGTACTGTGTTCAAATAAGAGCAATATCTGTCTCTTAAAAAAAAAAAAGGGTTTGACCTATTTTTCGATGAAATAAATCGCTTTCATTTTTTCTGATGTCCTGTAAAAGTAGGGTTTGGTAGGTAAAAGATTCTCACAACAGTAAACATTTTACAGGCAAAAGATATGGACATGGATTTGAGTAGGTAAGATTATGTTGATTTGATTCGTTCTTTGTTACTATAGTTTCCATAAAAAATTAGTAAAGTTATAGGTTGATTTGACTCGTTCATGTTATTTTGGCTTACATAAAATCAATAATTAGTCTCTATAAGAGTTTCTATTGTTTGATGCTTCAAATGTATGTCAACAATCAACAATTTGTGGCAAAGATGGAAATTTTTTTTGGGAAATTGTTTTTTTGTGTCTTCTCCATTGACCAGATTTCATAGATTAAAATCTTTTTTAGCACTGTTGTAGGATGAAATTTGCACGGACTAATTGTTTTATGTATTGATCTTTACCGTCTCTCTGTATTATTCATAAGTCTCTTGCATGTGGTGGATCTAGAAGGCCCTATCTATTCTATCACAATTGTTCTCAAACTGGAAATGAGTTCATATTCTCAATCGTTTTTTTTTGTTTTGAGAGAGGTACTAACTGCAATCTTTAAAACATCCCATTCATCTTGGTCAATTTCAATCTTTTGATCTCCTTGTTGAATGGGGGATGCTTGCAATTGATTTTTTTTTTTTTTTTTCGAGTCAGTCCGGACAAAATTGTGTTGTTTTTTTATATTAAGAAAATCAATTTTCTTCAATATTTATGTAAATATTGGTATTTCTTGAATCTAATTATATTTTTAGTAATCTTTATAAAAGGTATTTGAAGTAATTAGGAGAAACTTACCTATCTTTGTTTCAGTGGTTGCTTTCATGTTATTATTTCAAAAAATATAAACTTATCTTTTGTAATGTAATGGTGTTGTTGTGTGGTGGCAATATGGAATGATTAGCTTTCAGAGAATGGACTTGATGATAATATTTTTCAATATTTATATAAATATCGATATTTTTTTAATTTATTTATATTTTTGGTATTATGTTAGATGAATGAAAGGATTCTTATTTAATTATAATTTTTTTTAAAAAAACACTCCATTACCCATATCATATCAATGAAATACATAATAAACAATAAACAATATTACAAGTAGTTTTCAACTTTCCTATTTTCAAACGGTAAATGTTTTTACGCTTTCCCTACAATGTAAAAGTTCTTTCCTCCCCTACCATCCAGCCGTCAAATTTTGATCAAGCGAGCCACTTACCGTTTGATCTTAGATCCAACGTCTCAAAGTATTTTATTTTTAGTTTTTTTTATACAAATTATACGAATATGAAATTTGGTATCTGCCATGTTCTCATTGAAGTGCATCTATAAAAAATATTAAAAATAACTTTTCGATAAAATATAATGATCAAAATACCTCTTGAAACTTTCAGAGATATTTTGATCATTTTATTTTATTGAAAATATTTTTTATATATTTTTCGCTTGTACTAATTGAATAGAGGAATGGATGTCTAAAATTTGGTGTCCAAATAATTTATAAAAAAAATTAAAAGTAAAATACTATAAAGACGAGGCATTGTGATTGGAGCAATCTTAACCCTCCATTCAGAATGAACGGTTGGATAGAACTTCCAATGCTGTAGACGAGGAAGCATCGGCGGTTGGATAGAACTTCCTACAGAAGGAAGCATGGAAAGCTTGCCCTTCTCAAACAGGTGAAATTACCCTACCAGTTTTCAACTGCATTCCACAATACAGAAAGTTAGCAGCAGGGGTGATTCCCAGGACGGACACTGCAGTGAAAGTTCATGAAACGCCTGAGAGAGAGAGTTTTCTCGTCTCTTTTAGAGAGAGCCTATTAGGCTTGTTCGTGTTGCCTAGACAGAGAATATTTGTGAGGCTTATTCGTGTTACTTAGAGGGAGAGAGAAACTATGGAGGGAGAAGAAGGGAAGCAGCAGCCTCACCTTGTCCTAGCGCACAAGCTATTTCTCTTGCGCCGTCAAGATGTGCCCGATATCGAGAAAGTTAGTCTCAAAGAAGAGGTCCTTGCTTCTCTTGTAGCAGATGGTAAATCCTCTCTCTTTCTCTTTCTTACAAACCCTAGTTTTCCAATTCCTTTGTTGCTACCTGTGTAAATGTGCTATTTGATACTTGCATTGTCTGATTTGATTCTCTCTGTCTATGATTTTAGATATGGCGCTGCTCTATGAGTCCGTCTCTGTTGAATTGGGTTGGGAGATTGATCATGGGATATTGGCCACCATGAGATCTAAGATTGATGATGAACTCAAGAAACTTGATGAAAGGTGAGCTTTGTTCTTAAACTTACCCTTTTGCTCAATTTCTCCTCGTCTAATGCCATCTCTTTTGATTTCTACAAATTGCTTCTGGGGATAGAATGAAAACCTGTGTATGTTTTTTTTTTAAGTAAAAGCGACTGTATTAATAGACAATAGCCATATACAACTTTTGACATGGAAAGCGGAATGGGTAGAACTGTAAAAAATGGAGATCAAAGAAACAAAACAAAATCCCCATAGCAACATAATGGGGCGACTACCATGAAATAGCTTAAAACACAAGCACTATGTAGCATTAGATACAAAATTGTGGGAGTTAGCCTCCTCTTTGCAAAAGTAATCAGCAACAAAATTTCTTTCCCTATACATGCTTGAAAACAACCATCAATGAGTTAGTGATGTCAAATATTTGGTCCAAGATTGGCTCTAGTTCCTGCAGGGTGGAGGACATTGGGCACATTGGCTAGCGAAAGGAGAACTCCTACGCTGTAGATGGCCCTGAGTTAGGAGCTCTGTTGTTCACTGTGATCCAGCAAAAGGCCTCGATTTTTAATGGAGTATGGTGAACTCAGGCTATAGTAGCAAGAGTGGAGGGTATAGAACACTGTTTTGCAAGGTATAGAGCATGCTAGAAGGAACGGACTAAGAAGTTCAAGTGGATCTTATGAAATGAATTTATGTTATGGTTTGGAAGCTAGTGCTAGAGTTCAAGTGCTTTTCTGAGAAACACCATCTGAGATTTTTAGAAAAAAAAACTTATGTTAGTCTATTCTTTAAACGGTTAGAAAAGTATTAAAAAAAATCCCCTTACTGGTGCAGGGGGGCTTTGAAGAGAGAGAGAGAGAGAGAGAGAGAGAGACTTGGGGTTTCTGGATTCTTTGAATTTGTGTGCATACTAAATATATATAAATGCAACATAATACATGAATACACGTACCACTTATACCTGCTGTTCTACATTTGACCCTGCGAACAACAACCATTAATACCAAAAAAAAGAAAAGAGATTTGGATGTTAATCAGAGTTGAGGCTTAAAAATGGATGGACTTTCTTCTTTCTCTCACCTCATTCTTTCCCCTTCTTCTTACTCTAGTTTCACACCCCTCATCTCCACCGGCACTCCTTTCTCCATTTCCCCCTCCTTAACCCTCCCAGTATCTACCTGACCACTTGCCACTCTTCTTTATCTGTCTTCCCTGAATACCTTGAAACAATCCTTTCATCCTTCTTCCCTCTTTTCTCACCTCTGTTGCTCTCTTTCCACCAATACTATGTTTCTCTTTTTTCCAGGGCCTTTCACTGGATGATGAGCGATCTGCCCGGCACAGCTATTTCTTCTTGCTGCCTTCGCCTTTTCTTTTTTCACCACCTTCTTCTTCTTCCCCAAATTTGGGAACCCTGTACTCTGAGCACCCGGCTTGTGGGCTGCCTTATTATCACATCATGAGAATTTTGTTTTATGGGCGATTGTTTTCACTTTCTTATATTTTCTGTGCCTTTCTCCTTCCCCTTCCGACCTCGGGATTTTACTTTTGTACTCTGAGCCCCCAACCTGTGAGCTGCCTGTTTTCCACTTTTTTGGTTTTGTAGATTTCTTTTCTACAATCAAAAGTTAACAGTATCTTCAAAAAACAACAGGAAAAACATTTTGAGGGCAATGTGTGTGAAATTCTCTTCTAGATACAGATCATTTAGTAACCATCAGAAAAGATAAGTGAAAATGAAGTACAGGTCTGTTGAGAACAATGCATTCCAAAATTCTCTCTGCTCCTCCCTACCCACGCGCACAAACACACACAAAAAAAAAGCGAAATAAGAAAATAAATTAACTCTTTGTCCAAGTTTTTTGAACTGTCATAGATTATCAAGTATCCTCCAACAAGTATGTTGCTAATCAAATAGGTTGGTGGGCTTGCTGCCAAAGAGTGTGTCAACAGATCCTCTCTGCTCACCTCATGGTCTCAACCCAAGGCCTATGTGCTTAGGCTTCTTTTCCTGGTCTTTTTGAGCGGTTCAAGTCGTTCAGTTTGAAAGCTCTTTTTATCCTGGTATACTTGTACATCCTTACATAAATGAAAGTACAACACAATTAACTATAGGAAAAGGTGGTGCCAAATTCTCATTCATCCTTCCTCCTATGCTTGATTTATCGTTGTCGTATTATTAAAGGAGTAACTGTTTTCGAATTTTCCTATTCCATTCATTGCTTCGAATGAAATTCTTGTTACTGATTTGATTCAGCTTTTTACAAGCTAGATGGAAAAGATTGCAAAGGTGTAACTTCTGCTCGTTTCAGTGATGGTTGGTGGATACTATGACTCCATACTGTAGTAATAAATGGCAAAACGCAATCCTAGAGGGCCTCCACTTTATGTATTACTTTGGTCAATAAAGATGTGATGACATTGCCTTGTTTAAGGTAGCTGCCTAACTGACTTACAGCAGTGACATTTGAGAAATACAGTATGCTTGTATGGAGCCAAGAACAAATGAAGCAATAAGAGCAAAGTTTCACCTAAAAAAAGAAGCAACAAGAGCAAAGTTTAATAAATGAGGTGGACATGATTTTGTTTGTTAGGAGTGCATTCTGAATACTCTATCTAAGCTCTTCTACCTCCTTCAACTCTGTGGATCAATGGAATGCTATGCATAGTACTGTTTTTATCTCAACAACGTGTGCTTATTCCAAAGTTATAGCTGTACAGAGCTAGACCAAATTGGAAAGACATTGACGAGGAGATGATCTCTAGTATCGTTAACAATCTAATTATTGTGGTCTCTAGACAAATTTTGAAAGAACTATTATTGCTAGGAATGATATCGAGATTTTTGGTATACAATCACTTGGCTATTGAAGTGTAGGCGAAAATTGCATTATCAACTATCAATATGCTTTGGCTATATTCAGGATTGGTAAAGTTAGTCTGCCACTTTCATTGTGTCATTCTCTCAGACTCATTTGTTTATTATCCTATCTATAAAAAGCTAGTCCTAGCTTCTTACATAGAATTTGTCTTTTGGTGATAGAAGGGTGACCTACTCAAGAAAGGAGCTTCTTGGGAAAAGGACTAAGTGGTTGTGACTATCTTATGGTAGTTGATTTATATATTTAACATAGGAAATGTATACAATGAGACCATTTACTTTTGATACAATGAGGTCACAATCATCATTGGCTGTTGGATTTGATATCGGGTGGTTGAGGATGTATCATTGTTTGGGCACCAAGTCCAAAAACATTTCTCAATTGTTGTGTCGCACTTTTATCTATTGGATTTCATGTCCAATAGCTAAAGTGATTGTGACCTCCTTGTATAAAAAATAAATAGTCTCATACTATAAATAGTCTCACAGTGGTGAGACTAGTTCTGCTCTATGGGGCGGAATGTTGGGCCGACAAAAAACAATATACCCATAGAATGAGTATAGCGGAGATGAGGATGTTGAGATGGATGAGTGGCAAGGCAAGAAGGGATAGAGTTCGAAATGAATCTATTCAAGAGAATTTAGGCGTGGCAACAATAGGCGATAAAATGAGAGAAAATAGACTTAGGTGGGTTGGCCATATGTGGCGCCGACCAAGTACAATATCTGTTAGGAGGTGCGAGTTATTTCAAGTGGAAGGACTGAAAAGGGGTAGGGGGTAAGCCCAAAAGGACGTGTTTGGAAGTAGTCCGAAAAGAAATGGGGACTAATGGCCTCACTGGGGATATGGCTTTTAATAGAGTAGAATGGAAAATCAGGATTCATATAGCCGATCCCAATTAATTGAGAAAATGCTAAATGATGATGATGATGATAGTATTCAATGCCTTTTAACATATGGGATCCCCCTACATATTAATATTAAGAAAAATATAGAAGGCCTTAATGATGAATTGAATCCGTCATTTAATTTAGTGGATGAAACTGTTACTAAGCATGCTTTGATTTTAAAAATTGCACGGGTTTCATTTCATTAAGATTTTTGGATACTACTCCCATGGAATAAATATGATCTGATGCATGTGGAAAGATGAACTGTATAAAGAGTGAGACATTTATATCATCAAGTGTGTGATATGTTATGATCCAGCGATAATACATTTTGTGCAAAGGACCTTCCTATCTGATAGAAAAGGATCCCTTGATTTTGAACGGATCTTACCAAGGATCATAAATCCTAAGTGAATTGATTGAATACCTGAACTCAATGGAAGCTATTGATGGTCCAGGAATTATGTGCAGGGCGAAAAGACTGTGCATGTCAATCTGTGACTTGCAAAAGTCAACTCTACTCAGACCGTGAATAAGAAGCATGCCCTATTTTTTGAAAGACTCAAAGCCACTTGTATGACTCACACTGTGAATGAGTAACTCAACTAAGTCTTTGTAAGACTTAGTCCAATGGCCATTGTTGCAATGTAACTTTAATGAATTGTCCAGGTTGTGATCCTTGCACCTGACTTGTCCATATGGGTCAAAGTTGGACTTGAGTCGGAAAAGTTGCATGAGTCAACTAGGCTCGTCAATGGGCGAGTTCTAGAATTAAAACTCAGTATGTGTTTTGAGTTTTTCTTACCAAATAATATTTATGTTGATTTGACTATTGGATGGTTTCTTCCTACGTGATAGTGTTTATATGCACATCTTGGACGGAAAATTTGAGATTTTCTGTTTGCAAACTAAGAAAACCTCATTAGTAAAAAATATTGACCGTCAGATGAGGAATATTTGAAAATTTGGGTCCAGCCAAATTGCAATTCACAGAGGATCAATTTTACGTCCTTTCCTTTGTAAATTACCAGCTGCACGGGTTAGATCTCATCAAAGACCTCAATAAAATTATTTTTTTGTATTTTTATTATAAAAATTGAATTAAGACGAATCTAAGAAGACAAAACCATTAAAAGCATAAAAGAGAGCAAAAATAATTAAACGAACGAGAGGAGAGAGAGCTTACCAAATTGGGGTCATAAGCTTAGCACTTAACGTTGGGGCTGGATCTAAGTTCAAAAGTCAGTCACCTAGGCGGCTGGGAGGCCTCACCATTCCGCACTAGGACTATGCAGCCCAGTGCGGGAAAATTTGCTGACTTTGTTTATCCCCAACAGTCTATTGCCATGAGAGAGATATGGACATGGTGGAGAGAGAGAGGAAACATTATAGAGAGAGAGAGAGTGTAGAGAGATAGAGAGAGGAAACAATGTGAAGAGAGAGAGTGAGAGAGATAGAGAGAGGGGAATGTGCATTGAGGAGTTTTATGAGGAGTGCTGTCAATGGAGAGGGAGGGAAGCCATGTGGACAAAAGCAGTATGGTGTCATACAACGTCTCACAAGAATACTCTCTAGAGTGTTACATATTTCGAGTTGTTTTTGGGGTTGGGGTCTTGTAGCCCCTCCTGCGTTAGGTGGCTTAAGGCCTCGTTCATTTATTTTCTTGCCTTGCTTTTCTCTTTTTTACCCCTACTGTGCTAGGTGGCTTTCTCTCTTCTCCCTCTCGCTCTCTTACTTTGGTCACCTCTTGGTGACTTTTGTTTGCCTCTCTTTTCCATCAATACAATGTTAACGGTATAAAAAAAAAGAAGAAAAAGAATACTCTCTAGAGTGTTTACTTGTACCACTTTTATTTTAAAAAATGAATGAAGTTCAAATAATTTAAAGAGAAAAGGAACATAAAAAGAAGGGCCTTACTTTGAAATGACAACCTTGTTAATGTAAAGGTGATGGAATTACATATGAGACTCTCCTTTCTCCAAAAGATTTTATTTATTTATTTATTTATTTTTATGTATATATATTAGCCCCCACAGCCCGCGGCCACCTCCGTCTTCTTGAACATGAGGCTGGATCAAATTGGCGGAATTGGTATGTTAGCCTTCTCCAACTTAAAAGAGAAACTTTAATTGAGCTAGAATCTTGAAGAATCGAAGATTGGAAGGAAAATTTAAGGTTGAATTGATATAAGCCTGGAAGCCTAGGTTTAATATTGAATTTAGGATTTTCTTGGTAATTGGAGCTAATTAAGGCTACGGGGACCTAAACTAGGTTTTTTGGAACCTGCAGATGAGCTAGGGTTTGCTGGGACTGAGAGAGGGCTTTTGGAAACTAAGCGAAGGCTCTGAACTTGCTTTCTTAATCTCTCCTCTCTAAACTTGATAGCCTGGGTATTTGTAGTGCATGATGGGCCGATGTTGGGATCAAATCACGTTAAATTCATCCAAATTCTATAGCACATGCTTTTAGAAGCTCCTAGAAGAAATTTGGCACAGTTTGTGCTGCACGCCCCCTGGTATTCACGTGATGTGCAGTGTATAGCCTGGTTATGTGTTATGGTGGCGGATACTGTGTTATAACAGTGCAGGCAGGGTTGTGTTTTATTATTTTTGCATTTTGTAGTGTTTTGCCTTATCTCTCTATCGGAATGTCATAATCACATGATTCTTGGACAGTTGGAAAGCTGATGAAATGCTCTTTATTTTGACAAAGTTCTTACTATTTGAGCTCAAAGTGGCCAATTTGGAATTCCAATTGCAAGTGGATTGACTCATATCGTTCTCTTTTGGCATCCTGCAAGATTGTTTTCCAGATCTTCAATAGAACTTGGATAACTTTGGATGTGTGATGCTTATCCGAAATGTGCGATTTGAGAATTTTGCACCATCTCCACTGTTAAATTTTCAATAGAACATCCGATTCAAATGATTTCTGATCTGTTGGAAAACTCTTGGAGTCCTCTCCCTAATTCACCCTACTTTTTACATGAATTGAGAAAGTTACAAAATTCCAACCATACAATTCAAGGTTCGGATTAGGATTTTGGTGCTGTTTCAAGGTTATTTTTGTCCAAAGCAGAGCTAAAGTTCTTAGGATAGGCTTATAATGAATTTGGGGCCAAAATCGGGGCTGTGGTTGTCCAGCAAATTTTAAATCCTTTACATTCCAGTGCATCCCTCTAAAGTTCATGGAGTACATTGGCTGCATACCTAACACAACCCACCTCTTTTACCTGTGCTTTGGACAAGTTAAGGGAAAGTTTAAGGTCTTCATCCTTCTTAGGCTCTTTTCTGCCATGTCTTTTACTTTTTTCATTTTATTTGATTTTTTTTCATTTTTCTGCAGATAGGCTTTAGAACAAGGCGTAACTTTGAACTTCTTGAGGTGGTAGAGTCGCTCACATTGGTAAACTTGGTATTGGCCTATAAGACAATAACATAGATGGAAACTCGAATCTCTCACGCTCTAAAGAACTCCCGTACCAAGTCAGGACTAGTTGTGTTACTATTTTCTTCTCTCCCATGACTTCTGCCGGTATTGTACTAATTGGGCAAGTCTGCTCGGACACCCCAAGTTGGGTGTCTAACTCTGGGATCTTAAAACAAATTAAAATAAAAATAAAAATAAGAAATCTATTTGTGACATGTTTGTTTATGTGTTCTGTCATTTTGGCAAAATATCATGTGCCATAGAGAGCACATTATGTGCCATGGGGGGCACACTGTGCTGTACAGAGGACCAAACTAGAAATATAGGATTTCTTTGGTATGTGAACCATCTCTCTCAAATTGTGTATTTGAATTGAGCGATTCTTGAAGAGATTGGAAGCCTATGGGATATTGATTCACAAAGCGGTCCACCTAGCTCCTAGGCGGCCGCCTAGGCGAACTAGGGGGCCTCGCCGCACTACCCAGGCCTGGGTGGACCGACTATGGGGCCTGTCCTTGGGCCTCTGCCTAGTATCCATTGGGGTGCCTAGGGGACTGTGCCAGTCTAGGTGCAAAAATACCCATTGGGTGGGGCATTTTTTTTTGGGTTACAAAAAATGTATGAATATGCATTTTTTATACAAAATTTGGACCTAAACCAAGATTACTATACACCTCTTGCTACCTTTTGAACCTGGGCAGCCTAGACCCCTCCGGGTGCCTAGGTGCCACCGGCTGTTTTTTGGAACACTGCTATGGGATTTCCTATGTTTTAGGAAGGAAATTAGTCTAAGGGTCATTTTCAAGGTTTCTAGGGTGTCAAACTGGTATTGGCAGTTCCTTTAAGGGTGATGGATAAAAATGGGTCTAGGATGGCTAGGGTAAGGTATTTCCTAGGTTTTGCATTCTAAACATCTTTGAAATTCGACTGCCAAAATGGAGTAACTATTGGTAGCATTCTTGTATGAATTGGGTGAAGAGTGGGGTTCAATTTCCATTTTAGAATTGTTTTAAAATTCCTGACACAAGAATTTGATAAACTGGCTGCATCTTTCTAAGTTAATTGTTTGACTTAGCCAGTTAATCTGAATTTGAGTTTTTAAATCGCTCATGTCAAATACAAAGACCACTTAAATCAGTTACACTTATTCAAGGTGATCAAATTTGCAATTGACAAAATGTTAAAGATTCTTAACTTGGTCATGGTTACTTTGCATAGGTTGCATATTGAAGTCGATTGGTTTTGCAACATGAGTTTCTTCTTGATATTCTATGACAAGCTTGGATATGATGGTCTTTTTTTCAATTGGATTGCTGGTCATTTGTAGACTATGTTGCTTGCACTGCATATTCTTTTCTGTCCATATTGGATGATTACTTACATTGGATCCATGTTATAAATCCACTTCTCGTGTTATCTTTTCTCAACTTGCATAAAGCTGCAGCATTTACCCTGTGCCTATGCAGAATTGCTGATGCCGAAGAGAATCTGGGTGAAAGTGAAGTGCGAGAAGCTCATCTAGCTAAGTCCCTCTGTTACATTCGCATCAGTGACAAAGTATTGCCTCTCTCAGTTTTACTTGAGCTAGCTATTTCTCTCAAATTTACACCTTTTAAGCTTCTTCTTGCCTAAATTTTGGCATGCCTCAGGAGAGGGCACTTGAGCAACTCAAAGTGACAGAAGGGAAAACAGTTGCTGTTGGTCAAAAGATGGATCTAGTCTTCTACACTTTACAGCTGGGATTCTTTTATATGGATTTTGACCTTATTTCCAAAAGCATTGATAAGGCAAAGAAGTAAGTGTATTTTGAATATTTTCACAAATTTTCAGATTGTTTAATTTTCTGAGTAAATGCTAAAGGTTACCAAGACTTTTTTTTTTTCCTTTGTTTCTGAATGGCCAGCCTATTTGAGGAGGGAGGTGACTGGGAGAGGAAAAATCGGTTGAAGGTGTATGAAGGTCTGTACTGCATGTCTACGAGGAATTTCAAGAAAGCAGCAAGCCTTTTCTTGGATTCAATCTCAACCTTCACAACATATGAACTTTTCCCTTATGATACTTTCATTTTTTACACTGTCCTCACCAGCATCATATCATTGGATAGAGTTTCTCTGAAGCAAAAGGTATGTGCACTTCAGTTGATTATTTTTTGTTTTCCTTGAAAAAATGTTTGTTGAAGTTGTAATAATTTAGAATATGGCAGGTAGTGGATGCACCAGAAATCTTGGCAGTGATTGGAAAAATTCCTTACCTTTCTGAGTTTCTCAATTCGCTTTACGGATGCCAGTACAAATCATTCTTTTCTGCATTTGGTACGTAGCATCTTTTATCAAGACCATTTGTAGTGATCTTAGTTGGTGTAGAGCTTCTTATAGCTAGCCTTAGGCTCATGTATGAGAATGCATGAAGAAGGGAAGGAATTCAACCGGGAGATATGCAGGAGTTATAATGCTTAGATTATGATCATGTTTTCTTAACTCTGTAAATCCTTTTCAGCTGGTTTGACAGAGCGAATAAAACTGGACCGATATCTGCAGCCACACTTCCGGTATTACATGAGGGAGGTGCGCACTGTGGTTTATTCCCAATTCTTGGAATCATACAAGAGTGTAACAATGGAAGCTATGGCCAAGGAATTCGGAGTAACCGTGGACTTCATTGATGTGTAAGTGTTTACTCATTCATGGCAGTTAGTACTAGAGATCAAATAAAAGGTTCTTAAAAACATAGAAGGCTTCATGGACTATATATATATATATATATAATACCATGATAGTTGCGAATTGGACAAAGGAGGATGGAAGCTTTTGTGGAAAAATAAATAAATAAATGCTTACTATGGAAAATTAAATTGTCAAAAAGAAAAGGGGGAGGATTGTTATACTATGCAAGTAAGGCACACCTCTAAATTTTGCTGGAGGATGGAACTCTATTGTCAAAATCCTTATGATGGTTTGAAAATTCATGTTCAACTTTAATTATGAAATTTAAAATTTCAAAATAAATAGTACGGATCAAGCAGATCTATAAACAATTGAAAATATTAAATATATACAGTCCAGATAATTTTCTATAAGATACGCTATTTTTAAGACTTGAAATTTCCTTTTTGATTTTCATAATATCCATACATCTCAAGGTTGAAATGATGATTTAGAAGGTTTTCCAACTTCAGAACACTCCTTTTCTACTAGATTTTTGAGGTGTACCATAATTCTATAGTATGATGTTGCAATCTTCTATAAACTTTTTCCAAAAGAAAATTAAACAAAAATATACGTATGAGAATTTAAAAGGTTGTGGTGTCTGTGAACTAGGTTTTATGATGATGTTATCTTTTTAAATGTGAAATATGAATAATATGGAAAGAAAGGTATTTAATGACTAATTATCGTGGTAGAGAGAACTGGCTCCTTTTGAATGTGCTTATCCCCAGTTTTGTGTGTTCTGCTTCTGTTTCAGGGAACTTTCACGGTTCATAGCTGCTGGAAAACTCCACTGCAAGATTGACAAAGTGGCCGGAGTTTTGGAAACAAATAGGCCAGACGCAAAGAATGCCCTTTATCAGGCAACCATCAAGCAAGGGGACTTCCTGCTCAACAGGATTCAAAAGCTCTCTCGAGTGATTGACCTTTAGGTTTCTATGCTGTTTTGTTTCTTCTACTTGTTTAGATGCTGGTTTTTGTTTTATTTATCATGTGATGGACGTGAGGGAAAAGTGTAAGGCTGAGGAGGCTGAGGAGCTTCTCGGGTTTTGAAATCGTACTCGTATTATTGCTCAAGTTTGTAACTTATGGGGTCAATGACCGGTCAGAAGCCTCTAGTCTATTTTCAATCCTCTAAAGCAAGAAAGAATCAATGCAAAGGAAAGAATAGGTTATTGTTTAAGGTTAACTTTCTCAAAAAGAAAGAATAGGTTATTGTTGTTCTTTCAACCCATGCATTAGTGTAGGTTTTGGATTTTTATCTCTACTGGAATTTGATTGGAATGTATTCTAGAGGATATTGTTATTTGGGCAAAGATTGAACCGTTGTTTACAGGAATCTTTTTTATTTTTTGTTTTTTATTTTATTTGTTGGATGGTTTGTTGGGATCAATTGTTTAGGATGACCTTAATGGAATGGGAAGAAAGGAAGACTTGCTTGTATTTTTTTGTTACGGTAAATTTAGAGGGGATGACGAGCCCTTACCCGTTTTTAAAATTGTTATTTGTTTTTGAAGGCTTTACGTGAGAATGGAAGCTTAGACTTTAGCTAGGGCACAAGTAGTGCTACCACGTTGACTCCAACTCCATTCTCAAGACTTGCTTGTTCAATATCAAATGGTAATTACTTTTGAGTGGAGGAATAGCGTTTTTTTTTGTATATGGAGGTCCAATTATTCTTATCATTTAAATTTCAAAATAGGTAGTTGTAAGAGTGTTATTAAATAGATAGTTTCAAAGAAAAAATTCTCAGACTTTGTGATTTATTTCAAGCCATCCAATTTGGCATCTAATGAGTGAGAATGATTGTGACTTTTATATATAAAAGATAAATGGTCTCTTTGTAGACAATCCCACTTAGAAAAAGTTTCTAAAAACTGATTATGTTTTAATAGAAGAAAAAAGTTTGTATAAGGTAGTAACTTGTAAAAATAAGGTTGCATTACTTTAAATTTTTAATTAGAAGGTGTAGATTTGACACTATTTTAAAAGACATGTTAGATTTTGATATTGGGAAAGCTTTTTATGTTTCTCCTACAACATAGAAGTTCTATCCTTCTTCTTATCCAACCGTCCCTTTTTGCCCCAATCATAATGTCACGTCTCTACACTATTTTATTTTTAATTTTTTTTTCTACAAACTGTTTTGACACCAAATTTTGGACGTCTATTCCTCTATTAAACTCGCACTAACGAAAATTATATATAAAAAATTATCAATCGAATAAAATGTCCAAAATACCTTTCAAAATTTCAAGGGTTTTTTTGGTCATTATTTTTTATCAAAAAATTATTGTTAACATTTTTTATAAGTGCGCCCCAATGAGAAGATAGCACGTACCAAATTTCTTATTAAGAAAAATTGTATTAAAAAAATTAAAAATAAAATACTTTGAGACGTCGGATCTAAGACCAAACGGTGAGTAGCTCTCTTGATAAAAAATAGATGGCTGGATGGTAGGAGGAGGATAGAACTTCTATCTTGTAGGGGAAACATAAAAGGCTTTCCCTTTGATATTATCTTAAAAGATATATTTACATTAGCTATAATGAGCATGTCAGAAAATTGCAAGCTTCTATAAGGTTATGCTTTATATAAACCATACCCTTTATTGAACATTGTTGATTTGATTCTATAATCCTTTAGTCACAATTATATATTTTTATCAATAACGTTTTTTAAAAGTTAATCATATTATCAAATTGATAATTGTGAAAAACTTCTATTCACAATAATAAATATAAATTGTAATTATTCATAGTTAAAAAATATATATAGGAAACCTTGTAAGTAATGAGTTTTAAACAAATTTCATTTGTACATCTAAAAAATAATTATTACAAATAGGAAATGCATATAACAAGACCCCTTAATCTTAGTATAAGGAGAACACAATCATTAAACATATACAAAATCATGTGGTTGGAGATGTGTAAAGTCCAAAATAAAATTTTTCAAATATTGTGACATTTCAATAAGTCAGATTTCACATTGAATAGATAAGAATGATCGTGACTTTGTTCCAAAATTGAATTGTTTCATAGTTATATAATCCCAAATAAATATTATCAAACATATTACTAATATTTTATGGTGTGTTTGGGTAGACTACCAGACACTTTTAGTTCTAGGTTTTTTAACACCCCAGGTCGGATTTATTTCACAGCATCTACTAGCTGACCCTAAATAATTAGAAAAAGGCTTTAATGATGATGATATCCTTGTCTTCTCCGAAATTCCCCTCATTTAAAAGCAATGCAAATAAGCTCCTATATCAATTTAACCTCAATAGAAAGTACCAGTTTTGCTTTAAATCACATACAATGCTAGTGAATAATACCTTTACACGAATGATAAAACACACCCTTCCATATGCATTGTCAATTCTCTCTTAATTTTCCTTGTTCAGATTTACAACTATTTTTAGTTAAGCAGCACGTTTCTTTTCAAATTCAAATAGCTAATTTTGCTTAATATTGCATTCCTTTCATTTCAAATTCAAAACGCTAATTTTGCTTAATATTGCAATCTTTTGATTATCGGTAAAGCATTTTATCATGACAATAACGATAATGGGGTAGATTGATTTTACTGAAATAAAACGTTATTATCAAAGTGAAATTTGTCATGATAAATTACAGATAAAATAAATTTATTAGTGATAATCATCACAAAACCTACCTATTTCACTCCCCTCTGAGTAGGGGTGGCGATGGACCTGAACCTGACGGGTAGACCTGATCCTGTTTCGGGTATAAGTCAAAAAATTGGACCCGACGGTGGGGTCTAGTCGGGTCCAGATCCGGGTCTTACATTATAGTTTTGGGTCCAAGTCCGGAGAGACCCGACCTGGCCCCACCCTTTGCCACCCCTACCTTCAAGTTTTATTCACTAGCAATAAGGAGTTTCACCTCCATCCTAAGTGAAGGAAAGTGCTATCTGATGAATTCAATGGCGCGATTGGGTAGATTACTAAATTATTGTGTGGGAGATTCATCAAAATACACATAACGTTTCAATTGTCTAACATTTTATCCATTTTCTACGATTTCAAGTCAAAATCATGTCTATGTTTTGATGGGCATTTTGAAAGTGAATCAAAACAAATGGGTAGAATGTTGATAATTAATATATTAGGTATATTTTCCTAAATTTTCTTCATTTATTTTATTTTATTATTGAACACACTAGGTGGGGAGTGTTTCTTAACGCGTTCGTCTTTGTCCAATTTTTATCCCACTTATTGTAGAAAATGCTACAAATAAGCAACTAAATATGTTAAAGCTCATCGCTAAAAATACTTGTTTTGCTTTGAATCACCTTTAATGCTTGGATAGTTGGCACAAACACGCCTTATGAGACGAGTCATCATTAGAAGTTCAGAACCATTAATACTTCCTGTAAAAGGTTACAACTGCTCACTGGTAGAAGATTTTAATAGGTGACATCAGAAATCAGTCTCTGAGAGACAGATGACATCAGAATCATTGACATCTAAGAGAGGGAGGCGCTGGTGGAGAGAGATCTTATCAGTATGGGGCACCTAAGAAATGGTATATGATGGATCAACAAACTAGTCGAGTCTAAAGAATCTATTACTGTAAATGTTTTAATCCATTTTAACCAGTTAAATAACAATGCAGTTTCATACTTTGATGATAAAACCCATGGATAACTCATATATGTTGCTTTCTTATATAATACATATCAATAGAAGAGTTACGTATCCAGTGAACATGAGATGAAAATGAATTAGTCACCCTAAATTAGAATGCAATTCCTCCCAATGCTATAGAAGTATGTCAAGTGAAAATGGCATTCACAATGAATCAAGATTCAAAGAGGAGAAGAACTCTTTGGAACTTGATTCATTGTCAATGCCATTTTTGTACTCAACATATTAAAGTAGCTTAGCCATAAAAAGAAATGATCCAAGGCAATTTTCTTAAAGAAACAAGAAACAAAAGATCAGGAGGCAAATCAAACAAAAAATTGCATTAACAATACCACAAACGAGGTTCTATGCCGATTCAAACAGATTAAGAAAGAAAAGGAATTAGGGCAAAAAAATTAGATTCACCCTGTTGGCTTAATAAATGAGGCAAAAGAGCACAAAAAATCAAGGTTTTAGTCACAGGCTCCCAGCTTCACCTTTCCAAATAATATATAGAAAAGAGGTTGCAACACCAGTTGTATTATCAATATAAAGTACACAGTTTCAATAGCATAGACAATGGGATGCCCTTGATTGAAGACACAAAGAGTTATTCCCATGATTTGAAGAAAAAAAAAAAAGATGATTGGACCTTATTCCTATTCTATAGTCTATATTGTGAGGTTCAAATGCCATTTTTTTTTATTGTGGCATTGATTTCAGACAAGTATTTTTTGACCTCTTACCGCATTATCAGTAATAATTTCAAGTAATACCAATTAAAAAGGAAATCGGAAAGTGGAAATGTACAAGCAAAGTTGATAAATTCTTCATAGCTTGGATTAGATGATCAGCTACACACTCAACATTTAGCTAAGAACTTTGTCGGCAGAAAAATAATGTAAGAGATTTACCTAAGATAGAGTGTTATGCATCAAAGTCTGATATATGAGCGCAACACAATTTGCAAAAGTGTTGAAATTTTGTATATGGGCTAGTACATGCACTAGTCACATAAGGTAATCATCCAAGATATGAAACCCAGAACCAAGAAAGAAGTGACATTCCATTGAGCCTATGCATGTACAAAAAAGTAAACTTTCAACAAACATGTGACACATGACAGCACCAGTAATAAATGATGAAGACACAATATAACAAGAATTTAAGCAACAAATGGTGTATATTTAGCTTTCCATCTACGACATACATGTAAAAGACCGACAGATTTATAGAATAGGCATAAGTTCTAATTTATGCTTTATATTGATAGGATCTATTATTGACTACCAAATGTGTAGTGTATGTACATGCTTGTATGTATTCATATTTCCAAAAAAAAAAAGAGTGTGTTCACAGACAAACATCTATACCTGTATTTGCCATTTGACTAAATGGGCATATATGCTTGTGTGTGGATTCATATAAGAAGGTATGTACCCATTTATATGTTTTACCACGAGTGACATAATGTAAATGAATGTTTGTCTATTAACACGACCACATGAACAAATTAATCTGTGTGCCCATAATTATGTATGGATGTGTATCTAATACTGCAATTTCTGCTTTATGAAGAATTTAGTTATAACCACATACAATTAAGAATAAGATACATCCCATCCACAATCGCTCACTCAATGATCTTCAAAAGATCATATACCAAAATGTAATACATGCTTGTGATCAACTCCATGATCGTTGAAACTTCATATGCATTAATAACAATTAAAATTCCTTAATTTAGGACATGTGTGCCCATTTGACATAACATAATTCATAATAGAATCCTGCACTTGACCACCAGAAGGCAATGACTTTGAAAATGGCTTGGAGCGATTTCCTGTTCACACAAAACGATAAGATTTTCTTCAAAATGTGTCGATGTTGGCCAAACAGGGGGTACATTGACCACTATTGGCCAAACGGATGGGGGTGGATAGGCTTGGAGAGGGTGGAGAGAGAGAGAGATCGAGATTATCAGCATGTGTCCCCTAGGAAATGGTATCTGATGGGTCAACAAACTACTTGAGCCTACGTAAACTACTACTGTGGATGTTTTAATCCATATTACCCAGTTAAATCGTAATGCAATTTTATACTTTGATGATAAAACTCCGGGATAACTCATATCTGTTGCTTTCTTCTATAAGACATATCAATGGAAGAGTTACGTATCTTGTGAACTTGATATGAAAATGAATTAGTCACCCTCAATTATAAAGCAATTCCTCCAAAGCTGTAGAAGTATTTCAAGTGAAAATGGCATTTACAATGAATCAAGATTCAAAGAAGAGAAGAACTCTTTGAAACTTGATTCATTGTTAATGCCATTTGTATTCAATATATTTAAGTAGCTTAGCCATAAAAAGAAATGATCCCAAACAATTTTCTTAAAGAAACAAGAAACAAAAGATTGGGAGGAAAATCAAACAAAAAATTGCATTAACATTACTGCAAACGAGATTCTATGCCGATTCAAACAGATTAAGAAAGAGAAGGAATTAGGCCAGGAAAATTAGACTCACCCTCTTGGCTTAATAAATGAGGCGAAAGAGCAGCAAAAAGCAAGGTTTTAGTCCCAGGCTCCCAGCTTCACCTGTCCAAATGATATATAGAAAAGATGCTGCAACACCAGTTTTATTATCAGCATAAAGTAATAAAAAGTTACTTCACAATTTCAATAGTATAGACCAAGGGATACGCTTGATTGAAGATAGGAAGAGTTACTTCCACGATTTGAAGAATAAAAAAAAAGATGATTGGACCTTATTCTTGTTTTATAGTCTAAATAGCGTGGTTCAAATTCCAGTTTTTTTATTTGTGGCAATAATCTCAGACAAGTATTTTTTGACTTCTTACCACATTATTAGTAAGAATTCTAAGCAATACCAATTAAAAAGAAAATTCGAAAGCAGAAATATGCAAGCCAAGCCGATACATGCTTCATAGCTTGGATTAGATGATCAGTGGCACCACATTCCAACATTTAGCTAAGAACTTTGTTGGTATAAAAATAATGTAAGAGATTTACCCAAGATAGAGTGTTATGCATCAAAGTCTAATATATGAGCACAACACAATTTGTGAAAGTGCTGAACTTTAATATATGGGTGAGTACATACACCAGTTATATGAAGTAAATCATCCAAGATATGAAATCCAGAACCAAAAAAGAAGTGACATCTCAACGAGGCCACACATGAACAAAAAAGTAAACTTTCAACAAACATATGACATAGGACCAGTGTTCACAAAATCGGCCGATCTAACCACTGACCGCCCGGTTCCGGTTTTGGGTGGTTTTGATAATCAGCTGAGTTTCTAAAGTTTAAATAGAATGCTACTTCACATTTATATTAAATGTTTTAGAGTGGCGTATTGGTTAGCGCTGGTGACTATATGCGCTACGAATCGCGGTTCGAACCTCGCCATCAACAGTGTTCTTTTTAAACATTGGTGTGGTTCATTTTAACAATTATAATAAACCACAATTATTCTAATAATTAATTTCTTTTTAAACATTGGTGTGGTTCGTTTTAACAATTATAATGAACCACAATTATTCTAAGAATTCATTACATTGGTGAGTTAAAAAAATTTACTTACCCACAGGAATCGAACTTCAAAGTTCTTGTAAAGAAATAATTTGTTATTAAACCCACTAACCGCACCATATACTATTTAGTTGCCTATTAGATCTATTAACCAATATGTCATTTACTACGTATTTACAAGAAAGGCCTATATTGTATATAATTTAATTTTTTTCATTTTCTTTTAAGAGAGTTTGTCAAGTCGATTTTTTAACACTATTTTAATATTATGTACATTATGGTAAAGATTAAAAAAAATGTGGTAATTGATACTCACTTTTATAATATCCCATCTTGTTTAGAAAATTTTAAAAATACCCCTAGGCACAAATCGATTCGTTAAAATCTATTTTTTTCCATAATTTTCAACTTCATTTGAGTGTGTTTTGTTTTAATCACATTCTTTATATGTTTTTCATATTTTAGTAGATTTTTTTTTGTATATTTTTCATTTTTTTTAACGCTTTTTTTATCGTTCGGGACTTGCCCGGTTAGAGCGGTTGAATTGGCCGGTTTATTGGTTAGACTGGTTAAACTGCTTCTGGGTCCATGTCCAGTTAACCGTTTCGGTTCGATTTTGTGAACACTGCATAGGACAACACTAGTTATAAATGATAAGGACACAATATAACAGAATTGAAGCAACAAATGGCGTATATTTAACTTTCCATCTATAACATACATGCAAAAGAACAACAGATTTACAGAATACGCATAAGTTCTAATTTATGCTTAATATTGACACGATCTATTATTGACCATCAAATGTATAATATATGTACATGTTTGTATGCACTCATATTTCCAAAAAAAAAGTGTGCTCACAAACAAACATCTATACATGTATTTACCACATGACTAAATACGCATATGCGCTTGTGAGTGGATTCACACAACGCAAATATGTACCCATGTATATGTTTTACCACAAGTGGCATAATGTAAATGAATATTTGTCTGTTAACACGACCACATGAACTAATTAATCTATGTGTGTTCACAATTATGTATGGATGTGTATCTGATGCTTCGATTTATGCTTTATGAAGAATTTACTTATAGCCACACACAAATAGGAATAGGATACATCCGCTCCACAATCAATCATTCAATAATCTTGAAAAGATTATATACCAAAATGTAATCATGCTTGTGATCAACTCCATGACAGTTCAAATTGCATATACATTAATAGTAATTAAAATTCCTTAATTTAGGACATACACACCCGTTTGAATGAACAAAATTCATAACGTAATCTTGCACCTGACCACCAGAAGGCAACAACTTTGAAAATGCCTTGGAGCGATTCCCTGCTCACACAAAACAATGGGATTTCTTTCAAATGTGTCGATGTTGGCAGAACACGAGGCACATTGACCACTATTGGTCAAACAGGGGGGGCTGGGGGTGGAGAGAGAGAGAGATCTTACCACCATGTGACCCCTAAAAAATGGTATCTGATGGATCGACAAACTACTCGAGTCTATGGAACCTACTACTGTGAATGTTTAAATCTATCTTACCCAGTTTAATCGCAATACAGTCTCGTACCCTGATGATAAAACTCATGGATAACTCATAGATGTTGCTTTCTTACATAATACATATCAATGGAAGAGTTATGTATCATGTGAACATGTGATGAAAATGAATTAGTCACCCTTAATTAGAAGGCAATTCCTCCCACTATTATAGAAGTATGTCAAGTGAACATGGCATTCACAATGAATCAAGATTAAAAGAGGAGAACTCTTTGGAATTTGATTCATTGTCAATGCCATTTGTACTCAACATATTTAAGTAGCTTAGCCATAAAAAGAAATGATTCAAGTCAATTTTCTTAAAGAAACAGGAAACAAAAGATCAGGAGGCAAATCAAATAAAAAATTGCATTAACAATACTGAAAACGAGATTCTATGCCGATTCAAACAGATTAAGAAAGAGAATGAATTAGGGCAGGAAAATTAGACTCACCCTCTTGGCTTAATAAATGAGGCGAAAGAGCAGCAAAAAGCAAGGTTTTAGTCCCAGGCTCCCAGCTTCACCTGTCCAAATGATATAATAGAAAAGTGGCTGTAACACCAGTTGTATTATCAACATAAAGTAATAAACAGTTAGTTCACAGTTTCAATAGTATTGACCAAGGGATGCCTTTGATTGAAAACATGAAGAGTTATTCTCATGATTTGAAGAACAAAAAAAAAAAAGATGACTAGACCTTATTCCTGTTCTATAGTTTAAATTGTGCGGTTCAAATACCATTTTTTTTGTTGTGGCAATAATCTCAGACAAGTATTTTTTGACCTCTTACCACATTATCAGTAAGAATTCCAAGTAATATCAATTACAAAGGAAATTGGAAAGCAGAATGTGCAAGCTAAGCTGATAAATGCTTCACAGCCTGGATTAGATGATCAATGGCTCCACACTCCAACATTTGGCTAAAAACTTTGATGGCATAAGAATAATGTAAGAGATTTACCTAAGATAGAGTGTTATGCATCAAAGTCTAATATATGAGCGCAACACAATTTGTGAAAGTGCTGAACTTTTGTATATGGATCAGTTCATGCAATAGTTATATGCGATAAATCATCCAAGATATGAAACCCAGAACCAAAAGAGAAGTGACATTCCATCGACGCCATGCATGAACAAAAAAGTAAACTTTCAACAAATATGTGACATAAGACAACACTAGATATAAATGATAAAGATACAATATAACAAAATTGAAGCAACAAATGGCATATATTTAGCTTTTCATCTATGACATACATGTAAAAGAACAACATATTTACAGAATAGTCATAAGTTATAATTTATGCCTTATATTGACACGATCTATTATTGACTACCAAATGCATGGTGTATGTACATGCTTGTATGCACTCATATTTCAAAAAAAGAAGAAAAAAGAGTGTGTTCACAAACAAACATCTATACATGTATTTGTGACATGCCTAAATGTGCATATGCGGTTGTGTGTTGATTCACACAACGCAAGTATGTACCCATGTATTCATTTTACCACCAGTGGCATAATGGAAGTGAATGTTTGTCTGTTAAGATGACCACATGAACAAATTAATCTATGTGTGTCCACAATTATGTATGGATGTATATCTGACACTGCAATTTCTGCTTTATGAAGAATTTAGTTATAACCACACACAAATAGGAATAGGATACATCCCATCCACAATCAATAACTCCTTGATCTTTAAAAGAGCTTATACCAAAATGCAATACATGCTTGTGATCAACTCTATGATTACTAAAACTGCATATACATCAATAGAAATTAAAATTCCTTAATTTAGGACATGTATGCCCGTTTGAAGGAACATAATTCATAACGGAATCATACACCTGACCACCAGAAGGCAATGGCTTGGAGCAATTTCTTGCTCGCACAAAACTGTGGAATTTCCTTTAAAATATATCGATGTGGGCTAAACGGGACCACTATCGGATAATCAGATATATCGACTCATCCAAATGTGTCATTAATTTTGAAGCATTAATAGTAAATGCATTATTAATCTTGAATCTGAAGCAGTTCAAATGAAAAGAGCAGGTTCAACTATTTGTCGAAATATTTCGGCATTAGCCAAATGGGGGATGTAGCCCCACATTGAAACTTGTCAGATAAGAAGACATCTTTCGTAAATATGCATCTTGTTTAAATGTAGCATTAATATTAAAGCTTTAGCAGCAAATGCAAAACACGTGTGATTAAGAATCACTGGATTAGACCAAATATTGTAGCTTATTAGCCAAGTGTTTGCAAGTTGAAGTCAGAGGATGTGTTAAGATCCCGCAATATCCTAACCACATAGCACAAGGGGCCCAATGCCGAAATTATCTCACTATTCCTATACTTCAAATAACATTAATCGAAAGTGCATTAACAACATAACACTGAAGAGACAATATAGAATGACATCCATAGTGGGTAAATGAAAATACTCAATATTACTCGCAAGTGGAAGACAAGTAAATGACAACAAGAGACAGAGCCATTATGAGCGAACATCGAATATTCTAGTGATAACCATGCTCGTTTTTTCATGCATTTTCAGTATGTATTCGTGTAACCACATGCATTTTCTATTACAACATATGTAACACTTATATAGAAACACATGCATTTTCTATTACAACATATGTCGCACTTATATAGAAACACATGCATATTTTATTACAACATTTGTAGCACTTATATAGAAACACATGCATTTTCTATTACATCTTGACCAAGCTCAAAATTCTAAAGAATTTTCTCGAACATTGCGACAAACCCAAGCTATCAGATTTCACATCTAATGATTGTAAATAATTGTGACCTCCCATGTACTAAAGATAAAATAGTATCATTGTATACAATATCAAAATATTAACTTTCAAAATCTCAAATAGAGGCAATTTGAAAGTAAAATAAAATTAACAATAGGCTTGATAATACTTTCAAGGAGCTTTATAATGGGAAAGGTTTCTGTGCTTCTCCTACAACATAGAAAATCTATGTTTACCTTACCATCCAGTTGTTCAATTTTGATCAAGTGAGTCACTCATCATTTGATCTTAGATCCGACGCCTCAAAGTATTTTATTTTTAATTTTTTTATACAAATTGCATGAATATGAAATTTGGTATGTGCTATCTTCTCATTAGGGCGCACCTATAAAAAAGTATTAAAAATAATTTTTTGCCAAAATATAATGACCAAAATACCCCTTTAATATTTCAGGGGTATTTTGGTTATTTTATTTTATTGGAAACATTTTTTTATATTTTTACATGTGCGAGTTTAATAAAGGATTGGACGCTCAAACTTTGGTTTTAAAATAGTTTATATAAAAAACATAAAAAATAAAAAATAAAATGGTGTAGAGACGTGACATTGTGATTGATACAATCTTAGCCCTCCATTCAGAATGGACGGTTGGATAAGGAGAAGTACATAACTTTAGGGAAAATTGCATAAAACGCTGAACGGGCACTCCAGTAATATAACCACCAGACCGAAGATTTAAAACATTGGACCACCATACTCCAGTAAGACATCTCCTGTACCGCCAATGTGAAGTGCCAAATTGCTTCAATAAGTGTCGAACCGCACCTTTGAAATGCCGGACTTGCCACAACAGTAAGATATCCGCCGGATCGCCCCTCTGTAAGTGTCAGATTGATTTAAGGGAGTGTTAGACCGAAGCTTTAAAACGTTGGACCGCTGTACTTCAGTAAGATATCGCCGAACCACCACTGTGAAGTGCCGAATTGTTCCACAATAATGCCAAAATGATGCTTTGACTTGCCAAACTGTCTTTCTACTAGAGATAATTCTGTTGGATCGCCCCTGTGAAGCGTCGGAGCGCCCTGATACTAGTGACAGATTTGCCGGACCGCGATACTTAATCCGGCGTAGTTATATGGTCCCTTTTCAACATGAGAGAAACTAGATTTGCATACTAAGTTTCGTTTTGATTGGCTTGAAACTTGTTGGAACGCGACGAAACTTTATGGGTGTCCTTAAGGCATAAAAAAATACCCTCTCATACAATTTGAGGCCGATCCGACACTTTTTCCAATATTACCCAATAGGTTTATTCTTATAGTGCTCCCGTGGTTTGACAGTGTTTTTTGCACTGGTAAGACCAGTCGTGACTAGCTCTCTCCTTATGTGTCCCAGGGATATAAGTATGTCAAAAATGTAGTATAACAACCACATGTTAGCCTCTAGGTTGTATAGGATCGCCACCTTCATGTTTTTAGATATTGTTTCCACACGTAGAACCTTGTAACCGATTTCCACCACAGGAGGGGCGGGGGGGGCTACAGACGAAGACCATAATCCTAAGTCATAGAACCTTGCAGCATTCAAACCCTAGACCTTGACCCCATAGAACCCAGTTTTAAGACCCCTACTCTAGCTGATTCCAGAGATAAAAATGAATCACTTTAAGTCATCGAAATCCCTAGATGTAAATTCTTAAGCGTCCCTCTCTACTTCATGGTGCAATCAATCATTCAATTAAAGGTAACTTGTAAGCGTCGATCCTTGTGATGCGTTGACAAATATAGTTGTGTTGACTCAATAAATGAGATAAGCTCGAGTGCGTTGAAGCAGTTCTAATTTGATAGGTTTTTTTGGTAGTTGCCCAAATTTCTTCCTCAACCAAGTATATTTAAGACACTAAGCTTATCACCTTTAAGGAAATCTCCCAAATACTCCATGATGAAAGCCCTGTAGTCTTTAGGTCTGATGCCGTTACATGCTTTCAGGTCACAGGTATCCTTAATATATGCCACACAACGTACATGGTTGGAGTCAACTTACCAATAGTTAAATGTGCGGTATTTGTCACCTTGCATCATTTCCCTATAATGGCCGTTAATAGACTGCAATTGATATGGGATACCTCAATGTCTATCAAGGAGCTCACTTTTGTCTTTTCAATCAAAGCTACCTGTCGTGGATCTAACTCTTATTTTCTTAGGGTCTTAGTTGATTCATTAATAAAAAAAAAAAAATTCTTCTGAAATGAAGTTCAATAAGAATGACATTGATTATTAACAATATAAGAATTACTTAATTAATATAAATCATGAACTAAAGTAAATAAACTATCGTACCTTTTCCTTGTGATCGGGAGAAGTGAATGGGTCTCTTGCTCCTCTTAACTATTTTGGGTCTTGCATCGCTAAATCTATTTATATTATCAGAGTTTTACATATACACATCACATCAATTTTAAGAGAATATGTACATATGAATTGGCAAAAAATAACCACAAGTGGATGCTCCAACCAAAACATAAAAAGAATAATATATGTACTAATAAAAAAGAGAATAATAAAAGAAACAAACATAAGTATATGTGTCCCAAAAGCACAAAATAAACATTAGTGGAACAAACACTAAAAACAAACACCATTAATATTTGTACTAACAAAATCTCCTATAAGTGGGTACTACAAATTAAAAAGACAAAATAAAGAATATAAGTACAAGTATATGCCTTCAAGTGGGTACTTTACATGTTGCCTTGTTATGACCACTTCCGTTGCACATACTACAATGAATATGTCGTACTGGTACTTCTTGCGACTCGATGCACTTCTTTTAGGTCCCCCACGGGGGCACCTTGAGTGAGTTGGAAGCACTCTTAATCCCTCTAGAGGAAGCTGCGTAAACTACGTCCAGACAAGTCGATCAAGGTAACTTGCATGATAGCTACAGAATATGTTTCACGAAATTTTACAACTGTGAAATATTCTTCATAATAGTCAACGAGATCCCTATCCATTCCTTGAAGGGCTTTACAAGCATGCTTACAAGACAAACCCATTATTTTCCAACCCTGGCATTTACATTCTAGTGCAATAATATTTGCCTTATAATTCATGTGGTCACCCGTTGCTTCATACTTCGTGCTTCTAGAATTGGCATATCACGTGCTTATGTAATCCTATTGTTATATGACTCAGCCATATTGGTTGGTACTTGGTCATATCGATTACCCTTGAACTGTGATGTGACCCAACGGTTTGGTGATGCTTCCATGAACCACTTGAATGATCTAATTTCTATCATCTTATCAAAATACTCTTGCTGCTTATATGCTCTGATAAAGCCACATACAACTGCCTTCTTAACATCATTAAGTATGTGTTTTCGTTTTGAAATTCTCCGCTAAATAACGCTCACAGAAGGTATGATGGGCATTCTAAAAAACTTGACAGACAGTATCAACTAAACCAGGGTATCTATCTGACAAAAAAGTAATTTCACGATCCATCCCAATAATAATATTTAAAGATTCCATAAACCATAATCAGTTATCGGTACTTTCGACATCCACAATTGCCAATGCAATGAGAAACATTTGTCCTTTCCCATCGAGTGAGTTGGCAGTAAGTAGAGTCCCAAGGTATCGTGCCTTCAGTGATCTCCTATCGAGAAATAGAAGTGGATGACATCAATTTTTGAAGCCATGTATTGACCCATAAAAGCTTAAAAACAATCGACGAAATCTACCACCTAGCCATACTTGTCCTGTCGCATAACTACCAAGATTCGTCTCCATCACACAATTTACATATGCTGGTCTAGTTTTTTTCCTCACCAAGCTTTCAAATAGGGTAATTCTAACCCATAATCTCGAGACAAATCGCTCATGATTTCTTTAGCCTTGCAATGCGCAGTGTCACAATTTATCCTTGAATAAGGATGCAACAAATTTATGTGACGCTCTTTTCTGTATATCGTTGCTTGCCCCAATATTGCATGAGTGATCTCTTTTCCATGTTTTGATTCTAAAAACCTTCATCCCGCCAAGCTTCGCAGCATATATCTCCTATTTGCATCCATCACTCTTACATTTTTCCCTTATGCGATACCTCTCACTTTTAACAAGACGGTATGTGAAGTGATTTGCTATAACAAACTTGTTAAGGGCTTCTCGAAAATCTTCTAAAGATTCAAACTGCTGCCCTATCCCAGAAAGTGCATCCTCCCATATGCTAAGCAACCTTGGTGTGTTGTTTTGTTCGGAGTCAAATACCAAAACATTCGAGGATTGTGGCGGTCGGACCTCTTCGGCTGCTATAGTATTATGTGAAGTACTTCCACCCTTATGTTCACTCCCATCAAATACATAAATGAACACTTGATTCTCGCCTTCATGGGCATTCAACATCCTAATAATATCATGTTCACAATAAAATTTTTATTTCTCAAGACAAAATACTTCAAAGATATCAAGTGGATGTCAAGTGAGTACCGCTTTGCTACGTATTTTCACATGTCATCTAACTTAGTTCTATTGTCAATCATAAATGTACATGCATCACTACCAATATAATCTAAAGTCCCATTGACACTTAATCGGAGTTCTCCACAAAAAGTACAATAAATCAATCTGTTATCACCCATTTTCTTTTGTCCTTTACAAGATTTGTAATAATTTACACTTCATATATTGCATTACAATATCTTAATACTAGTTTTGAGCTTGTGGAAGTTTGGCAGGCTGCTAGATTTTCTTTGAAAGAGCTACAATTAAATTTTAATAAGAGGTAGGCATATTGTTGGGGGGTATATAACCTACAAAAACAAGAGCTACTACTAAAATTAACAAGAGCTAGGCGCACACACACACACACACACACACACACACACACACACACACACACACACACACACACACACACACATATATATATATATATATATATATATAATGAAAAACTAAATTTGAACAAGAGAAATAGGATGGATCATTCATATCCAAAATTTATAGCACAACAAATCCAAAAATTACAACCCACCAATAACATTCAAGCCCTAAAATTACAATAGAGAAAAAAAGTTTTAATAAAGATGATAATCAAAATGATAACCGAAACGATAAACGATAAAAAATAGAGAGGATGCCACATTCAAGCAATCTAAAATAAATTTACAATAGGGAATAAAAATTTACAACTACCAATAACATCCAAGCCCTAAAAGATACCGCATTCAAACCAACATCTGTTCTTTTAAATAGTTTTAACAGAGTGGATAATCGAGAGTGAGAAACAGATGCACATAGATTCAATTCTCCTCTCCGATTTAAATCTAACATGCACGAAGAATCTATCTAGCCACGAGAGGAATGTGACAACAATAATAATTTGCCTAAATAAAATCCAAAAAAGTAAAATTTCGTGTGGGATCGAAGAGAAAACAAATGGAAATGTAAACATTATTGAAAAAGAGAATATGGGAATGATTTGGGGCAAAGAATATAACAACAATTTATTTTTATTTTTATAAAAAATAAATAAAATATTCTTTCATACTTTTGATGAGGCTGATTTGGGGCTAAGAGATCGAGCTCGAGCTTTGGGAGCTTGGGCTGGGGCTGAGAAATCGATAGCCCGAGATGAGTCACAGAGTCAGTGAGAGATCGGGCAGTGGGTCCTTCGTAGAGAGAGAGCGAGAGATAGGATGAGAGCTCGGGCCTTGGATTTGGGTAGAGAGATCGAGAGAGGGTACATTCTCGGGCTACGATATCCTTCGTAGAGAGAGAGGGAAAATCTCAAGCCTGCTTCGGGAGAGAGAGCGAGAGAGAGGGAGCTCGGGCTTGGTTTGGGGGAGAGAGATCGAGAGAGAGGGAGCTCAAGCCTGGTTTGGGGGAGAGCAAGAGAGAGGGAGCCCAGGCCGATGTGGACAGAGAGAGAGCGAGAGATAGGCAGACATAGTGGGTCTTCAGTAGAAAGAGGTGATGATAAATAATGGATTAGGTCAACATGTGGGGTAAAAGAGGGGTATTTAGTTTTTGTTTTTTTTGAGTTTGGGGGTTATTTGCTAGGAAACATGGTTTCAGGGAAAAAGTTGCTAAAAAAAAGTTAAGTTAGGAATAAATTGCTTAAAAAGTTCATTTTTGAGGGGTTTTATGTCGATTCCCTTATTTTTATGCTTATGTTTTGGGTTTTATACGGTATCCCTGAGTTTTATGTTGTACGGAAGCATAGAAAACTTGCCCTATAATAAAGATTTCTTTGTGGGCCATTAATATGAATTCTCTTCCTTAAGAGAGAGAGAGAGAGAGCGCGATATTTATGCTACATACCATCGAATGATATCGACAACATGTTCCAAGATCAACAATCCAAAAACAAATTCATAGCCATCACCAAAAAGAGGCACCAAAAAAAATAAAAAGGAAAAGCCATGTAAGATAAAAGAAAAAAAAAAAAACAAAACCTGAAACAACCCTCTAAATTCATCGATTACAAAGAGAAGGGAACACAGCCAGCTTAACATTCACAATCTCCACAATCCGAGTGTCTGTAGTAATCGTCGCAAAATCCATCATCATCATCACAACTACAAATTATCAGAGTCGTATGAGAACCAGGGCCCGGGTTTTCGAATTATAGATAGTTTAGCAACTATGCATATTAAAATGCATAATATGAAAAGAAGCAAAAGTAAAACAAAAACAACTAGGGGGTTGAAAGGAAGGTGAGGCATCCATGTACCGTGTTTTCTTAGACCCATCTCTCTCTCTCTCTCTCTACCTTATTTTCTCTCTCTAAGAATCACAGCATATGATATGATCTCCTGTGCATGCATAACCACCTTTATATATCAGTTCACAGTTAGATATAAGCTTTTCTTTCCCCTCTCTCTCTAGAAAACTTCCAATTCTCTGTTTTTTTTTTACTCTCTTGTAAACTTGGTTTTTTTGAACGTTAGTTAAAATTCCTTTCTTCTTGCCAGGAGTAAAAACTCTCTTCGGAAAGTTTCTATTTTGAAAGCTTAATCTCAAATCTAGATGTTTAAAAGTCAGACGTAGCTCTAAACAACAACTTCGGACCTTGATCTGAGATTGATATTGCCAAGAAAAATTAACAGAAAGTATCAAACATTAATCTCAAATCTAGATGTTTAAAAGTCGAAGTTTGGAACAAAAACCAACTAAAGGTCTCAAACATTTAAGATATTGAATGTCCAAAATTTATATTTATATAAAAAAAAACAACAAAAAACAGCATTGAACATCCGAAGTTGATGTTTGTAATAAAAAAAGATCCAATGGTTAAGTTAAAAAAGGAAAAAAAGAAAAGAAGTGAACTTTTAATATGAGCAAAAACATTTTAAACTTCACCGTCAAAGTCCGAAGTAGGGACAATTAAGAAAAATTTTAAAAAATCGAAAAAGGAATTATGAGTTCTTAAATAACAATAATTTGCACAAATTTCTCTGTAGAAAACCTTCTATGTTTACAAAGGTTTTGCTTCTCTATTAGAAAACAAGCACGAATACTCATTCTATAATTTACAACCACAAAAAGACCATAAACTACAAAAAATTATGTGTATAGTTTCCACAATTTAAGCTATTTAAATTCATCTAATTTTTCTTTTTATTTTTACATTCACACTTCTTTTTTCCAAAAAAATACCAGATATTCAAAATCTAAAAATTATAAAAAACAACTAAATCACAAAATGTATATAATATTGATTCTTGAAAATCCAAAATGAGAAATTTAATCTTTTTAAAAAAATTGAGAAAAGAAAGGAACGAAGATAAAAGAAGTAAAAATTTAGATAAGTTTTAAATAGAATGAATTATAGGGGTTATGAGCGTGATTTTCTCTAGAAACTTGATGCAGATCATGATTGCTACAAAATTTTGATTTTATTTTTATTAGGGTTAATTATTACAAATAGGATTTTTGTGTTAGTTTGATAAAGTCTATTTTTTTTAGACAAGTGCATTTTTTAGAAGTATAAGTCTTTGTCTTTTTTAGGTTCGTTTTACTTTCTTTTGCATGGTTTATTTTTAGGAAGATTCATCTTCAAATAGGAAAATCCGTGAATTGAAGGAAGCTTATCTATTATTACTATTATTATTGGTGTTATTATTAGAGAAATTTATGTAAATGTCTATTTTATTTTCTGTTATTTTCAAAAGACTTAAAACTATCGATATTATCAAAATGCTTAAAACAGTCCATTTTTTTTCTTCATAACATTTTTTTTTTTTTCAAAAAAAAAGGCCCAATCGCTCATTTTCGATTTTTCAAAAACCGATATGGGCCCAAATTTGGTTTTTGAGAAACCGAATATGAAGGCCTAAATTTTCTATGCGTCACACGCAAAATTTCGACATTCTCTCTTTCTCGTGTTTCATCCTTGATTTTGGTTTTTAACATAGCAGCCTCATGTCTAGTTTTAGTGACCATTTATGCTCAATTTGTACTCTTTCTCTATCTGCTTCCTCCTCAATGATTCTCTCTCTCTCTCTCTCCTTCTTCCGCAGTTAACCTTTTTAGTTTCTAGTGATCATGGGGTCTCTCTCTCAAGAATGTTCAAAACTCAAGTCTCTCTCTAAATTAATTGTTCAAAACCCAAACATGTCTAGTTTCTGCTAGTTATCTCCAAATGATTCAGTTCTAGATCGTAAAAATAATCCTAATTCAAGCTAACTCCCCTATCACATTAACGGCAAAGTTCATATCAGCAAAAAAGCTACCACAGATATCTACGTTCCTCTGCAAAGTTGTCCTAATCGTTTTCTGACAAGGAGAGGGAGAAACCCTAAACCTGCTAGCGTTTCTGGTCATTATGGAGAAATCTAGTTTTTATTTGGTCTGTTTCGTTTTTGGTAAAGAAGAGCCCAATTCTACCAAGTTTTCTTCTAATGGCCTCAACAGGATCCAGTCTAGCCCAGAAAAAACTTCCATGAACCAGTAGAAGTGAGCTTACATGGATTGACATGACACATAACTACTATCGAAACATAAATTGGAGGTAAAGAGAGAATGTCGAAACTTGTGTCCGTTGTGTGAACTGTGAAAAGAGAGAGCATGCCAAAAAACACGTAGAGCATTCAAGGCCTGTTATACGGTTTTTGAAAAATAAAAAATAGGTAATTTGGTCTTTTTTAAAAAAAAATCGTCACGAAGTCCAACAAAAGGGACATAAATAATAACATAAAGTTTTAAATATTTTAATAATAATGAACAATAAAATAGATATTTATATAATTTTCCCTTATTACCTACTATCTTTGTCTAGGGTCATGAGATAATAAACTAGGGTCATGAGATAATAGGAAATGTTTTACAAGGTAGTTATCTTTTAGTAAAGGAAAGAGAAGCGCGATGGTTAACGTGGGTGGAATAAGTAATAGTATATTAGTATTATCTTTTTTAGAAGGAAGATGGAAATAATCTAAAGGTAGATCTGTTTTAGTATCACTTGTGGGTTTTTTTTTTTACCGAGGGATATATATTACAGGTTATGTTTTGAGAATGACGTGAGATGGAAATCTACCTATCAAGATTAAGGAAAAAGTTTATATAAGGAGTTAACCTTATAATGTACAAGTAGGGTACACCCGAGAAGAGTTTCCCTAATTTGTAAAACCTTTAAATTTATCATCTTGGCTTCGAAATTCATAGATATGAAAAAAAAAAAAAAAAAAAAAAGATTTTTAGTCCTAAAATAGTTCATCTTCTAACACATTACCTTTTATTTTCAAAATTTTCAAGTCGTCATAGATCTACTTGATCATCACTATTTCTGGAACTTTAAATATCATGATTTGGGGTAGCAATAAACTTTTATATCATCACAAGACTTTGCACCACCAAAATTGCATTTTCAGCATAGTTTTGAGTTATACTACAATTTTCGGCTAGTTTTGAGGTGCACCTAACTTCAATAGTATAAGGTTTACACCTTATACGAAGGGAGGTGCACCTTACTTTAATAGTATAAGGTTTACGAACCTCACCGTAAGGTGTAGGTCAGGGGATATGAGGTGTACCTTACTTCTTTTTTGGATGAGTAAGTAATAAGTGAGTGGGCATTTGGGCCCCTACCCATTTGGTAAGGGTGAAAATGCCCCTACCCTTTGATGAGGGTGAGAATGGAGTCAGTGAGCTCACCATGTGGTTCGGCAACACAGCCTCTAAGGCCCCGTGCTATTTTCGTAAGGAGTTTTTAAAAGCAAGTTGTAAAGTGGATAAAAAGAAGGAAGCGAGTACAATGTAAGGTGGAGAATTTTTTGACATGAAATAAAAAAAGTGATATTTTACCAATCGTGTAGAGAGAGATAGAGTGGCTCCTTCTTATGGGTGTTTTTTTTTTTTTTGTTGTACTTGTAGGCTCGTAGGGGAATATTCGGATCTGCATGTTTGTCCCTTCCACTGACGATTTTCTTATCGGTTTTTCTTCCTGGGGACTAACACCCTATTTCTCAATTTTTCTTGTTGGAGACTAACGCCCTGTAAAAATAAATGTGTTTTTAGATGACAAAACACGAATTCGGCTTTTCAAAAATCAAATTTAGTCTTTTTTCGGTTTTTTGAAAACCAAATTTAGTTGATTTTCAGTTGTTAGTTTTTGCAAAATTGAAGACGCTTATTTTTGAATTTTGAAAAATCGAAAATTTTAAACATTTCAGTTTTTGAAAAACAGAAAATAGCAATTTCTTTTTTTTTATTTTAAAATGTTAATGAACTTGAAAAAAATGTATAGATTTAATTACGAAAACTACAAGATAATTTTATAATAACAGCAGATATAACGTATATATACGTTATTTTTCCTCTAAGTATAATACATAAAAATAAAATTTTTACTTTACGGATAGGTTATCTTCTTAATAGTTCCCTATTAAGATACTATAGCACAACGTATAATAACGGGGCGGCATCTCCATAAGAAAAAGTACATTCAGGTAGACCATAGCTGTGTATTATGCATTTAGTCCCTCACATTATATATTTATAAAATAAATATTATAAACAAAAAATATATATTTCTATATTAATGAATAAATTAGATATTATTTGTACTACAAAAAATATATTAAATGCATATTTAATTATAGATACAAAATCAGCAGGTCCACCAACGTTAGACTTTTGAATTAACGGCAAATCCCTATTCCTAGGACACATATGCCCCGAAAAGATAGATAAATAGATGAGAGAGAACCGAAATTCAAACGTAAAAACAAAATAAATATGACATGGTTCTCTTTTTTTTTTTTAACATTAACATAAAGCTTCATTTATCATAAAAAAGTATAAGATTAATAAAAACAAAATGTCACTGAAAAGAAGCGATCATCAAAGAAAGAGAGTAGACTCCTCTTTTGGTAAGAGCATCAGCTTCTTCATTAACTTCACGGTAATAATGCTCAAAAACAACACTTAAACTTGATGAAATATCCCTAATCTCACAAAAACAGTTCTTAACCTCCATGGAATACTGGCTTCACCTTTGCTCTATGCAATAACATTTGCCGAATATATGGTTCTCAAAATACCTTGACAATCGACTAGCAATTTTCCATCTGGAGTTTATAGCTACTTGTGACTTTTCAAATTGTACGAAACAGAGGGATATAGAGAAGAGGAAATCCCAATAAAAAATAAATAACATCGCAACATGTAATAGAGAAATTATAATTACTAATGCTCCGATCAATACTCATTTGCCGGGTACCTAGAGTCGACTAGGACAACGTACTTGCTCATTTGTCGAGGCAAGTTACATGGGCGAGTCCAAATGCCTCGTCCGATTCCACCCGCAGTTTAAAATAGAAAGAAAAACAAAAATATGGGCTATATGTATAGGGAAAGCTTTCTATGCTTTCCGTACATCATAAAACTTATATACTTCTCCTTATCCAACCATCCATTATGAATGGAGGGCTAAGATTGCTCCAATCACAATGTCAATATCTTTACACTTCTTTATTTTTAAGTTTTTTTCTATAAACTATTTTGACACCAAATTTTGGACGTCCAATCCTCTATTAAACTCGCACTAACGAAAAATATAAAAAAAAGGTATTTCCAATAAAATAAAATGACCAAAATACTTCTGAAAGTTTCAAGGGATATTTTTATCATTATATTTTATCGAATATGGCACATACCAAATTTCATATTCATAAAATTCGTATTAAAAAAACTAAAAATAAAATACTTTGAGACGTCGGATCTAATATCAAACAGTGACTGGCTCTCTTGATCAAAATTGGATGGCTAGATGGTTGGGGAAGCATAAATCTTCTATGCTGTAGGAAAAAGTATAGAAACCTTTCCCTATGATACTTATTCTTAACAATAATACTCAAATTGTAACTTGACTAGATGCTGTAGATCTTGCATTCTTCCTTCTTACAACAAATTTATAGTGGCACATTGGTTAGATGGTACACCTTGAATATGAGGCTTATAAACAGTAAGCACTAGCCAAAAATTCATTATGGTATTATTTGGATTAAAGTGGGCATGTTATTATTTTATATATGATGTACACCCAACTCGGCCATGCTCATAGGGTGAGTCCAAGTAACTCGCTTGAGTTTGAGTCTGACTCAGGCGTATTGCGGAACACTGTTCCTTTGTTATTTTTTCATTGCTAATAATTTATAAATATTAACCATAGATGTTGACTAAGAAAATACAGCTATTTATTAATAATTTCTTTGTATGTTTCATCGAGTTAATGAATTGTTGTTTATAACAGTACAGATTGACCATTGAGTAAATATATTAATGTCTTTGTGATAACATAAAATAACATTAATTTCTTTGGTTACTAAAAAATTGGTTTAGTGTTTTAAAACACGACTACCTCTATAATGAATCATCGATCTGGATATAGGATCCGGAGAGTGGGCGACATAGTTCTTATACGGCTTGGAATCACGCAATTCTCGCATCTGTAATTTTTTTTTTTTTTTGTGCTTGATCAGCGGCCAATTCACCTATCCAAATTTGGTGGTGATTGGTTCACCCAACTTGATTGGGGTTTTAAAACGCTAATTTGCCACTAATACTTTCTCTGATATATAACAAATTATTGATAAATTACATAGATAAAGCTAAGCGCGTTAAGTTTGGTCATCCAACATCAAAACTTAACCCACTTCTTTTTTTTTTTTAAAGCAAAAGATCGGCTTAGATATCCAATGTCAAACCACCCTTTCCTTCGAAAGAAAAAAAAATAGCAGTTTGGACATCCGATACCTAAACCGCTCTCACACAAAAATAAAAGACCCTAGTTTAGGCACTCAATGTCTAAATTGGGATAATTTGAAAATAAAAAATATGAAAAATAAAAGTGTGGGACTATTTGTCATTGGGTGTAGTTTGGGACTATTCTTGAATGGGTGTAGTTTGTATAGATCCAAGGCTCTAGACAATCAAAGTAAAGCGCACTTTCAAATAGTATTGAGAAATGTGATTTCAATGCTAGAAATCTTTGTGATATCTTTAAAATATATTTTCATCTCTAATTACAAACTTTAAATTTAAAAATAGAATAGATCGAGCAGATCTATAAAAACTTGAAAGTATTGAAAATTGACGGTCCAAAAATGCATTACAAGATGCACTATTTCCAAGATTTGAAATCCAATTTTTTCTCATGTCCATGCATCTTGATGATCAAATTTAAAGACATTTGGGCATGGATTGTTTAGAGCCCCAGCTCTATATAAAAATTTTCCTTCTTTAATTAAAAATAATAAAAAGATTATTTCCATAATTTTTGTTTCAAAATAGCATCGAAGAAGCCTCTTTTTTCAAAAAATAAATATTACTTGTATTAGAGAAGCAACTTGTTCTCAATTTTATTATGAAGTGTGTAATAGTATGCTCCTATCAAAGAATATTGTCCGTTTAATTTAAAATTTTTGGATACACTAAAGGATTTTCAAATGATTATTTAAAAAAAAAAAAAAAAAATTTTTTTGAGTCTTTGAACAGGAATTCATATAGTTTATAAACCATATTTGGCATTACCTTTTTAAGGCCCTCATAAAGTCCCATTGAAATTTATTTTGTTTTGAGATTGGTTGCGAGGTTCTATGGGGTCCTAAAATATTATTTGTTTGAGTTTTATCTTAGGGAGAAAGTGGACGATATACCTTATTTTTTAATGGTTTTAAAAAAAAAGATAATATACTTTTTTTTTTCTTTTATTATTTAAGCCTGATTTGACTCTAGGGGAAGAGTAAGAGAAGATTTATCTTTTGGTACAAGAAAGCTTCACTTATATTTGGTATGAAAAGATTAGATTTTCCCTTGATGTTAGACGAGAATTAGACGGCTAAGCATGTATCCTGAAGTTGTGATGACATGCTACCAGCAGTACAAGTTTTCATTTACAGGCAAAAGTAGTATTTCAAAACCCAGATCGGTAGGGTGGATCGTCCACCCCACTTATCTGTAATCATGAATCCGAATTTGTCTAGATCGGTGATTTAGAAAAATATTAAATAGTAAAAACCTACTGAACAAATTTAAAATAGAGGTTTATATGGGGGAATTTGGAGGACATAAATATATACTAGATAATCTTAAAAAAATATATAATTTTCTTTTTATATAAGGGATGAGACATGACTAATGCGTTCCCTAAATTGCTTAGGTCTAGCTTGATTGCCACTATGAATTGGTCATTCAGGCCAGAAATGGCCTATTTGGGCAAACGTGCCAATGAACAATTGAGTTTTTGGCAAATGGGGTTGGCCTTGACCTTAGCCTGCCCCTAGTCCCTGTAGGGCTGGCCTAGTCTCGGACTGGCCTTGACTCTGTCAAAAAAGCCCTGGGCCTAGCGTGGTACTAGGGCTACGCAGGCCTAGATAAAAAAATAAATTAAAAAGAAAAGCGGGCGACGGAAAGCCTTCGCTAGGCATGGCTCTTGGGCATTAGTAACTCGGCTGGCCACATTTTGTGGCTTAGAAATTAGTTTTATTATACTAATAACAAAAAATATTATCATTATACTAACTAAAAAGATAAGGGAAAAGTTTATATAGAGCCGAGGCTCCAAACGATCATATTTGAGCTTACCTCAAAATTTTTACTACAAGAGGTTGTTTTGATGCTCAAATATCATCAAATTGATTATCTCGACATCAAGATGCATGGACATGAGAAAAAAAATCGATTTCAAGTTTTGAAAATAGTATATTTTATAATGCATTTTTGGGCCGTTAATTTTCAAGATTTTCAAGTTTTCATAGATATGTCGATCTACACTATTTTTAAAGCTTTAAATTTATAAATAAAGATAAAAATGTATTTTGAGGCTATCACAAATATTTCAATACTGAAACTACATTTCTCGACACTATTTGAAAGTAGGCTCTAATTTGATTGTTTAGAGCCTATGCTCTATACAAACTGTACCGAAAAGATAATTGAGAAGAGTAACCCAAAGAGAAGCCAACATATACTATATTATTATTTTGAGAGAATGGATAATAAACTACTTCTAAAGCATAGAAATTTTGGTTAAAGATGAACTCAATTTTTATTGCTCAAAACTCTTGAAAAGGAAAAACGTGTAAACCAAGGTTTAAAGTACTAAAAATTTAAAAGTTGTAAATATAAGTTTCTACTTTTTGTAATACATACAACATAAAACTTTATATTTAAAATTTGTAAGTTCTTCAAAGATCCAATAAAATACAATTGGTCTCCTTTTTTGTTTTTTGTTTTTTTTGTTTTTATGTCGAATGTATTTAGTTTCAAATATTTAAAATTTATAATAAAATGTAAAAGTTACTGTAATTTTGGAAGGCCGACCAAGATAAAAAAAGTACTTATAAAAATTGTTTCTTTGAAAAAGAAAATTTATTTTTGATAACATTGAAAATTCTTTAAAATATTGGTCATAAATGAAATTAGCGAGCATAAAAGTTCATAATTTATTTTTAAAGAATTTTAATTTTTAGTGATGAGTGTTATATCAAAGGACGTAAATAAAAAATTATGGGATTATATACAATGGGATCATTTACCTTGATATAAGGTCACAATTACTACAACCACCTGATGTGAAATCTGATCGCTTGGGTGAGTCATAAAGTTGGAGAAAAAGTACTTGGTCTCATTGCATAATTTTTCGAAAATTACTATGGTAATAATCCTATTATAATGATTAATGATTTTCAATATTATTAAAAAACTCAATTTAGAAAATAAAAAATCAAAATAGACTAACAAAGTTACATACCTTGTTATTGTCTTCTTACTCAATTTCCTATATATGCTCAAGTATCTACAATAAATTGAATACCACTCATCACTCAAAAAATTAAAACTTTCACTTCTACAAAATCCTATAGAAATAAACAAATCGAGAAGTACAAAAAAAAGAAGAAAGAGATAAGAAACTAGCCCTAGTAATTCCCTCACAAAAGAGTTTGCTGAGTCTACTGAAGATGTTCCTATTGTAGACGATTATGATGACAATGATAAGGAATTGGCCTTAGTAATTCATTCACTGGAAGTGAGCACGGTTTTCGATGCTATACAAGTCAACTACGGTGATTCCTTATACAACATTATGGATGCCTTGAAACTGAAGAATAAGGAAGAAATTGAAAAAAGATTGTGCCATAGCAATGGGAAGAAGACTAAAAAGGAAGGCCGTATTCAAAGGGAGCTTGATAATCTAGTAGGAAACATTAACTATGACAGAGTGGAGATAAGCTCTACACTTCGTGCTCATTTTGAGCCGATCGGTTCTATGTCTGCTGATCGATTTAAGATCAACAAACATATAGAGGGATACCTAACGGAATGAAGATTCTTTGTTGGAATGTCAGGGTTCTCAATAGTGTATCCCATAAGACAAATGTGCTTTTTTTTTACAATAAAGTAAGTCCGAATCTCTTGTTGCTTCAGGCAAGTAAATTGGAGGCTTTGGATACCACTCATGCTCGTCTGGTTTGGGGTAACAGGCCTTTAGACGTTTTGGGAGTGGATGCTTCAGGGGCGTCAAGTGGCATATGGTTGCTTTGGGACCCTTCTTTTTTGATAGCTTCTCAGCACTTTATTACTCACATTTTTAGTTGTTTTTCAAGGACCTTTGGATAGCTTTTCTTAGTGTTTATATGTAGTTTATGGTCCTAATTGATCAGATGAAACATATGCTTTTTTTTATGAACTCTTTGTTGCTATTCGCACTTTCAATTTGTCGTGGTGTGTTTGTGATGATTTTAACATCATCCAATTGGCCTAGTGAATCCTTTTCCAATCCTTGTTTATCTCATTGCATGTGTCTTTTTGAATCATATATTCAGCAACACGAATTGATTGATATTTTCTTTCAATAGGAGCTAATTTCACTTGGTCGAATCACAATTTGAGTGACCTTGTTCTCATTAGACTGGATAGATTTTTAGCTACATTTGAGTTTATTAATCTATTTTCAAAGTAGGGGGTGAAAGCTTTACCCACAATTGCCTCAAACCATGTGCTTTTACACCTAAATTCGAATGATTCTTCTTTTGGTCCCGCCTCCTTTAGATTTGATTTGACTTGGCTTTCAGAGCGTTCTCTTATTTATTTAGTTGATGAATTCTGGAAAGATACAGTAGTAGATGGTTGGAAAGGTTTTCAATTGACCAAAAAATTACAATTGGTGAAAGAAAAAATAATTTTTTGGAGAAAATCTGTGTGGGGCGTTTTGCAATCTAAAATTGGTGAGACGAGAAGTCACATTGAGGATATGGACAATTTGCAGTTTATGGGAAACTTCTTAAACCACTAACAAGTCAGTAATAAAAGTTTATGGGTGGCTAAGTACAAGGAATTACTCAAGTTGGAAGAGATTCATTGGAGACAAAGATCTTGGGTGAAGTAGTTGAAAGAAGGGGATAAAAATACGAAATTCTTCCATGTTGTTGCTAATGCTCGAAAAAAGGGCAATTCTATCCAAAATCTGAAAGTTCAAGGGCTAGAATGTGAAAGTGGAGCAGGCTTAGAAAATGCTTTGGTAAGTCACTTTAAGGAGGCTTTCTTAGCTGATAATGAGATAAATATGCCTATTCAACATTTACTGTTTGTGAAACTACCCCTAGTAATTTGGCTAAAAAGAAGATTTGAGGAACAAGAAATTAAGGACACAATTTTTAGTATTGGGAGTGACAGAGCACTAGGACCTGATGGTTTTCTTTTAGTCATTCTTTCAAACATTTTGAGATTTCCTGAAAGATAACATGGTTCAATTGTTGGAGGAAGTCTATTGGAGAGATAGAATTAATGTGGTAGTGAATTCCACATTCATTGCCCTTATTCTTAAGAAAAAGGTAATTGAGGATGTGAAAGACATCCGCCCCATCAACTTATTGGGTAGTCTTTATAAAATCATTGCAAAGATACTTGCCAATAGATTACAAAATGTGATCCACTTGGTTATTTGAAGTCCTCAATCTGCTTTCCTAAAAGAATGACAAATTATGGATAGCATTCTAGTAGCTCAAGAATGTATTCACTCCATAATCAAAGAGAAAAAACTGAGTCTACTTTGTACGATGGATTTTGAAAAAGTCTACGATAAGGTGGATTGGAAAGTGCTCCAAAGTATCATGGGCTCAATGAATTTTAGATTGAGATGGAGGATCTGGATTGAGGGATGTCTTTCATCTTCTCACTTATCAATTCTTACGAATGGTAAAACAACTGACATTGGTGGCATCACAGGTTCTTATTTCAGGCATTGAGGTTGGGAACAATGGTGTTACTGTATCACATTTACAGTATGCAGATGATACCATAACTTTTTGCGATCCAAATGTAATGGAAATAAGTAGATTGTGGATATTTCTAAAGAGTGTTGAAATGACAACTGGGCTGAAAGTAAAGTTGATCAGAATTGGATGTCCTCAAAACATAGTGTAGAGCATGGCTAGACTACTAGGATGTGGTGTTGAGTAGATATCTTGCAAATATTTGGGTATCCCTTTTGGGGATTCGAGGCCCTCAAAATCTATTTGGGATCCAGTGGTAGAGAGATTCAATAAGAAATTGGATTGATGGAAGGCAAAAACTTTGTCTCTAGGAGTTCGATATACACTTATCAAATCTACTCTATCGAGCCATTCAGTCTACTATATGTCTTAATTTGGAATGCCTACGCTGATTGTTAACATTTTAGAGAGACTTATGGGAAACTTTTTGTGGGGAGATGATGAAAAATAAAAAAGGACTCCATGTCGTTAGTTGGGCTAAGGTGTGCACACCTATAAAAGAAACTGGTTTGGGAATTTGTATATTGAAAATCATGAACTTTGCATTACTCTTAACATGGTGGTGGAGAGTGCATGCCCACCAATATTCCTTTTTGGTAGAAATTTTGAGAGAAAAATATGGGATCGATCAGGTTTATGGTATTATAAAAAAGCCCAAGGAATAAGGCCACTCTTTTCCATATTTGGAGGGGGATCGACTTCAAGAAACTTATACATCTTCGTCATTTTCGATAAGTAGTGGGTAATAGGGAATCTACACTTTTCTGGTATGATAAATGGTTTGGTGCTTACCCTCTTAGATACTTTTTCCATGAGGTGTTCTCTAAAGTCTCAAACCTACTAGCTACAATAAAGTAAGGTTGTGGGGATGCTCATACTAATATTGTTTGGTCATACCCACTGATACTTTTATCCATGAGTATCAAACCTTGTTGGACATGTTAAACAATCCCCAGCTTTTCCCTAATCTACATGATGATGTGATCTAGAACCTTACTACCTGGGGTGACTTTTTGGTTAAGTTTGCATATGCTCTTATATTCTGCGATCGGTATAGACAATTGGAATTAAGACTTTCCCAGACAAAGAAACTTCATATTCTACTTAAAAATTCAGTTGTTTCTATAAATACTTTGTCAAGACAAGCTAGCCACTGTGGAAAACTTAAGGAAGTGACGGTTCATTATATCAAATGTCTGCATTTTGTGCAAAGCTAGCGATGAGACGGCTCAACATTTATTCGTCTTCTACCCTTTCATTTCTAATATTTGAAATTGGGTTCGTCAATATTTTAACTTATCCATTCTAATTCAAGAATTTTGCAAACTGCTTATCACTCAATGGTTATCCCCTGGTATTCTTAAGGTGGGCAATATATTTTGGTGTTCTTTATGGGGTAAGTATCATTTGGGGTGTGTGGAAGTAGAGAAATCGAAGAGTATTTGAAGGAATATCTACTGATTTTGCTATGCTAAAATCTAACATTTTGGCCTGAGCAGCATATTGGTTTTCCTCTTACAAAGATAGTGGCTCTACGCCAAAGAGTCTTATCATCAACAATCCCGTAGCAGTTGCAACCTTGGGCAACATGAGATCTAGGTGAAGAGCTGTTGTTTGGTCCCCTCCTCCTTTATACTCAGTCAAATTGAACTTTGATGTCAGCAGCTTTGGTAATCCAAGAGCAACTGGATATGGTGGGTTGAGTAGAAATCATTTGGGTCATGTCTTGTGCTCATATTCAGGTCTGTGTGGTATTACTACTGCAAATGAAGCAGAGGCTAGAGGCCTCTTTGAGGGTTTGAAACTTCTTTCACGGTGGGAAGGGCAAAAAATTATTGAATGAGATTCAACAAATGTCATAGCTTGGAGCCGTGAAGAATTCAATGTTTCCATAGAGTCTTAGAGTACTATTTCATGAGATTAGGATCATCCTTCATTCTATCAATGCCAATATGCATCATTGCTTTCGTGAGGCAAATGAGGAGGCAGCCAATAGACGAACAAACTCCATTTCTTTTCTTGTCAATTTTTCTAATGCTTCCTCTTTTTCATTTACTGTACATCTTGTATTTTGTAACTCTTTTTTTATTTAATGGAAATGTTATATTAATGTTAAAAAAAAAGATAGTAGAGAGAGAGGGGGGGTTGCCAAGAAGAGATAGAGAGAGAGAATGTCATCAAAGAGAGAGAAAGGGACTCGTGGAGAGAGATAGATAAAAGTCATGTAGAGAGATATGAGGCAAGGTAGGAAAGAAATGCATACTAACTTCCCCATTTCTCATCTAAAAAAAAGTCTTAAAAAGTTGGAAAAAATAGAAGGGAAAGAGAACTTTTTTAACATATATTATGTTATTTCATTCCAGTTATATTAATAAAATTTGGTTCTCTATCCATAAAATGACATTCTAAAAATCTCTCCTAAGTATCTTTCATTCTCTTATCTACTCTTATCCCACGTCTTTCTCTCCTCTATCTCTGCCTCTCTCTCTTTCTCTCCCACGTATCTCTCTCTCCTCCTAAAGACGGAATCCTACACAAATAAAGATGGTAGAACGAGATGAGAATAATAGCATAATAGCTAGATATCCAAATTTATCAAATCAAATTCTCCTCATTATCTTTACATAAATTCTTTTCAAAAAATCTCTCCCTTATATCATTCAGTCTCTCTTTTATCTACACTCTAGCAATTTTTAATATTATTTTATATCTTCTCTTAGCCATAGAAATAGGAAATAAATTTTATAATTTGGCTTGAACTCTTGTAAAGTCTAGGATACCTAATCTCTCTCCTCGTTTTTTATTCTTTAATTACGTGTCCACCCTTAAACTCTGGGTTAATAACATAGTATAGATCACTGGTTTAAAAACCAGATCGGTGACTCAGATCGGGCATCTCAAAAACCTATTCAGATCGTCGAATCGGCGATCCGGATCGGGAATCGGCTGAATAGATCGGATTAAACCTTAAAAAAAAATCCAAAAAAATTATTAAAATTCATTATAAATGTTTTTTTTTAGGAATTCAATAAGAAATGGGGGTACTCCATTTAGAATTTTCATTTCTTTGCATGAATATGCGAATATTGATACGTTCTTTCTCTGCATGAACTACTATTTACCATTTAATTTACATCACACAAAAGGATAAATATAGAATTGTCATGGATTAAGTATATAATCATACATGTACTACAATAAAGCATACAATTCGTAACATATGATCTAAAAATAAAATGACAGACGACGTCGTTCTTCATCTTGGTCACGCTGGTGCCATTGATTTAATTCGCGTGACAATTATTGACTCTTTCTAAACACGAATCATCCAAATTAGTGGGCACCTGACTATACCCAAATCCTTGAGTATTTGTGTTTTGTTGTGGTCCTAATCCAAAATCCCCGAAGCTTATCCATCCTTCATGCTCACCTACACTATCGTGCTCATCCCTACCCTCTTGTTGTTGGGACTCGATATGTGAATAATTTGGTTGCGATTAGGTGGTCTCAGAATCATCATCTCTCTCATTTTCCCTTAGACCCCCTTCCCACTCTTCTTTATTAGGTACAATATCACCGACATCTCCGACGAATTGTGGATATATTGGCGGGCTGCTTCATCTTTCATGCTGCTCATCACTTTCTTCAAGATCTTCCTCATCAATAGCCTCAAGGAACGCTCTCTTGTGCAACACTAGCTCCTCTTTTTCTACTATCTATTGTTCTGCTGTGTCTGTGATAAATATTGTGTCCAAGTCTATCTGCCCATAGTCTTCAAGCTTCATTCTTATTTGTTGCTCTGAGAGGTTTAAGTTGTAATGAACGTAGACTAATTTATGAAACGAGTCAATTCCTCCTAGTAGTGTACAACCATTGGAACGTACTCCAATTTCGCTCACAGCCAGTAGCAGAACATGTCTGCGATAGCACCTTGCTTGTTATCCTCTTTAGATGAGGTGCATCACTACCATATATCTCCCACCATTCAGCTGGATTAAAATGCAAAAAACATTATAAGGGCAAGAACAATCATAAGATTAAATATATGAATGAACAAAATATTAGTTAGGGGATAACCTAGATCCATCTTAGTTTGAGAATTCTTGGCAAGTCTAGTTCCGAAGGATCCTATAGCAGCCCTAGACATAGCAAGCTAAAACAAAATATTTCGTTTTAGTGCATTATTCCTCATGAATATAACAACTCAATCAAGTTCTCACCCAAATATTAAATAATACCTCTTGTATTGCTGCTACCTGATTTTGATGGCTTCTCTCCATCCTGGCAATAGGGTATCTGATCCCTTCCATAATCTTGTGGGGATGTTCAGGTGTCAAATAGAAAAATTTTGGGTTGAAGTAATAACCTAAAAAATATATAGATAGAGAAATTTCATTTAAAATTTCATAAAAAAATAATTTAGAATGAAACATTCTAATGATATAAATATATATTTACCTGCATAATGAATTGGACGTCCAAATTTGGTGTTCCACCTTATTTCTATAATCTCGATCACTTTACTAGCAAAACTACACTTCTCCTCAATAGCTGATTTGACCCTCTCGATACCTTCATAAAGGATGCCCATGGTAGCTTTCTTGTCAGCATCCCCCATTCTTAACATCGTGACCAAAGGGGCAGTGGCCTTTATGATACTGGAACATCGAGACCAGAACATCCTATTTGAGACTATGCCGTCCACTTTGAGCCCGGTATTGGACTTCGAGAGGCGGTCATTTAACCACTCTTCACTGGTAAACAATCTTTTTATTGCACCTTTAGATTCCCGAATGGAGTCCACAGCCAAGTAATCTGTCGCACCGCTGGTTATGGCATGCCTGATTATCTCTTTTTTCTTAGACTATTCTCTGAAAAAAATAAATTGTTGGAATGGCTATATATAAATTTTAACACCAATCTCGCTTCCTGTAGAGTCTCCTTCACAATTTTAATCTCACCGATCTCCTCTAACATAAGATCGATGTTGTGTGCAGCGCACGTGGTCCATACTATATGCTTCCTCTTATCCATCAACTTGCTGCCCGCAGAAACACATGCATGTGCATTGTCCGTAATAAACTGGACTACATGCTTATCTCCCACCTCCTCCATTATTTGATCATATAGTCGTATGTAGAATTTTGCATCTTTCTTCGTCCTTGATACGTCTTTGCTAGACAAAAAAGCTGTAGCTTTTGGGGAATAGGCCAAGAAGTTTTAAAACTCCTTTTTACTAACTTTATTCAACCAACCATCACTCATGAGAGTAATGCCTGTTCTTGGCCAACTTTATTTATATTCTTCAATCCATTTTTTAACTTTCTCCACCTCTTCATCCAATATTGGCCCACTGAGCTTATATGCCGTCGGGGGTTTTACCCCGGGCCCGGCTCTCTGGATTGCGTTGACAATAGGTGGAAAATATGGGCTATTGGCTTCATCAAAGGGGATCCATTTATCATAAAACCATTTACCATTATATCTGCCCAACATGTTTCTCGTACCTTTCACCATGCCTTTGAGGGTCATCTGTTCTGACTTAGGCTGTGACAGAAATGGGTCTATACGACCATGACTTGTAATACTGACACTCCTAGATAAGCTAGAAACAATTTCTTCAACATCTGATTTCTCTTGATACATATTGCCGCCAATTCTTCCATACATATTTGAGCTGGGCCTGCCATACATGTTCGAGCTGGACCCGCTATGCATGTATGAGCTAGGCCCTCCATGCATGCCCATATCATAACCATCAGGCATTCTAAACTCGCGTTCCCTCTGGTCTGTTTGCTGTAAACTCATTCTTGTGGCCATCTCCAAGTCATTATTATATTGCTCTATTGGATCATTCTCGCTTGATGGCGTATATAAACTAGCTATCTCCTCATCTATCCTCTACTTTGTAATTTTTTTACCTTTGATAGCCTTGAGAAAGCCGTCATCTGCTTTCTTACATTATTAGGGATACTATTGCACACAGAAACATCTCCCTTAACTCCTGCCAAGTGTTGCTTAAACCTATGTACTCCACTACTTATCACTCTTTGGCAGTAATTACAAATAATTTTGTCTTTTTTGTTGGGGATCAAGTCTGACCCCATGTTGCCATACATGGTCTTCCGCAGATCTTGTCATGGTTCAACTGTTTTAATATGTAAATGGTTAAAAATTAACTTGACAGTTCAACATGAAAAATAATCACCATGTGTAGTGATAATATGTAGGGGTAGTTCATGAAGTTATATTTGTTGTTAATGCACTATTGACAAAAATATTTTAGTTCCTACTGGGAAAAATAATTTATTTATGCAACATTATAAATTAAACTAGCCTATATCAACCACTACATATAGAACAAAAAAATTACATTGATATAATATCAATAAAAAATATATTTACAATGGTATAATAATTCACAATGCCAATACATACGGACTTGTCACAAATCTTCATTTCGACAAACATGAATTAGTTCCTATTGAGAAAAAATATATATTTATGCAATATTATAGATAAAAAAAAAGTCTGTATAAGTCACACTTAGAATTAAAAAAAAATTACAATAATATAATCATCCATAATGCCACTACACGTATATTTGACACAAAAAACATTTACAATGATATAGTCATTCACAATGCCACAAATAAAATTTACAATGATATAGGGGCACAATCCCAACTCAATTGAAATGATCGTAAATAGTTGTACATCTCAATTACAAATATACAAGATAATATAATAAAAAATGCAAGCTCCAAATATGGCTACAACTCAATTATCAAGAACATACATCTTTTGCATTAAAAAATTATTAATAAAATTTGGAAAATGCAAGATAATATAATTATCATACATGCCACGATTTTTTTACAATGATACTCACTTTAATTCCTCATGATAATACAGTTTAACAACATGTATTTTTTGCATTAAAAATTTAAAATACACTTTTAATGCAAAACTGCATTAAAAATATAATACAGTTTAACAACATGTATTTGTTAATGTATTTTTTTGTATTAACAACAAATTAAAAAATACAGTTTTGCATTAAAAATATAATAACATGTATTCTTTTCCATAAATAATCTATCAACATGCAATTTTTTGAACTAAAAATTTAACAATAAAATTTAAAAATATTATTTAATTCCTCCTGATAATCAAAACCTGGTCATGATTTTCACAATTTTTCGAAAAATCACGATTTTTCAAAAACATTGATCATGAATTAAAAAAAAAAAAGGCAGCTCTTCACACACCCACCTAGCATCAGTCATTCCAAATAAAAAATCTGCCTCAAATCGAATAAATACATCAAATTGAATACCTGTTTTGATAAACAACACTACAAGGAATCAAAGCCCTATAATATTAACACATTATTATTAAAAAATTAAATAAAATCTATTGAATTGAGAAAAAAAAAAAAAAAACGTAGTTCTTTACAGACATCAGTAATTCAATCTCAAAAATCAAGCTCAAATTGAATAAAGTAGATCAAATTGATTACATGTGATTATAAACAAGACTATAAGGATTCAAAACCCTATAAATTTAACACATTCTTTGCAAAATATTGAGTAAAATTGATAGAATGGCGGAAAAAAAAAAAAAAAAACAGCAGTCCATTTTTTCTTCACAGACATTAGTCTTTTTTCTCAAAAATCAAGCTCGAATTGAATAAATAAAATCAAATTGAATACATGTGATGATAAACAACACGATAACGAATCAAAACCCTATAAATTTAACACATTATTTGTAAAATATTGTGTGAATTTGATAGAATGGCGGGAAAAAAAAAAAAAACACAGTTCTTACTTGTTTTTCGTGCACTCGTGCCTTCAAATTAAAAATTGATATGTATTCCTCCAAAATAATTACAAATTATGAACAAAAACTTCTGAACAATACTCTTACGATCAATCACCTTGAAATTTTACAAAAAATGATGCCCTCTTTCGCTTGAAATAAGTGAAATGGCGGAAACCCTAAAACTCACTCTTCGATCCAAATTGTTTTGATCAAAATCGGTGATTTTACTGCATTTTATTGACTGAAATGGCTGAAAAATTTGAATTAAAGCCTGCAAGATTAGATTATAAGGCTGAAAAAGATGAAAAATTATAAGAAAATGACAAAAAAAGATGAAATCCATGAAGAACACTGTGTAGCCCGTATTTTTGAGCAAGTCAATGGTGAGACTCGACGATTCACTATTGGGAATCGCCCGGTTCTATCTAGACACGGGCGATTCCCGATATTGAAGTGGAACCAGCACGGGGTATGCGGATTCTCGAGTCGAACCGGGTGAGTCCAGTTTGACTCGCCGAGTTTTCAAACCCTGGTATAGATAGATATAGATTGTGCCATCTCTACTTATTTGATTTTTTACTATATTTTTTTAAACCAAATCTAAAATATTCAAAATTATATAATTTACCTTATTGGTGATTTGTATTTTCTACATCAATTTTTTTTTCCAACTTTTCGAAATAAAATAGATTTATTACTGATGTTTTGGTCTGCTTGTATTTTATTATTCCCCAGCTTGTTGACTATGGTTTGTATTTGTACCAAAGATAACGAGTGTTATTAAATATTAATTTTGTCTTATTACTATGGGAAATAGGAAATAAATCCTACAATTTGGACTAAACTCCTCTAATATCTAGGATACCTAACTTCTCTCATCTCTGATGATAGGGTCACTTTTTATTATTTTGTCATATGTCCACTCCTTTAACTCCCTTTAACTCTGGTTTAATAATGTAGTAAATATTGATATAGGTATAAAAAATTGTGAGCCATTCTGAATGGAGGGTTAAGATTGCCCCAATCACAATGTCACGTCTCTACATTATTTTATTTTTAATTTTTTTTCTATAAATTATTTTGACACTAAATTTTGGACGTCCAATCTTCTATTAAACTCGCATTAGCAAAAAATATTAAAAAATATTTTTAATAAAATAAAATGATCAAAATACTTTTGAAAGATTCAAAAGGTATTTTGGTTATTATATTTTATCAAAAAATTATTTTTAATATTTTTTATAAGTGCGCTCCAATGAGAAGGTGGCACATGCAAAATTTCATATTCATACAACAATTCATATAAAAAAACTAAAATAAAATCCTTTGAGATGGGGGATCTAAGATCAAACAAGTGGCTCTCTTGATCAACATTAGACGGCAGGACGGTAGGTGATCTTCTATCCTCTAGCGGAAGTATAGAAACCGTTCCCATTTTATTATTTCCCCAACTTGATGGCTATTGTTTTGTACCAAAGATACCGCGAGTTGGTAAATATTAATTTTCAGCGGTAGTTATCAATATCACAATTAATTTAGGGGTGCATTGTGCTCTGTGGGGCATGAGATAGGGAGGGATAATTGTTACTTCGTGAGGAAGGAAGGTGACGACGATGAAGTGGGCTTATTTCCGAATTATTTCAGGAACCCTAATAGGAGGAGCTCTCGGTTATTACCTCAAGTACAAGATTGAAGTCCACTATAAGGTCTCCACCCCTCTCTCTAACAATCTCTCTCTAACAATCTATCTCTCTGGCAATCTCTCTCTCTCTGCGTTCGTGTAACTATCTATTCCCCAATTCGCTGATTGTTTTGTAAGTCATGAATTCAGTTGCTTCGCTCTCTCGTTCATTCTTCTCTCTTATGTAATTCATGAATTCAGTTCTCTCTTATGTGATTCATGAATTTAGTCGTTTTACTCTCTCTCTTGTGATTGTTATGGGTTCATGATTTAAATTATTCCATATGTTTTATACCTTTTATGTGATTCCATTGATAAAAACTCATAATTGCCTTCTATTAGTCATGTTTGCAGCCATGATTAATTTGGGTTTTCTTCGTTTTGGATTCTGTAATACTAATGGGCTTGCTGTTTAGTGACTTTTTACCTTCTTTTCTCGGTTAGTTTCAGTCACTTATTTTAGGGGAATTGATTAACTGTTAAAGTTATTGTTTTTAAGGTTTTGGCGATTGTTGATGCGTTTATTCCATGATTGAATTGTTTTGCAGGAGAAGATGAGAGAGAGGTTGCTTAGTTACAATAGGGAGATGAAGAAAGGAGAGACCATGGACGACACATCTGAACTTCTTTCGGACTCTTGATTAGTTATATGAGCTTGGGTGCACTCAAATTTTGGTATTCTAGGGCTTTTAGAGTAGTGGGTCTTGAGATTTTTGTGCAGGTGGTGAATTCGCACCAGTAAAATAAAATACAGAAATAGAAAACAATCATGCTAGTGGGGATTGATTTTTTCATCCTTGAATGATGCTGCTACAGTTTTGTGATCCAGCAAAACTGAAAACTAAGAAAGTATTTATCTCATCCAAACTTTCACTTATTCACATTTAGTAAAAGTAATGTCTTATATTTTTCTTTCTACTGGTGGCTGTTTTCTTACATTAAATTTGTTTGATCATGATTTTTTTTTTCCATCCATCTTTTAGATAAATTATGAGGGACCTGTTTTGTGGTGTGATTAAATTTAGACAAAATTGTTGGGACTCAATCTAGTTTTAATAATCTGATGAGATTCATTCCGACGTCTATAATCCTAGCTGTGGAGCTTGTATGGTTATGCACGCTTGTCAATTATGTGTTATCATTGATGAGTTTTAAAATCCTAACTGTGGGACATATATGGTTGCTTAGTCTTGTAAATAATGTGTTCTCGTTCGTGATTAACTGTGGAGCTCATTTGGCAGTGCAGACTTGTGAAGTATGCCTTATTTTGTAAAAAAAAGAACAAAAAATTTACCTTTTAAAAAAAATGGCCATCAATAATTCTTATTTACTTGAGGGAATGAGCCATGCATATTTCATGAACATGAGGTGCTTCCAGTCTTTCCTGTGTAAAAAATTGAAGTCAATAATCTGCAATGGGAATAATTATTCTGGGTTGACACTTTATGTTTGCAATTGGGGTGTAATATTCTGAAAGCAACATGGATAATTTACCTCGTACAAACAAAAGAGGAAAGATCCTAATTTAAAACCTTAAAACAATGCAATGGGTAAGAGGATGATTCAAAATAACATTAATTAAGTTCATGAAGAAAGTGTTCCTCTGTCATAAAGTGTATTGGAGAAGATCATGACACGGAAACTTCCAATTGGAATATTATGAAATGATTATTGGATACCGTGAAATCAACTATTCACAGTTTATCTTTGTTGTCATCCCACTGATTATTAACTTGGATAGCATTTGTTTTCTGATATAATAAGTTTCCAGATGTTGAGGTTTTTAGATGCAATCCCTATAAGACATTGCGCCTTCTAGGCTTCAGCCATGAATGGTCTCCCTAAACTAGCCTAGCAGCAGTTAGTAACACGGTGGAGTTTATCAATTTGCTTGTACAATAAGCTCTCTTCTGTAAATGGTTGCTTTCAGACTTCCATCATATGTCGATGGAAGCGCTTTTGAATGATCGTTCAATTTTGCCTCATTACATGTAGTGCTTCGAAGGCGTCTTACTTTACAACCAGTATCCTGCAATTGAAGTCCATAATTGAAAAGAAAAGGGAAAACTAAACTCATAAATTTTCTTATCCATAGACATTGTTCGCATAAGATCAATACAAGCAGTACATGCATTGCAAAACAATCAGCTATATTTCTTTTTCTTTTTTTGGTTATAATTTGACAATCCAATAGGTTATTTTTGAGGAAACCTACCATGCACATGATCCTGGTACGCTAGCTCAGCTGAAAGAGCTAAGTTCTAGGAGAAGGGCAATTGAGGAGTCTATAAATGGGAGCAGCTTCATCACTGAAGCAATAGCAAGAGAAATGTATGGAGGAATAACTTCTCGATGTCAACAGGTTGTCTTTTTGTTGCTTTTATCTTTTTTATATAGGTTTTAGAAAACCATACGATAATCTATTGGAGCATGGTGTGCGGTATTCCAAAGGGACATCCGCCATTCACTTTTGGTGGAAGATGTTGGAGATGGATTGTGCCCAAGTGAATGAACTTGCAGGCATGTGTAGGTTGATTTCTACTGTCCATTATTAGGAATGGATGGTGGACACCCTTTAGAGTACCATATACTGTGCACCATTTGATTATTTTGTACCTAACATTTTTTATCATTCAAAATTTTTTGTGCTTTGTATTAGACGAGGCGCATGGACTCTTATTTCTGATGTGTCTTCCTCAGGATTTATACAAGCTAGACCACTATATTCCTTTATTGGAGAACTTAGTGTTGCAAGTTGAGTTAGTTGGACACAAAGATCAAATTACTCAATGGACATCAGGACTCAAACTGCGATGGTCTAGTGTATTGAGTTCATCCTCTATCTTCAATCTTGGAGGTCCAAAATTCTTTCAAATCGATAGTTTGCGATTTGAACTTGGCATGGCCCTTTTCCTTTATGGTGCCTTATTACGAGAAAGAGCTTTGGAACTATTATCATCAGGTACTAAACTAAAATTGGATTTGCATAGTGTGCATACGAAATACTTCAGAGTGTATATACTATCATAAGATTCTGATTTTGTTTTGCATATTTGTGAGCTGGATTTTGCAGATCTAGTTCAAGCGGCAACTCTTTATAGGAGGGCAGCAGGGGTTTATCAGTATTTGGCTGAAGAGGTGCTGCCTCCTCTACAACCCATGCTTCCACAAGAAAGGCCCCCAGAGATTACGTCCTCTATGACTTCCATTATGAGCCTGATATGCATGGCTGAGGCACAGGTTGGTTCTTTCTGGTTATCTTTTTCCATAGGATATATTATATATGCAATTTTTTGTATTCGTTTATTTAAATAGTCACGCTGTGCATCTTTTGACCCTAATTATTTGTAGCATTTTCATTAGCAAACTAATAATTAATTCTGTTGCAGTTTGTCTGTTTTCAGTTGTTTTGAAGCAAACTAACTTCTATTCTGTTGCAGTTTGTTTACCCGTTTTCAATTTTTCATGCAAGACTTATGTCTGGTTCTTGACAAGTAGGAATGTCTTTTTCAATTATTGTTGGAAATAGTCATGCATGAAATAATTAAATAAAAAGGGACGATTGAACCCCTCCTTAGGACGATTGACCCCCTCCTTACCTTTTCCATTGTCTAAATTATAGGATTTACTCTTCTTGTTTCTTAATCACCCTGTTATCTATATCCTGGACAAGCTCTCCTTCACTTTCTCTTTCTTCCTCGCACATCAACTTCTTCCTCCCTCTCTCTGTAGCAACCTTCCCTGGATGCTTCTCTCTCTCTCACATTTCGTGAACCTCACAAGTTAGAAGAGCCATCACAAACTTGATTTTTATGATGAGGTTATTAGAGAAAAGAAGAAGGATAAATTCTGTAATTTGGACAATAAAAAGGGAAGGAGAGAGTTAAACACGCTTTTTAATTTAACTTAGGGAGTTCCATGACCACGGGGTTATTTGGGATAATAATTTTAGAGACAGGGGTTACCATAATTGGCGATTAGATGAGCTATTGGGTTTGTAGTTTGCACAAGACCGAAGGGATCAATGTCGTTCAATCACAGAACTGGGAGTTACATTGCCCTTGTTGGGTTTGGTAGATTTCCGCTGCACTACTTCTAGGCAGCCATCTGGGTGCATTTTAGTTCATTGGATTCACAGGTTAAGGCTCTGTTTGGATGGACCAAATTTTTGGGAATGGGACCGTTTTTTGGCCTTCTCCCATTTAGGGGTGAAAGGCGGCCAGGCTTGGTCCGCTCCACTGTCACAGGCACCTCCCTATTGTAAATCTAGTTATTAACTAAATGCTGTGAGAGCGTCCAAAACTCTGCGACAAAAATTACATGTTTTCCCCTTTCATAAACAACTCTCTTCCTTTATGGAGATGCTTAGCCATCCACATGGGGCCTAAAAGTGTGATCATATTGGGATTCAGCAGTTTGATATTCTCATTAGGAACCATGCTGTGGCTAGTTACTACTAGCACATGCATTATGCTATAGTGCTCTGTGTGTCGTGAAATACTACTCATTGAGTCAATTTTGAGCTCAACCAAGTCCACTTGGCTCGCTCGATAGGCCTCTTCAAACCATCATATGAACCTATTTCCTTAGTGTCTCAGCCTTTGTCAAGTTTGAGCTAGGTATCTGGATTGTTTGACATTTTATTGAGTTTTTTAGCAAATTTGAATTTTGATCAAGTTTTGACCGAGTATAACTGAGTTATGAATTATCTACCTTAAGTTCACTGTTGTTCCACAAAACTTTGCAGGGTTATATGCAGCCATAGCTGTTAATGAGTGATATTTAAGTCAATCATCCACTAATCTGTTCATTGGTTTGCTTTCAATGTATATTTGGTTCTCCATATGGTCGGTACCTACTACAAGTTGCTACTTCTCCTTTAACCAAAAAATAAAAATAAGAAATTTAAAATTTAAAATCTTGGCATATGCAAGGAGATCTGGTAGGATGATACGTTAGCGTCTCTTGGCGGTCCCTCTATGAGATCCAAGTGAGGATTTTAGGAGGTATGTGTATAGAACATGGGAAAAGTGATGGATAAATGGTGTAGACAATCTCCTTGCAGAATAGTTATCCTAGGAGTTATGGAATATGTCCTTGCAGAATGGTTCTTGAAGAATTCAAAATACGACTAAACATAAGGACTAAAGGTAGGGAATTGTAGGATTCGAGCTTGGACTTGATTGGTTACAGTGTTGACATTGCGACATTACGTCCCAAGTTTGAATGCCATTGCTGAACCACCCAGGAAAAATAAGAGGTGCAAATTGAAACTGGAGAAATGGATGCTAGGGCTTTCTGGGCATCTCTGAGTTGGAGGAACAGCAAAAAGATGGATAGGGAAACATTAAGGATGCTGTGTAGGCTGGGAGTTTGGATTCTCTTGGTGGTTTCTCCATTAGCAATTTGCAAGCATGGATTCCTTGGCATGGTTTAGCATGAAATATGCAAAGGAAAAGTAAATTAGGATAGGACAGTGTAGGGGTTTGGATTCTTCTATTGTTTCTGTCCATTAGCTTTATCTATGAAGAATTTGATGGCTATGAGGGTTGCTTGTTTGGCCTCCAAAATTTGTCACTAAAATATTATGGAAGCATTTTATTGGTCAGCTTATGAGGATTCTATAAATGACAAGCTTCAACATTGAGGATCATGGGTATATGCTTTCTCCCAAGGGGTTGCAGTGTTAGGGGACAATATCTTTAAATGTTGCAATTTTCTTTTGTGATTGTTGGGAAAGTCACCACAACATCATCCATAAGCCTTCACTTTTTTTTAAAAAAAAAAAGAAGGAAGAATTAGGTTTGGATATAATTTATCGCCATTCTAGTCTTTCCTCTTTTTTTTCTCGGCGTGATTTATTACCATGAAGGCGGTACAAGAAATGAAGGCACAGGCTTGGAGTGGTTTGCCTAAAGGGCCTTCATTTATGTAAAAGAGTGTGTTACTTCTCCAAACTGGTTTACATTATTGGTTTCGGACTGTTGGTAGTTGTCCACAGCACTCACCGCACCCCCCTTTGACTGATTCTCTCATCTATTTTCTTTCTGCCTCACGTGTTGCACGTACATCAACAGAAAAACCCCTTTCAGATAAAAAAAAAAAAGAAAAATCCCAGAGGGAGGTCTGCAGAAGCAAAAAATAAAGACAATAACATAATTCTAACTATAAGAATTTGGGAGAGAGAGTCAAAGCTTGTTTTGTGACTTCTTGGACAAATTGATAAGGGAGAGAGATGATTTAAGAGAGGAGAGAAGAACTCATCATCTTTTATATGTTTTCTTTTTTAGTTTTTTTGAATTAATTCATTACCAAACAAATAAGCCATTTTACCACCATACTTCACTGAGTTCAGGAAAATAGGTAAAGAAGGGAGCCAAAGGATTGAACCCGAGGGCTAACAAAGAGAGGGAGAGGGGTAGAAGGGAGGTAGAAGGGGCCTAAAAGAAGCCTAGGAAGAGGCTGAAAGAGAGAATTAAGAGAGAAGATATCAGAGAGAAGAGAGAGAGAGGAGAGGAGCTAGAGAGATCGAGGAGAGAAACCCAAACCCCAAGAGATAGATTTGCATAAGCAAATAGAGAAGAATGTAAAAGAGAAAAGTGCAAATTAAAAGAATTTGGGAGAGAGAGTCAAAGCCATTTCATGACTTCTTGGACGAATTAAAAGATGGAGGGACAATTTATGTGAAGAGATGTACTGGGAGAGGAGATGAATTCTTTTTTTTTTTTTTATAAAAAAGGTCATCCATAAGCTTATGTGCCTGATACGTGATTTATTGCGGATTTCGTTTGCTTGGATGGAATGACAGAGTGTTTTCCATTTCATAATGCCTACAATCCTGTAGAGACAATTAAAGGAGATGAACCTCTTCTTAGTGAATTGGTCATTCCAAAGGTCATGTCTATATGTGGTTTATGGCTTTGGCGGCTAGTTCTAGGTTTAGAGTAGAATCCTCAACATGATTCCTTGGGTTACATGAAATATGCTGGGGTCAAAAAATGCTCTGGCAGTTGTGGTCTGGAAATAGTGAAATTGGTCAAAACAAACTGTGGTTGCTACTTCTGAAAGAAAGTTACTTAAATATGTTATGTAATATTTAGAATGCAGTGGCATCTAATGTTTCATCATTTTCCTATTGGTGGTACATGATGCTTCATTATTATTTGTGAGAAATTGCTCCAAGCTTTACATTATGAGAACTTGTGCTTTTATTATTAACTCTTCGAAAGTTGTTTTCGCCCTCCTAGTTTAATTGCATGCTGATCTGGTCTTATCTTTGAGCCATAGGCTGTGATTGTAAGAAAAGCTGAAGAAAAGGAGAGTAGTGGAAGCCTTCTAGCAAAACTGCACTATGGCATCACACAGTTGCTTGATGAAGCCACATTGATCTTAAATTCAAAGGCAGATGACTGGAACGGTGTTTCTGATAAGCTTTTGGTGAGTGTGGATATCTAAAATAAATTTAGATTCAAAAAGATTTTGGTGAGTATTCTTTTTATCTGTAAGAACAGGCGGTGACAGAGAGATGTATTTCAAAAAAAATAATGATATAGTTGAGTAGTACATTTTTACCCTTGACCGAGAGCCTTTCCAGTTATGTATTTCTGTGCAGTCAGCCATCAGTACAGTTAATTAGTAGTGTGAGTATTTCCATAACTTCTGCAAAAAGGCCCAGCATGAGGTCCTATTTCCTGGAAAAATGGAAACTTCTAGACCATCGATCACAGTGACTGTTTGAAATTTTTACTTGTGGGTGTGCTTCCCATTATCTCAATTTATTATGCACCTAAGAAACTGCTAAAAATTTAGAAACTGCTTCTAAGAGTTAGAAACATGTGCAAAGAACATAAAGGAGTTCAGTAAAATTTACCGAACAAAAATCTGAAAAACCTTAATAAAAAAAGGAACTGATTCGTCATTGTTCGATGCTAATTTTAACAAATGAGCAAAGAACATAAAGGAGTTCAGTAAAGTTTACCCAAAAAACTGGAAAAACCTTAAAAAAAAAGATCTGATTGGTCATTGTTCGATGCGAATTTGAACAATGATTCCTTTCTTCTCGTGCAGGCATTCATTTCATCTTGCCGCATGCTTCATGAAGCAAGAAGCCAGAGGCATATTGCTGCCGATTTCAGGGGGGCTGATCAATTAGGATTTGCTGTTGGTGTTTTGCAGTCTGCCATGGCCAACTTGCAGGGGAAATCCCCTGGTAAAGGGTTGTGGGACTTGGTCTACCGGCAAGAGGTCGATGCTCTCAGTGAGATGCTTAGGAAATATGAGTATGAGAGAGGTTTCATATGGCACCAAAAGCTTCCTTGTGTCGAGGAGCTGCCAATTTTGGAGGGTAAGAGAATAGCGAGCGCTCTGCCTTATTCCCCCTCAAAACTAGAGAGAGAACTTGTTTTCATGCTTTAATGTTATATGGATGATTGAGAGAAATGATTGGTAAGATTGACTTATTGATAGAAAAGCGACTGGGAGAATTATGTTGTTCAGTGTTTGCCATTGATCAGAGTTTATTTTTGAATCTTTGCCTCCAATGCATCCATCTAGCTTGCGTGTATTCAGTGAGATTTTCGCAGTTTTAAGTGAAAACTGTAATGTTTGTTTCCCTTGCGTGAAGATGCGTAGATCTGTGTTCCCCATTTTCTTTGTTCTAAAGTTAGCTTTCTCCTTAGGAATAGGGCTTGGGTCAAGACAGTAGAGGCTTGGTTTTCACAGCCCAACGTCTCAAGTTCCATTCCCATGTAAGCTTGTCATCAAAAAAAAAGAAGAAGAAAAGTTGAGCTCTCCTTTGATCTCTAGACTGACATCTCTTTGTATACGTTGATGCTGTTTGATTTCAAAATTTTGTTCAGATGGTGTTCCTTTCCAATTTGTAGTAGACCAGATAAAAATTGGATCAATTATCATTGGCTCTCTTAAGGGCGACTGATGGTGCAGTGGTAGTGGTCATATAGTGGGTGGTGGTGGTCGTGATAGTGTTGCAGTACAATTGTTGCGGTTTTGTTGAAACAGGTGGAGTGGTGGTGGTCGAGATGGTGTTGCAGTACAATTGTTGTGGTTTTGTTGAAAAAGGTGGAGTGTACTGGTTTTGTTGAAACAGGTGGAGTGGTGGTGGTCGTGATGGTGTTGCAGTACAATTGTTGTGGTTGAAACAGGTGGGAGTGGTGGTGGTACTGGTGGTAGTAGCAGTGCAGAAGTGGCTGTGGCACTAGTGTGATGGTGGTGGCTTGGCGGTTGGGGTGGGGGTGCCGTGGAGGTGGTGGTGGTGGTGAGTGTGTATTAGTTTGAATTTTCACAAAACAACTTAAAAAGTGTTTTTGAAAGAATTCAAGTTTGAGATTCCAATTGTATTGGGAATTGATTCAAGATTTGTCAATCAAACACCCCTCCCGGCCAAATTACATCTGAAAATGTCTTTAAATTGGCTTATGGTATCCTATATACCATCCTTTTATCTTTTACTTCTTTATTTGATTTCTAGTGATTTTGATGGGGGTTGTTATCAAAAGGGTCACAATTACTACAACCATCCGATCTAAAATTTGATAGCTTGAATGTCAAAAAGTTTGAAAATATTTCTTTTGAAGTTTGAGCTTTGATAGCTTGGGTGTCAAAAAGTTCGAGAAATTTTTTTTTGAAGTTTAAGCTTGGTTAATGGAATAAATGTGACCATCTAATTTTACATCCAATGATCAATATTAATATTAATTGTGACTAACTTGTATCGAAGATAAATAGTTATACTTTTCTTTTTGATTGGGCGAATGGCAAAGATACCCACAACTGAACAGTGTGGTACATATAGCATGTGAAACAATCCAGTAATGCCTTCACATGCAAATCTTGCCAATGGGGCAATATCATCTATCATTTAATTTGATATTCCCCCAAGAAACAGATTATACTTATCTGAAAGGATTAAGCAATGCAAAATGGTCGCTGTCTAGCTAAGTGCAAGAGCTGGCAACTAGCTTGTATAGGCAATCTCCATGAAGTCCTTCAGTGGGCGTATATTCAATGGACACATTGCATTCACAAAATAAAATTTTTCCATTTCTAAACATTATACATTTTACACAGCATATAATGAATATATCGAACAATTTACAGAACTGATCGAGATAAAGAGCTTCACTTTCTACATCGATATTTATATGCAAGGAAACAACCGTTATCATCCAAACATAACCTCTATTGATCTCAGAATCCTGGAATTTCAAGTGGTACACCAGGTGTGGGCTCTAGCACTTGAGCACCAGGTAGCTCCTTTGACAGAAGTTCCTAGTTCAACATTGATAGAAATCCATGAGGTTCCATGTAATGGATGAGGTCCAACACGCACTACCACTAATATATGAGAGAGAGAGAGAGAGAGAGAGAGAGAGAGAGAGTACCAGGTCGAACTGAATCAATAAATTGTAAACGAGTAAAACAAAAAACCGTACTCTTTATGACATAGAAACCACCCATATTACATGATACTTGGAGATTTGTCAACATAGTGAGACACTTTGGTCAAATCATGACAAAACACATTCATAAGAACCAAAACAAAGAACATATATGAATATTTTGATAAAGAAAAATGAACTCTCACAATCTTGAACTCTCTGGATGTAATAATTCCACTGTTTTCCATTTTGCATGAAATGCACGTCAATTTTCTTAATCAACAAATTGGCGAACAGACTTGCCCAAACACACTACAAATTTGATATAGGTCCTTTATGCAACTACAAGGACAGATACTTTCTATGCCTGCAAGTTTTCTGACCAGTAATTTGCAAGTTTCTTCTTAATTGTGATCAGATAGTTTCTTAGTTACTGCCATCGATTCATATATATGGCACAAGTCATCTAAAAATTTCTAGCTCCAAAGTGGTATTCAAAAAATCGACTTCGCCAAGGTACTCAGACCTTGGCTGAGACGAGTTATTCGGCCGCGTTCGAGTAACTTGGCCAAGTTCATGACTTGTTAAAAACAAAGAGCCTAACAAAGGCAAACAAGGTATATATATAATAAGATACCTATGTCTAATACAAACGCTTGAGTAGCACATTGGGTAAAGGGTGTGGGGTCTCTTTATTAGGTTGCGGTATCGAATCCTGCCATTGAACCCCATAGTTAACATGCATACTTCTTCATAAAATAAGGCCGGGCTTATTTTTATTTTTTCAAAAATAAGAAATGCCTATTTTTAATAAAAAAAATATGGCAATGCCTGGTGGGATTCGAACTTAGGACGTGAAAATGCTGAGGCTTAAATAACAGCCAAAAAGGCCACTTCACCGCATATAATTATAAAGGGAAATATTTTCAATATATATAAAATCGGAACGTCGTACTCGGCCTCGCCCATAGGCCGAGGGCGAGGCCAAGTAACTCGACCTAGTCCGAGTCTCCTCGGTCGATTCTAAAAACAGTGCTCCAGACTTAACAAGCTAATTGATAACATCAGACGTCAGCATGATCCTAATGGATAAACAGGGAAAAGGTCTTGTATCCCTCAACTAGGAAAGTTCTAAAATAAACAGTCCGAAGATCTGAAATGGACTGATATAGATACTTGAATGTTTAAAATCTCCACACAAAACCAGACTGTTGGAACAGAAAAACAAGTATCACAGCAGTCCCACATAGGGAAAAATTATAGAAACCATCAGATATTACATGCACCTCTGCCTCGGTCCAAAAACACCGAAATTTCTAGGTTGGGCGCTGAGCTGAGCCACCGCCGCTGCATTATCTAGTGACAATATGGAATTCTATAAAGAAGTGTGAAGAAGATTTTAAACCAAGGAATTGAGTATATTGAAGACTCATTTGGGTGATGGATTGACTCCTGTTAAAAAAGGTGTAACATGACACCACCTATGAGATCACAAGTAATAGTCACTTTCATGGAACATCCCAATGTAATGGTAATTGTGTGCTTATGAAGGCTACTAGTTTGATTTAGCAAACAATAAGAGTAACTTTATATAATATTCGGGTCTTAATTGAGTAGTAGTTCCTGATGCATTTATTTCATCATTTTTACAGATTGTTAAGATATTTTACAGTGCCAGTAAAAGAATATTCATAATATATGAAAAGATTAAATAATCCTAACTGCAGATCATTTGACTAAAGTTCTAGCATATCTTCATCTATGTAGTGAATTTTCAGTATCAATGAAGAATAGGTCTCACCTTGAATGATTCCATAGTGCCTTCGGCAAAGATGATTCTAGAGAGAAGTCCTTTACTGTCAAGATCTCCATTTTTCATGGGCACAATGAACCTGACACAAGTAAACAAGTTATTTACATTACCAAGAAAAATCCTATGTTCTAAGTAGGGCACCTGGATAGAAGAATACCTGGCCTGCAATAACTTTGCTAGTTCAACTGCATCTTCTTGGCCCGATACCAGAGTAAGTGCAGGAAGAAGTTGCTTAATAACAGGTGTAACAATAATATCAGCATGTTCATTTTGTAGAAATGATTGGTCATATACACAGTGCGGCTCATAGTAAAGAGTTAAGTGCTTTTCAGAAATAATGAAGTACCTGGAATGCATTAAAACACTAATTGAAATGAACTTGAAAAGGGTGGGGATAGAAGTCACTCATTACTCCTAATAACAGTTATCCTCTTAACATACTTAAGAAAGCACCTCATATCAGATAATGATTAATAATCAAATCTAAAAAAAGTTCTTATAGAAAACAAAAGGAAACAAACACCAAACTTCAAAGAATGGCCCTTGGCCTGGGTGGTCGGCCACAATGTGATATTAAGGGTTCATCCTACCTGTTAAAATTTCAAAAAAGATAAAAAAGAAAACAAATTGAACTTTACCCATTCTCTGGACGCTGCCAAGGAGGGCCAAGAACTGGCCCAGCAGAAGCAAGAATGGTGACCTTTGATCCCGTTCGGCTTTTCAGTTCAGTACTTTGTCCAGGTTCCAGGTATGTTACCTGCAAATTTTCACAAATTAAGTCACCTGCAGATCTTGCTTATTGTTAAAAATTTAAGATATAGAATGAACTAGGGCCTATGAACTAAGTATATCATTAGGCACCAAAATCTTGCAAACCAAGCTTAAATTCATGTAGTATTTTGAAAACTGAAAATGTGCATATTGAATGAAGTAGCCTACATCTATAGAGAGATCAACAGCCAAACGGTCATGACACCTTCAAATGTAAATAGGTATTACTAATATTGCATTAGAAGGTTGATACAGGTATTTGTTATGTTTATTTTAATTGATAAGTAGGTACTTGCATCTGTAACTAGGATTAAGCGAGAGTTCCATCTAAGAATTGAATCACATGTTCCATAGATGGGTTTCTGAAATCCATTGCATTTCTATGTGCCAGCTAGCAAACAGAAAAGAGACATCGCATGCCCATTTCACTGTATAGATGAAAGTAAATAAAATCAAGCATGGCACAGCAGGCCAAAATTCTGAGAAACATCACATATAATCCGATAATTCTTTTTGAATAGCAATGTAGAAAGAATGAATAAATAATTAGGTATAAGCCACAAAATCTTTTAGGTAATAAAGGAAACGAAATGGTGAGAAATTCATAGAGGTTCTAGGACATTCTAAGAAAATCCAGAACAGGAAGCATAAGATGCATTCATCTTCTTTGCCCAATTGTTCAAAGAGGCATAGGCGGCCGCCTAGGTGGTTTGGGCTCTAGGCCGCTGAGGCACTAAGTTGGCCGCCTAAGCGGGGGCCCAGACCCAAAGGCGGCATGTGTTGTCTTTTTTATTTTGGAAAGTTGGATCCCACACACCTCCCCCATTTTATTGTATATACTACATAATAATAGTTACAAATTAATATTTTTTTTTTTGGTTTATCAATAAATTAATTACTATCACATACAAAAAGCATTTTTGATAAATTAATAAGCTTGAATTAATGCTATTTTTTGGTTTACCAATAAATTAACAATTACTGTTACATGCAAAAAGAATTTTCGATAAATTAATAGTAATAAATTAATATTATTTTTTTTGTTTACCAATAAATTAATTACTATCACAGGCAAAAAGTATTTTTGATAATTAATAAGTATGAATTAATACTATCTTTAGGTTTACCAATAAATTAATTATTATTATTACATGCAAAAAGTATTTTTGATAAATTAATAATTACGAATTAATATTATTTTTTGGTTCATCAACAAATTAATAATTACTATCACATGCAAAAAGTATTTTTGATAAACTAATAATTACGAATTAATATTATTTTTTGGCTTACCATAAAATTAATAATTAATGTTACATGGTAAAAGAATTTTCAGTAAATTAATAATTACAAATTAATTCTATTATTTTAGTTTACCAATAAATTAATAATTATTGTCACATGCAAAAAATATTTTCGATAATTTAATAATTACGGATAATATTATTCATAATTATTAATTTATCGAAAATGCTTTTTGCATGTGATAGTAATTAATTTATTTGTAAACCAAAAAAAAATATTAATTCTATTAATTTATCGAAAATTCTTTTTTGCATGTGACAATAATTAATTTACTGGTAAACCAAAAAACAATGTTAATTCGTAATTATTAATTTATCAAAAATGTTTTTTGCATGTAATAGTAATTATTAATTTATTGGTAAACCAAAAGATAATATTAATTCAAAATTATTAATTTATCGAAAATGCTTTTTTGCATGTGATAGTAATTAATTTATTGGTAAACCAAAAAATAATATTAATTCGTAATTATTATATAACATATATAATAAAATGGGGGAGGTGGGGGAATCCAACTTTTAAAAAAAAAGACAACACAGGTTGCCTTTGGGCCTGGGCCGCCTAGGCGGCCACCTTAGTGCCTAGGCGGCCGCGTACGCCTTTTTGAACATTGATAAAAAAAATAAAATGAGAAAAATAAAGAGAGATCCTAAGGAAAAAAGTGTCATGAGCACTATAAAAAGGTATATGCATCCAACAAAGGAAAGGCTTATGGAAGCCCCTAAGATTTAGTATCACTCTCACTCATTCCTTTAGGTACACTGAGGCCCAGAAAAGCGAAATGTTTGCTTGGATTTGAAGCATAAACACTCACTGGTTTGAAAAACATAGCATCAGCTTTTAAGACATAGCATCCAAATGCTATATCCACAGAATAACAAGGAAACATAACATGCAATATTTGCTTTGTTCTAGTGCCCAAGAAGGGTTTGTTACTACAGCATTTACGAAGTATGCAGGGGCAAGTAAAGGCAATCCTTGCTAAACAACTATGAATTTTCAAAGTTTAAAATTGCAGAGTTCAGACGATAACTCCTCTGGATATCGCACCCTGAGGGATTACACAAAAACCTGGAAGGATCACAGCACTCCAGGTGAGATTAAATCAAATAAAAATGTTCCCCCCCCCCCCCCCCCCCGCCAGGGATCAGGCCTAGGGACTTAATTGTATTTTATTTGAGCACGGAAATCTGTACATGTCCAACCAAAATCAGATCTACAAATAACCCAAGAAGAGGGTTTGTATATCTAATACCTAAGTGGTGATTAACCAGTGTATATCTACACTTTCCAAAAGTAAAACAGTCGGCTTTTAACAAACAGCTTAGAAAAACAGTTCCCAGCTAATCAAACCTAAAATGAAAGTGGCATCCCTCTGATGAAGGAATGATGAGTTTTATGGGTGCACGGATGAGGAATACCTCCAAACCCAAACCCAAACCCAAACCCATCGATGAAATGATCAAGCCTCAATGCAATAAAGATGAAGAATTCACAAACAAGATGTTAAGTGCCAAGCACACAAGCTCATGAGATGAAAACACAAGTTTTTGGGATTTGCATTGCAAAAGCAAATGAGAAGTTGTCAAGATTGCGCATTGAAAATCAGCTTTGACAATGAGCCTTTCAAAAGATATCAAATGACTCAAATCAATTAATGCAAAGGAAAGGAAATGAACGAGCCAACATGCATGGAAATGATAGACATTCAGCCAGCAATTTTCCATATTTAGAGAGTGGCTTGTATGTGGATGAGGTCATTCCTGTATACACCAGAGACATTCTTGCACAACGAATGATCAAGTCCTATGTTTGCCACTTAAAACATGCAATAAGTCTACTTTGGCCTCAAAATGAAACAAAAATGATTATATTAAATTTAGAGGAGTAATTTATCCAAATACCCATAAGAGATGAACCATTCAACATCCTACCATTATCATTTGATTTAATTCCAAAGTACCCATCAAACTACACATGATCATAAGTTGGAATAGTTGCAAATGGGTAAAATGTTAAATAGATCATTCTTATGGCGATTTTGATTAATTTCCCAATTTCGAGAGCCATGTGAAACTAAAAGAAACCATGTATAACAACTATGCAAACTACTCAGAAGCAAGCGACATGACAAACGGGAACCATTACAAATTTGGGAACCATCTTTGGAAGTCACACAGTTCCCACTGGATCTCCTTGTCTTGCATAAGGAAGACTCTTACCTTTGCTACTATTCTGAAAAAGGTTTGTATGGGCATGGCTTAGAGAGGCAAGGGGCATGAAGAGGGGATCATGAAAGGCTAGATGGTCCCTGTGATTGGGAGTGTCATTAGTACCATGCATATCTTAGGAATTGAGAACCCTAATTGTTAGGGATCTTGATCCCTATCTTTTTAGGAATTTTGCACCCAACCTTAAAGAGTATATAGTCTAGGCCAATACATACTTTTAAAAGTAGGGATCTCTTTATTTTTAGCAGGCAAGCATTGCAACTATATTAAATGCATAGTCGCATTTCTAGTTGGCTATAAAACCATCCGTTTGGGTGTTATCTTGGTCTTTAAGGTGGGGATCGAGATCCCAAAATTTAAAAATCGAGATCCCTATCCAGAGAGAGATTTTCTGGAGTGGGATCGAGACCAAGGTTGGGGGATCCTAGCAATTATCAAAGAACTGATTGCCTCTAAGAGAGAGAAGTTGAATGTAACCAAGAGGAAGAATCAGGACAATGATCAAGAGCGAGAAAGGGAGTACGGATATGCTGAACCTAGAAAATAATGGGTGTCTTTGTGTGTGTATCTCAACAGAGAGATAAAGAGAGAGTTGGTTTTGAGGGCTGTAACCTAAAGAAATTAATTAAAAAGTATGGACTTCTCACCTAGAGAGAGCAAGGATGATAAGGGGTGGCTTTGGGTGTAATGGCCTAGAAAGAAAAAGGAGGATTGGTTGTACTCCCTATGGTGGGCTTTGGATTAGAGAATGTGGCCTACTATAGGTATTTCTCAAAAGAGACTGGAACCTCAGCTGCTATGTTCAACTTAGATAAAATGTGACCTGCTAAAAGGTTTACTGGGAGATTTTTAGCATGGGAAGCAAATGAACAACATCAATGTAAATCCAGGTTGTAAATGTAGGTGTAGAAAAGAAATGTCAAGGTTCATCAAATGTAAATGAAATCCTCAGTTTAGGGTAGATATCGACCATGAAAAGAGATATGGGCTTTCATAAATAGTTATTATTTCTCTAAACTGTTCATTAAAAACACACAGTCTTACCTTGGTATATTTGGGAAAGGGCAGAAATACATTGGTCAGATCACTGCTTACACATCAGATATACAAATCCTCCTCTTGAGTAATTTGTAGATCTCATTTTTGTTGGACCCGTCTACCTCCTACTCACATCTTAGTTCATTTGTGAATAGGAGATCCCTAATCTCAAATAATTAGGTCCCTAGCGTAAACCATTAGGGCAAAATATCCACTCCTTCATTACGTAGAGGGGCTGTCATTTTCATACCATCATATAGGAACCTCAGAATATCAATTATGCATGTATATTTGTGCAAGTGATCTTCCACAGATAATTAGCTCTTGTAAGTGATCTTTCTATGTTGTTAAAGTGTGTAGATTTATTTTATACCACAGGATACAATTACAGTTTGATAAAGCTAATGTAGTGACATACTCCAAATACATGCCACTGTCATTCAAAGAGGATTAAAGCTTCTACCCAATTTGAAGAAATTCTCCAGAATGTGGAGCTGGGCTGGGGATATTGTTTTTTCCAAGTAAAAAAATTATTTTGGGGAACATACTCCAATAATATTTATAAGAAACACAACCCGAAATTAGTACTAGGAATAACTAGGCATTGGGTTTTGAGAAAACCCCATCAGTAGAAGAATTCAAGGAAAATAACGAAGCAGAGAATCCCGGTAATTCCGTTATCAAGAAGGAAAACTGTCATACCACCCTAGTAAAATTACACTTGGTGGAATTCCCCAACAAGTTTCAGGGGCAAGAACATTTGATTCTCTTGTTTCCACAAGATGTATAAGCATCTTTAAAAGCTATAATTTTGTGCAAGAATTAATGAGAGGCAACACTTACAAGGAAGAAGAAAAAGTTGATGATATACATTAAGCTCCGGAATTCCATGTCTAGAAAGCTATTTGAACTAAAATTGGAATGCTAAAAATGTCCAAGATATGCTGAAATATGACAAACAAATAGAAGTGAACCACCCTAATAAAATTACACTTAGTGGAATTCCCCAACAAGTTTCAGGAGCAAGAACATTTGATTCTCTCGTTTCCACAAGACGTATAACCATATTTAAAACCAATAATTTTGTGCAAGAATTAATGAGAGGCAGCACTTACAAGGAAGAAGAAAAAGTTATGATATACATTAAGCTCCTGGATTCCATGTCTAGAAAGCTATTTGAACTAAAATTGGAATGCTAAAAATGTCCAAGATATGCTGAAATATGACAAACAAATAGAAGTACAAAATTTGAAGTAACAATGGTAGCTTACGTTTCTGAACAATGAATTAAGGATTGTCTCGGCATTGGGGGTCGATAGGACAGGCAAATCAGGGAGCAGCTCCGATAATGGTCTCAAAGTCTTCACATGGCAGTGATCGTCCAGGCTTTGTGTGATTAATAAGCAATCCAATTGTGGAAGATTACGCAGCTGCCAATTTGTAAATCGTTAAAAATGTGTTTTTTTTTTTTGTGTGTGTGTGTGTGTGGGGGAGAGAGAGAGAGAGAGAGAGAGAGAGAGAGATACCTGAAAATTCTTGAGGAACTTCTTGGCTCCATCATAGAGCCATGGAATTCCAAAATCAAGGTTACCCACCAATATTGGATCAACAAGAATGTTCAGTCCCTCAACACCCCACAACCAGCTATTTCCCTGAACCCCATAAAACCCATTAAAGTAAAAAACAATATGCACAGAGTTGAAGTGTGAGAAACAAGCGCATAGACCATGATAATATACCTCCAAATAGGTTAGACTTATAATCGAATTTCCATTGTTTTTCTTCTCTTTCTTCTCATCTTTCTCTGATGCTTGCCCACCAGACACCACAGCAAACACTCTGGTACCAAATCTATAGGGAGAGAAAGAATATCAATTAGAGAGAGAAAGATGGAGACAAGCGCAAGGTTTCAGGAGCAAACATGGATGGATTCGAGAGACCTGCGAATGGGGGCCCCTCTGAGTTGGGAAGAGAGAGAAAATTTAGAGTGGCGAATGGGAGAGGAAGAGACGAAGAGCGAGGGGGAGCGTGCGTTTAGAGAGAGAATGTGAGGAACAATGGAGAGATGAAGAGAGAGAGTAGACATTATACAGAGAGAGTGAGGCTTTGCGTTCGAGATGAGTTCTCCCTCCTTACGATCCTCTCTCTCTCTCCATAAAATCCATATAGAGAGAGGAGAGTGTATGGGTGTGTGTTCCAGAAAAACGAACTCCTTTCTTGCGATATTGGTAATGGACACGGACCCTGGGGCAAAACTTGAAACTCTACAGTTGGCCCGGCTATAAATCTTGGACCTGAATACTGTTTAAATCTGGATGTGAGTTCGGGCCCACGTTTTCCAATCCATAGAAATATAAAGGGTCGTAACTCCGTATTCAAATATGGATCTGGGTTCGAGCCCGACCTTTTTCAATTTATAGAAATATAAAAGGTCATAACTCCGTGCTGGTTGGGTTTTTCAATTCATAGAAATATAAAAGGTCTTAACTCATATGTTGGGTCACGGGAAGGGTGAAATGAAAATGGTCCTAACTTTAGGCTTTTTATGCATAAAGGGGCCGCTCTATGGACTTGTACCATGCTCATTGCCAGAACTTTTTTACGGTCACACCAAGTGATGGCCCCTAATTTATACAAATATATTAATATATATTTAAATGGGTGCAGTTTGTATAAAGCCTAGGTTCTAAACAATCAAATTGGAGCCTACCTTCAAATAGTATCATGTGGTTTCATTACTAGAAATCTTTGTGATAGCCTTAAAATATATTTTTATATTTATGTATAAAGTTCAAAACTTCAAAAATAGTGTAGATTGTCAGATTTATAAACACTTGAAAATCTTGAAAATTGACGGTTCAAAAATGTATTACAAAATACACTATTTCCAAAACTTGAAATCCATTTTTTTCTCATGCCCATACATCTTGATGTCAAAATGACCAATTTGAAGATATTTGAGCATCAAAACAACCTCTTCTAATGAAATTTTTGAGGTAGGCTCAAATTTGAATGTTTAGAGCCTCGGCTCTATATAAACTTTCCCCTACTTAAATATATACATATTTTAATTTTTGGGTCGAATCCAAATCCCACATTATATTTTTGAGTCTGGGTCTAGGTCGAGGGATCCACATTAAATTTTCTATTCCCGGTTTCGATCCGATCCATTGCACCTCTCTCTCTCTCTCCATCTCTCTACCGGGGTTTAAGTCTTCTATACACTAATCCAAACAGATCTTAATCGCCCAATATCCAGGCCGACCCATTGCCCCACTCTCTCTCCCCCGCTGTCTCTCTTTCCACCACGGTTTAAGTCTCCTTTTTTGTGTGTTTGATGAAAAGTACTTGTTTTACATATTTTCTAAGCCATTACAATCTACTCTGTAAGCTGACAACCATTACAATCTACTATGTAATCCGACAACCATTACAATATACTCTGTAAGCCGCATCAAAAAAAAACAAAAAGAAAAGCAAAAGAAAAAATAAAACATAGGAGAAACTTGAACAACAATTAGATTGTTAACAGTCGCCCCCAACTTTGATAGTCCATTGGCCTCCATATTGCTTTCCCGATAGATATGTCTGACAGTATATTCAAATTCCATACAGTGAACATTCACTTTATCAATAACGCTCTGAAACTTGCATGGAATTCTGCCTCCTTATTTAATCATTTCACAATATTCATGAAGTTCCTTTCTATCTTCACTAGCCTTTTAAAATCTTTTACAAGTTTAATCCCATGTAATATTGCTTTAAGCTCAGTCTCATTCGTAGTAACAACACCTATTGATCTATAAAATTTCAAAAGAACTTGACCTTCCCAATCTCTAACTATTCCTCTTATACCTCCCTGACCAGAGTTTCCCAAGGAACACACATCAAAATTTAGTTTGATCTAGCCATTTCTAGGACACTTCCATAATCCTATCTTAATTTTCTTATCAGACGTCTCTCTAATTAACACAATTAGATTGTACATCATATCAACTCTAGAAACACCCCCCACCATATTTCATTAATGCTAACAAGCTCTGCTGCTGTCACACGAATTTTTTCTATTAGCTCATTAATATATAAACTTTTATTTTCAAAACTTCTTATATTCCTATCTTTCCATATCTCCCACATCATCGTCGCTCTTACAATTCTCCAAATAATTTTGCTTTTTTTACTCATACCAGTTATCAACCAGTCTCCCAGAAGACTGTCAATCCCCACATGACAGTTAACACTTAACCCCACCCAAGCTAGCACCCATCTCCAAATTGCTTTAGTAAAAGTGCAATTCAGAAACAAGTCATAAATAGATTCTACTTCTTTTTTGCAAAAGATGCATGCATTTACTAGAATTTGCCCTTTCTTTCTTAACATAATAGTAGTTAAAATTCTATATAGCTTTATTAGCCATAATCAAGCACAAATCTTTAAAGGAATAAGCTACTACCATAATTTTCCTGCATCTTTATAAGACCATCTAACTTTATCATCAAACAGTAATTTGTAAGCTGAACTCACCGAGAAACAACCACTTCTACTTGGTTCCCATACAATTCTATCTTGTTTTTCAGGGAATAAAAAACGCTTTGCATACTTATGCACGTCATATATTAGTCTATAACGACATCACTGATTCTTCTATAAGAATAATTCACATTCCAACTCACACAAAAACCTTTTCCAGTCACCATGTCATTGACCATGCAGTTTTTAGTATTTGTTTTTTCAAACAAATTAGGAAATTGAGATTTTAAATTACAGTCCCCCACTCATTTCTAATGCCAAAACTTTATAGTATCACCCTTCCCTACAATCTTTCTGAAATTACTAAGGAAGAAAATTTTGTGTGCCAAAATACCTTTCGAAATATACGAAATACCCTTAGTGTTAGCCTCTTTTGTAACCAAACTAAGATTCCTATCTTCCCCATACTTGTCTGCAAGTATTTTCCTCAATGGCTGATCTTTTCATGTGCACATCTCCACCACCACTTAGTAAGTAATGCACTATTCATGCATTTCAATCTTTTTATCCCCATGCCACCATCACTTATTGAAGTACAAATTTTTACTCATTTAACCAAATTATACTTCTTCTTCTCCTCAGTACCACCCCACATAAATCTTCTCATCAAACATTCCAAACTTTTAACAATCTTGCTAGGCATCTTGAACAGAGACATATAATAAATAGGAATGTTGGACAGAGCAGCTTTAATCAAAGTTACACGATCCCCCGAAGGATAGTAATTTAAATTTCCAAGAATCTCACATGTATTGCAATCGTTGAATCAAAGGGTCCCAAAGATATATTGGTTTAGCATTATCAAACAAAGGCAAACCGAGGTATTTTAGAGGAAAATAGTCAGTGCCACAGTTCATTTTCAGTGCATAATTTTTTACCTTATCCTCATTACATGCTACACCTATCAAATGAGTTTTTTGAAGATTCACTTTTAGTCTTGTAACCACATCAAATACTCTAAGGAATCTTTTAAGAGTTTGTATTTCCATCTCATTTGCGCCATAAAAATTAAAGTATCATCCGCATATTGCAGATGTGATACCATTGTCCCATCATCTTTCACTTCTATCACCCAGGTGCTTATGAAAAGGCACATTACATAAATTTGTAATAGGTGCATAACCTACAGTAAAAGCCCCTTAGAAATACTTGATAATTGCATCCTTCAATCCTTTTTCACCACCTTCTATTACCCATTCAATTTTAAAACTTTGCAAATTGTTAACACGTTTCCTAGCATTTACAGTTGCATGGAAAAAATGTGTATTCAAATCACCTTCTTTTAATCACCTGCCCCTTGATCTTTGTCTCCAATATGTTTCCTCTACTTTTTAACAATCATAAAGATGTCTATTCAACTCATTTATCAGTGTAACATTTCCATCTTAATAACTATTGATTCCTATTCTTTCATGTCCGACTCCCTGATATTTGACATGATGTCCTTAATATTTCTTTTATAGTTAATTACATTCATTTTTCTCCAATCCACTAACTCTTTTTTAACTTCCTAAATCTTTTTTGTAGCTACATAACCAGATCTTCCCTGAATATCATTCTTCTTCCATATTTCAGATATCAGATCATTCATCGACTTTTCATTAGTCCATGCCATCTCGAATTTAAAATATCCGTACCTACCCTTTTTTATTCACTTTCCCATAGTAATGGAACGTGATCAAAAGAACATTTAGGAAAATGCTCTAATAGATCCCATGGGGAATAGAACAACCCACCCTGAGTTTACAAGAAACCTATCTATTCTTGTCATAATGGGATTAGTAACATATTCATTAGACCAAGTAAATCTAGCACCACTTGCCGGCAAATCAAGCAAAGCAAAATCATAATTAAATTTTGAAAATTCTCTTATACAAGAAGTAATATGATGATTTATACTAGATTTAGTAGGCCATATGATAATATTAAAAACCCCACCAATTATCGAAGGCAAAATTGAACATATTCCACACATTAACAAGCTCATTCCATAATATTGTTTTGAAACTGGGAATATTCGGTCCATACACATTTGAAACCAAAAAACGAACACCATTTGGAATAAGCAATAAAACACAAGATAACGACCATTCATTTACAAAAGCCCATTCACAACAAAGAACATAAAGGTCCCACACTGTCTATAAACCCCGTGAAAAACCCAAAACATTCTTACAACAAAATATAACTGGCCAAGAACCCCAAACATACTTTACATCCATCAAACTAGGATTAGAGATCTTAGTTTCTTGAAGCAAAACCAAATCAGGGCTTCCTTTCTTAACCATAAAAAGAAGCTCTGATTTTCTTTTTAACCCACTAAGACCCCTAATATTCCAAATCAAAGTCCTAATCATTTGGAAATGGAAAGCTGACTACACTTGGTAGCATATTTGCTAACAGGCATGATTTTTACTCAACTTGAGGCATCAGGCTTTCCCGCACCCTTGTTTTCCTTCAATTTTTCTTTTCTTTTTGCTCTAGTTTTTCGACTACTCTCTTTTACTTTCTTTTTTGCTCTCTTCTTCACTGAATTCTGCATTTCCCGAACTGTATCAACAATTTCTTTTGCGGAATCCTTAGCTTGAATCTGCATAGCACCAATCATTAGATGAATATGTTCTCGCTCTTCCTCTTTTTCCACATCCTCATCTGCTATGACACATAGAGGTCTAGCATCTATCACAATTTCCTCTTCTTGTATATTAGATCCCTGGTCTTTCTCAAACACCACTAAAGGGTATTTCTGCTCCCCCTCCTTCATCTTGGAATTTCTTTCATCAATATCAATCTTGATCACTTGCTCTTCCGGCTAATCTCTTCCATCTGAACTTTTTGACAGTCTTGATTTGAAGCTTACTGCAGCTCTTCAATATGGCAATAACCTTTTCATATATCCAAATAGTGATGCTACTTTCAGCTTAATAGAACTCTACTCTAAACTCTCATCTTTCTCTTTCCATATAAACCATCCTTCCATACCATATCCCTCATTACACTGTACAGCCCGTTGAGTATGTTCCTTCCCATCAGCCGCCCTAGATGTCTTCTCAACACCATTAAAATAGCCTTCTTCCACCGCCTGTAAGGATTTGCCTGAACATTGGGATTTTGCAGTCTCATCTTGCAGATTTTGGTACTTGATAGTTGTCATGACCTCCGCACCGGCCCTGGGCAGGCCCGACAGGGCCCAGGATGGGGTTGTGACAATAGTATTGCAAGCTACAACCATTTCTTCAATCTCAAGACACATTTTCTGTTTAACCGCCACTTGTCTTCCCACATGAACTCCTTCCTTTATAGTAAATCTACCCCTCATACTTTTCCAATACCCAAAACACCCTTAGCCATAGGTAAATCAACTTCACTGTAAGATACTATCAAATGCAATCTAAGCATATTTTCAACCGTACGATTTAATCTTTCAAATTTCTATCATGCCCCTTTAGTTGCCAGATCATTTCGTCGCTCAAACCTTTATTTTGAACAGGCCCTCTACTCTGGACCCGCGTGTCCCCTCCCTGATTCAAAACCCTGTAATTTTGATTCATCTTCATCCTAAGCTCCTTCTCCCCCTCTAATGGTTGCTTACCTTTGCCTCTATCAAAAACCTCCACAATCTTTTTATTTTTTTGATTAACCATATTCCATTCACCCTCATTCATATATTGAACACATTGATCCGTCCAATGGGTTCCAGAATTTTGATTAACTACTGTATTATTTTCACAACTTATTTCCAACAAGAAATCAACTCCTTCCGCCTTGAGAACAATGTTATCAAGAATAATCACATCTTTTATCTTCTCAATCTTAATTATCAGAATACTAACATTATTACCTATAATAGCAATCTATCTCCACAAATTTACCACAGATATTGGCAATTTGTTTGAAATCCTCAAAGTTCTAGGCATGACTGTGGATGCCCTTCACAGTTAGCAAGCAACTTTCAGGCATAATTTTTGAAAAATTTAGAGATGGCGACCATTTTTAAATGGTTAAGAGACTCCCTCTAAATCTCCAGTGTCTTTTCTTTAAAATCTCACTCCCATTGTCTTTATTTGAAAGAAGAAAAAACACAAATCTATCTACAAAAAATTAACAATGAGGTTCTTCAAAAAGATTCCATACCTTCCAAGTCCATCTATCAAGGCTTCTTATATCCGATAATAGCGGTGCGTCCAATCAAAGAAGCTTTCAAAGACTGTCTTCTTAATGAGCATATATCGTCCAGAACCTTCAGAAATACAGATTCATTGACTCTCTCCACCATAATACTAGATTGCATACCCTCATTGATTTTTACACTGGCTTGAGAATTATGTCGCTCCACTTGAGAATAAGATCTTAGATCTGAATTTTGACACTACCCACCATTCCCTTTCACAACCATGAATTTTTACATGTTAACCCCAACTCATCTCTCTCTCTCTCTCTCTCTCAGCTTCTCTTTCTACTCATTTATGTTGTTTTAAACGTTGACTACTACCCAATCAATCCCCGAGCCCAATTCATTATTTTACTAGGGTTTAAGTCTTCTATTGACAAATCCATACAAATCTTAATCGCCAGATACCTCTGATAGATATTGTCTCATGGATCTATAGAATGGTGTTGGTTTTCTAGTTTCACGTACTCAAATATTGGGTTACACTCTATGTACAAAGAAACCATTTAGTTTTAGTATATGGAGGTCACAATCATTCTTTTATATTAGATTTTAAATCAAGTGGTTGTAAATGTGTCATTGCCTAGATTGAAAGTTCAAAAACCTATTTTTCAAATTTTATGACACATACCAAATCATCTAATTTGACATCCAATGGCTAAGAGTGATTGTGACTTCCTTGTAACAATAGTAAATGGTTTCGTAGTATACAATTCCTACTTTAAATTTAAAAAGTTGAAGTTTGTATAAGGCGGTCTCTTTATTATGTAGAAGGAAGGTGTACCTTTAAACTTTGTTTGGAGACGTAGTTTCGGTCTTAGAAACTTTATGATGTCTTGAAAATCTATTTTTATCCTTAGTTATAAAATTTAAAATTTTGAAAAATGATGTAGATCGAGCATATCTATAAATACTTAAAAATATAGATGGTCCAATAACTTATTATAAGATTCACCATTTTTAGGACTTGGAATTTTATTTTTTTTCCATATCCATACATCTTGAGGCTAAGATGATTAATTGGAGGGTTCTCTAATATTGGAACAGTCTCTTCTGGGGATTTTTGGGGTGTACCTTACTTCAATAGTATAAAGTTGTGACCTTATATAAACATTTTGCAATTTGAAATTATGCTTTCAATTTTGTTTGAGTATTTTTGCTTGGAGTGAGTGAGCTTGCATATCGTTAGCTAAAATAAATGTTTAAGGGGGTTCATGTGTGAAGTATTTTTGCTCAGAGTAAGTGAGCTTATCATTAGCTAAAATGAATGTTTGAGGGGGCTTCATATGTGAACAAATTCTTTTGCTCTCTCTCTCTCTATCTCTCTCTCTCTATATATATATATATATATATATATATGAAAAATTCTTTCTAACGCCTATAGGCCAAAATGAATAGTGATTTCGCCTACCTTCATCACCGTCCAAATTTCATTACGTGGTCACGATTATCCGGTAGTGTTTTATTATTTCATTTTTGTTCTACATATGAGAATGATCTGAAATTTAGAGGGTATGTACATATTACTGAGGCACATCTAATAAAAATATAAAAAAATTATCCGTAAAAAATAAATTGACCAAAATACCCCTGAATCTTTTCGAGGGTTTTTTGGTCAAATTTTTTCATGTAAAATATATATATATTTTTTTAATTTTGAAGATTCTCCTAACTTTGAAGAATACTTGCTCCAAAATTTTCAAATCATTCCGATTTGTAGAAAAAAAATGAAAAACACTACCCGACAATCTTGACCGCGCGATGAACTTTGGACGGTGATTGGGGTAGGTAAAATCACTGTTTATTTCGCCTATAGACGTTGCGCAGTATTTTCTTTTATACATATATATATATATATATACATTGCTCCGTTTGCTTGCAATATGGTTATTGATTTAATTATTTCATGTTTTAATATGCTTCTAGTCCACTATATTTTTAGGGTTTTATTGCTTGCATTTTGCTTGTTGAAGTTAATTGCTTTGATAAGAGTTGTTCAAATGTCAATTAATAACAATGTTTTAATACTAGGTCGAGGTACGTTACTCCGACAAGTCTGAGTAAATTGCTCGAGTCCAACCTGAGTCCTATATGGGCTCGAGATTCGAGAAAACCCCGATAACATCATAAGAATCAAATTTCTTTCAATTTTGAAGTATAATTGGTGCTTAATGCTGAAAAGTTGAGCAAATAAAAGATGCACAAGTCACTTGAATACATTGAATATCTAGTAGAGATTGGGGCTTCTCCAACCACGGCCGCTGGATTGAGTTGCATGGGAAGAAAGGATATGATGCTCATGCTTAGGCTTCAAAAAATTTGCGTTTCGTATCATCTATTTTTGTTTAACTCCTTTTAGAGAGAGAGGTAGATGCCAAAGAGGTTGAATAGAGAGAGAGAGAGATAGAGAGAGAGGAAGATTAGTAGAGGATTTCCCAGGAATATAGGTGGAGAACGCCCTAACTAGTAGTCTGTAATCCCTAAAAAAACCACCAAATCTACCCAAATCTAATTAAATCAGTCCAAGTCAGTATGAAGATATCCTGATTTATCTAAACCTCTCTAGAACAAAACATAAACTTTCGAAATTTTTCATATCGCGAGCTCCAACCGGTCGAAATTGTATTGGACCACCACCAATGGGTCAGGAGAAAGCTTCGGCATCGCCCAACCAAATTTGGGCTAGATATGGCTGGGCACCAATGGCTTATTGGCCTCCAACGACGCATATCATATCCCTAATTGCTCTAGATTCCAGAAATGTTTGGATGTAGGTGACATGGCTTGGGGTCCTTTTTTGGCTTTTGGATGATTCCAGACGCTATTTTGACTTTGGATATAAGCATAAAATACTCCTAATCCCGTTGAAACTAATAGATTTAGAAGCCTAAATCCCGATAAAACTAGGATCTAACCAAAGGCCCATACGAACCCCTATCTAGTCTCAAATTAGAGGAAATATTCCTCAGGTTGGACCAAACTTAGACCTCAAGTAACCCTAACCTTAGGTCATAGAAACCCCAGAAAACCCTAGTTCTCTACAACCATCAAATCTTAATTTCAAAATCAAAAGCCTCATGCCCTATGTACTTCTTAAATTCAAGCAAAACTCTAGGTTTGAAGATGAAGATATTTCAACTACTAGTCTAATCTGGGCCACTAGCTCCAAGTGTCAGCCTTAACGGACCAGATTCCAAGTCTTTCTTTCCCTTAATTATCAAGTTATTTCATTTTGTTTTATTTATTTCCTAGTTTTGATTTGATTTTTGTGCTATTTCTAGTTGGCTCTACTGACAGTGTTTGAGGAGAAGACTATTTCTACATATCCATATTCTTATGTACTGTAATTCAATAGAACCCATTGTTTCCCTATCAAAATTCAAATTGTTTAGTTTGAAACATAAATTAGAGATGATTTATTTGCGAGATTCTCTTGGATTTCGTAGTAAACGCACACACATATAAAAATTACATTATCATTAGTTAGTTTGAAAATTTTAGAAAAGGCATATTTATACTTTTCAATATTTTTGAAATCTAATCATTATTCAAAAAGTTAGAGGAATCTTTTCAAAATTGAAACTGAGTTTTGGAGGGATTTTGGAAATATAAAATTATTATTCTTAAAATTCATGAACTATTTATAACCAAAAACTCATTTTGGAATATTTAAGAGTACTTTATGATAAAAATTTTTAAAATAGTAAATTCTAAGTTCAACATTAGTGTAGTATATTCTAAAATAACCATATACGTATAGCTTTCATGTGACCACTGCGTTATAATATACTGAAATCAACCTTTTGAAAAAACCATGTTCATAACATTTATATGATCCCAAATTTTGCTCCCACACTTTCTTCATCCCAACAATCAATGCGGAAAAAAGAGAAATCAAATTTGCACCCCACAAAATGTCGGAATGAAACACTCTCAAACAATGAATCTAGACTATCCATTTGGTAAATATTGAGGTCTAGGCCGTTAAAAGTCAAATATTTTTTTTTTTGTTTCTTAGAATTGTTAACTAAATGGGATTAAAAAGACTCCTTATGAGGCATAAAGCTAATCATTTCATCAAGTGGACAACCTATATTTATTGGGCTAAAAATAGCAATTTTTATGGTTTCTTTTCATTTTTGTCATAGTCAAGTGAGTGTACATTAAAAATTTTGGATAAAAAAAGTGCTCAAAAATGATTTTTTGAAGTCTACATTTTGTGATACTATTTGAAGGTAGGCTCTAATTTGATTGTTTAGAGCCTAGGCTCTATACAAACCGCACCCATATATATAGTGAAAATCGACAGATCCATGAAATATTGAAAATCTTGAAAGCTGGCGGTAAAAAAATGTGTTACAAATTACACTATTTCCAAAACTTGAAATCCACTTTTTTCTCATGTCCATGCATTGTGATGTAGAGATGATCAATTTGAGGATATTCGGGCATCAATACAACATCTTCTAGTGAGATTTTTGAGGTAGGCTCAATTTGATTGTTTAGAGCGTTGGCTCTATACAAGCCCCACCCATATACATAGTTGTGGGGTTTGTATAGAGCATAGGCTCTAAACAATCAAATTAGAGCCTACCTTCAAATAGTGTCAAGAAATATGGTTTAAATACTGGAAATCTTTGTCATAGCCTTAAAATATATTTTCTCATATATTTATAAAGTTTAAAGCTTTAAAAATTGTGTAGATTGACCTATATATGAAAACTTGAAAATCTTGAAAGTTGACGGTCCAAAAATGCGTTACAAAATAGACTATTTCCAAAACTTGAAATCTATTTTTTTCTCATGTCCATGCATCTTGATGTCGAGATGATCAAGTTGAGGATATTTGAATATCAAAACAATCTTTTCTAGTGAAAGTTTTGTGATAGGCTCCAATTTGATTGTTTAGAGCCTCGGCTCTATATAAACTTTTCCTTTTATATATATATATATATATATATATATATATATATATATATATATATATATATATATATATATATATATATATATATATATATATATATATATATATATATAAAAGGATACTCATAGGTTCTACCTAATAAGAATGGTAGTTTAGGTCATGCTCCCAACCATAGGATCTTGATCACATAGTTGAAAGTGCATATCACTATTTGAACTTTATTGTCAAGTAGATAAACATAACATTTTATATTGATCCGATTATAGAGAAAATTTACAATTCAAACAATAACATGCATTTTCAACTATCTTAAGCTAAATGACTATTTATTTTAAGTGACAACCTATTAGTAGTTCACACACATGCACACACACACTCATATGTATAGACGAATGAGCTCAATGCTAGGTAGTTAGGGTGGTGGGTCGTCTGAACATGATTTCTTGGGTTCTATTCCTACCATAGGTGTAGGATGCAATATATAAATACAGGAGAATATGAGGTCAGCCCGCTAGCTGATAACAACAATAAATGCCTAATGGCCAAGATTGAATCTGGGCCGATCTTATGATCACGATTGTATTTCTTATTTATTTATTTTTATAGAACCAAACCACTTGAAATTTGGGGCCTCCATTATTTACAAATAGCATAATATAATAAAAATATCGAAATAATAATTCACAGAAATTAAATGCATCAAAATGCTCTTACAAATTTTAGGTTTATTTTGATCAATTTATTTTTACATATTATTTTTTTAAAATTTTTATTAGGTGCACTTTGATGAGAAAAGTGGACACGCCAAATTTTATATGTTTGAATTTGTAGAAAAATATTAAAATTATATTACAAAATACAGTCGTGATCATCAAATTGACCCCAAATTCAATATGGGTTGTTTGGCTTATAGTATTCCATTTGCCCATAAGCTCGCATGATCTTGTCCCATAAACATATACACACCGAGGATCAAGACATTTGAGTATTCACCAAGAAAAGTCAACGGAAATGGAAGAGTGTACTTCATATTTAATGCCCACTTCACTTTCATATTTAACAAGAAATTTCTTTGATTTCAGAAAACTTATTGCTAGAAAACTCCCCTGGTTAGCCACTTCGGTAAATGAAATGAGAATCATTTAAGGATGTCAAGGCGAAGAAAATCGCAGGAATCAGATTTATTTGATTAGTTGTTGATTGCAACACTATTTTCATAAGGGAAAAATTTATATACAGCCGACGCTCTAAAGTCTAAACAATCATATTCAAGCTTACCTCAAAAATTTTGTTAAACGAGATTGTTTTGATGCCCAAAAGTCTTCAAATTGATCATCTCGACATCAAGATGCATGGACATGAGAAAAAAATTGATTTCAAGTTTTGGAAATAATATATTTTGTGATGCATTTTTTGACCGTCAATTTCAAGATTTTCATAGATCTGTTGATCTACACCATTTTTGAAGCTTTAAACTTTATAAATAAAGATGAATATATATTTTAAGGCTATCACAAAGATTTCTAGTGTTGAAACCACATTTTTTAACATTATTTAAAGATAGGCTCTAATTTGATTGTTTAGATCCTAGGCTCCATACAAACTGCACCTTTTTCGTAATGGATATTGTTTGTATGACTCGATATAGAAGTGAGTCTGCTATTAAAAATTTATTTTTGAGATGGATTTTTGGACCCAATTTCTAAATATCTAATATGGAGATCATGAATATGAAAAATAAAAAAAATTTAAAAATTAAAACTAATAATTTTATGAATAAAATATTTAGACCGTGATTTATTTTTTATTTTTTGATAAACGCTACTAATGGTCCAAATAGCGTTCTTCAAAAAAAAAGGAAAAATAAGGTCCAAATGTTTTACTCATTTGCACGAGTAAGAAACAGATGTATTTCCGCAGGTCGCCCTCGTTCCGTATATGAGGTCTTTCACACTTCTCGTATCCTTTTTCATGGATTAACATCTCGAGGTCCTTTGAGGGGCATAAAGAAATCGTCTTGGTAGCCACCCACCAAACCAATACTATGGATAGGGTAAGTAGGTCCATTACCGGCTACCGGCCGGCTCCGGACCGAAGAAAAGACCAAACGGAGTAATCCCTGATCTCGGATTGGAGAAGCTAACGAGAGGAGAAGCGAAGTGGGGGACTTCTCTACCATACCTGTCTCCCCAGACATAGACTACGTATGGGGTAGTACTCTTGGAAAGAGATAATATCATTGCGTGAACATAACAAAAAGTTATTGATGTAACTCCCAAAAGCGGGTGAAGTGCGTATGCACGGAGCGAGCCAAAGAGCTCGTGAGGTCTACTCCACTTGCTATGCATCTTCTTGCTCGGTGCTCGTTGGCTACACATCAAAGCAAGCACTCGCTCAGCTAGGTAGCCAAGTCTTGTCAAAGTGGCAGCGCTATCCAATAGAAAAATTTCTTTCTTATGAGGTTTAACGGCTTTCAAATTGGACAAAACAAAAGGCAATGCGTGAAGGAAGAAGAGCATTACAAAAGAATGATCCATGGGTCACCAGCTGCTCACTAAATCTAGTTGGATAAAGTTGAGTCTACAAGATATAATACAAGGCAAATGAGACTATTGAAAGGTACTAGGCACGCTTAGTAGCAAAAGGGTACAACACAAAATATGGGCTGGACTATGAAAAAATGTTCAGTCATGTTGTAAGAGCAGGCACTATTCAAACCATTTTGGCTCAACACATGTTGCAAGAAACGGCCCTTTGAATAACAAAACTAGATGTGAAGAACACTTTTCAACATGGAAACTTCTTTTCAGTCTATGCAGCAGCCAGCAAGGTGGATCTTCAACTTCCAAATCATCTATGCAAATGAAAGAAAGCTTGATATGGGGACTCCGCAGGCATGGTTCGAGAAATTCACCAAGCTCTTGAAGACGGCTCCCTTTCTATTGTTTGTAGACGAACCACCCATTTGCATCCTCTTTGAGATAGATTCTTCATACCTCAGGGGATGCAAACATAAAAATGCATCCCCCGATGCATAGAACAATTTTCCTTTCATAATACAATCCTAACAGCGGAATAATCCAATAAAGGAAAATGAAAAAGTTGAAAAATATAGTAATTCCATTTATTTATTTATTATTATTATTATTGTTATTATTATTATTATTATTAGTAGTTTTATTATTATTATTATTAGTTTTAAAGTTTGTAACTCCACGATTATTCATCAAAATAAACTTGAAGAACTATTTTCCATCCTTGAAAGACCGCTAAAGAGGAAGGAATAAGAATACAGAAATGCCGAAAGTCAAAACAAAACATATAAAACAAAAGCCAAAAGATGTTATACTCCCAAGGTAGTAAACTGGTCATTTACTCTCTCAGGCAAAACCCCATCTAGAATTAATTTTAGGACTCCAAATTTATGGGATGTAACCTCTTCAACTCATATATTAACTTCAATGAAAAGAATAAAATTTTTTTAATTGAACTATATAATAGAAACAAAATTCAAACAAGATAGAAGAAGTAATACACTTTTCTATTTTGTTGGAATTTTGTTTTATTACTACGTACTTGAAAAAATAATGTCTCGAGAATGAATAGAGACCATCCAATTTTTAGATAGTGAGATAGAAGTGTTAAAAAATTCAAATTTAAATAATGATTCTCAAATGCTTCCTAAAATTTCAAAACTAAAGAAGTAAAAAAAAACTATGATTCGGAAGGAGCACAATATGGCTTAAAAAAAAACAAAAAAGGAGGCTCAAAAGTCAGATGCCAAAGGAAGCGTCTCGGATGTCTCATTTTAAAATGCACAAGTACACATCAAATTATCACAGCTAATACAAAACTTCAGAAAAATTACAATTGAAGGAGGGTCTTTCAAACGCAGGTGAAAGGCAATTTGTGGCTTAATCGTACTGAAACCTAAGAGCCTAATGTGCACGCACATTAGGAAAGCACGGGATAGTCCGAGCTCGGTAGAAATGCCCGGATCAAAGGTCCGAAATATTACACCTTTATTATCGAAAAATAGAATTTAAGACGTCATATTGTGGCACCTGCTATATTGAAATACTTTCTCTTTGCCTCAACTTCCTTGTGTTTATCCGGTTGCCCGTGATTCTGGACAAATCTTGATCTTTGATGGCTTTCGAAATTAAGTTCGGTTTCGGAAAATGACGAGTAGGCTGAATCCACAGGCCGAGTGCGAGGAACACAACAACATGGTGGCCTGAGAAGGAACCTTGAAACCCTCCACAACATCTTTAAAGGCAATGTTAGAGAGCACCACACCATGGAAAGAGGGCAACACACACACAGCACGCATGTGCTGACCATTGACTCCACGAAGGAGGAACAACATTTCCCATCCTCATTGTGCTGGCCCGGACGAAGAGAGGAACTTGCCCCTGATTTCATTCGCCCTTTAAACTCTCTCGCCCTTTTCTCTCTCTTGAGTTCTAGCTTTATTCTAAACCCCCCTCCCTCTCTCTCTTGAATTCTAGCTTTATTAACCCCTTTCTCTCTCTCTCTCTTGAATTCTAGCTTTATTCTAACCCCTTTTTCTCTCTCTCGCTTGAATTCTAGCTTTATTCTAAATTCTCTCTCTTGAATTCTAGCTTTATTCTAACCTCTCTCTTTCTCTCTCTCTCTCTCTCTCTCTCTCTCTCATTTCTGCTTTTAGCATATAGTGGACCTTGGCATCTACTCCCTCTCTATAGTTTTGCTTGTACCGTAGAGTGGCTTCTGGTATCTTTCATGAATCAAAAGTTTTTATGCTCTACAGGAGCGTACTGTCTATTTACTCCCTCAGCTAACTGGATCAAGTAATTTTGGGAGCCCAAATTTAGTGAACTGTTTAACCAATAGATTAAACAAACTCGAAAATCTGCACTTCAAATAAGTAATGTCTTAATATTTAACAAGTCTAATTTTTGAAGGTTAAGATTTAAATGTAAGAAAGCTCTAATATAAATTTTTCGTTTTGAAAATAAGCATTTAGTCAGTTCCCAAAATATCATATTAAAAAAAATAGTCAACCAAGGGAATATGTGTATATTATGATCCTAGGAGTGTATAGTATACATGCACCTCATACACTATTGGTTATTGTTAGGAAATACTAGGAATATATATATCTATTATATTTAGTGTTATTTCGAAATTATTACATGTATACCCATGTTGTCAATTTCATTATATATATATTTTTTTTAAACAGTCGAAACTGCCTTTTTCGTTTTTTGAAAACCCGAAATGTTTAAAGGTTTTGGTTTTTCAAAAACCAAAAAAGTCATGTCTTCGGTTTTTCAAAAACAAAAAATTGAAGATTTTCGATTTTTCAAAAACCGAAAACATCTTTCATTTTGAAAAGCTAAAAACAATCTTTCATTTTCCCGTAACTTACTGAAAAATTTATTGGAAAGAAACAAATTTTCTATTTTTCAAAAACCGAAAATTGTCTGGTTTTCAGTTTTTCAAAAGCTGAAAATTGGATATTTTTCAGATTTTCAAAAACTTCAAACAACTTATTAGAAAATTTACTGGAAAGATGTATATTTTTATTTTTGAAGAGCCAAAAATGATGTGTTTTTGGTTTTTCAAAAACCGAAAACTATCTTTCATTTTCCAATAACTTACTGAAAAATTTACTTGAGACAGATTTCTGGTTTTTGAAAAACCGAAAATGTCATGTTTTCGATTTTCTAGAAACTCAAAATTGGATATTTTCGGTTTTTCAAAAACTAAAAACTATCTTTCATTTTCTGGTAACTTATAAAATTTGTTGGAAAGAGATATTTTTGGTTTTTGAAAAACCAAAAAGGCCAATTTTCCAGTTTTTCAAAAACAATTCCGTCCTTTTTTTAAAAAAAAAAATGCTATGAAGTTGAAAAAATGGGTATACCTGTAATAATGAAAACTGTCACATAGCGTGGAAATGCTAGGAATATAAAAATGTAGAATAGTGAGATACCTAGTGAAATATAAATGGGAAAAGTTTACAAAAAGGTGTCAACATTATAATGTAGATGCAAGGTTCACCTAAAAAATCCATTAAAAAAGGTACTTTCGGTATTGAAAAATCTTGCAATCGATCATCTCAATATTGAGATATATGGATATGAAAGAAAAAGAGAAAAAAATTATATAAAGATGAGGCTCTAAACAATCACATAAGAGTGTGCGTCAAAATTTTCACTAGAAGAGGTTGTTTTGATGTCCAAATATTCTCAAATTGATCATCTCAACAACAAGATGCATGGAGATAAGAAAAAAGATGGGTTTCAAGTTTCACAAATAGTGCATTTTGTATTGCATTTTTGGACCGTCAATTTTCAAGGGTTTTAAGTTTTTATAGATATACTCAATCTACAGTATTTTTGAAGCTTTAAATTTTATAATTAGAGATGAAACTATATTTTAAGACTATTACCAAGATTTCCGATATTGAAACTACATTTCTCAATACTATTTGAAGGTGTACTTTGATTGTTTAGAGCCTCAGCTCTATACAAATCACACGCAAGAAAAAATGTATTTTAAATCCTCAAAGTAGTATACATTTTAAGTCCTCAAAATTTACCTTTTCATCTTCAATTGTGCACTCTAATAATTTATATAATTTGTTTTCAAGGACTCCTTATACGAGAGCCCTATTTGATAGTTTTGTCTTGCTCGATAAATATATAACCTTCCCAATCTAGAAAATAAAATAAGATCAAGCCTTACTTCAAATCTGAAACATGCCTCATATTTTAAACTATATAAAACATCTCTTCTCACATCCATATACTATCTGGTCATCTCAATCATTGTGTTGTATCACTGATGCCAAACTCGTCCGCATGAATATGCATCAAATCATGACATTTCAGTAAATATGATTTACAGTTCCACTACAAATAATCTTCAGAGTTCATGGGATTTCATTCCACCACCATTGCCTCATCTTCAATAATCAATATTGATTCTTCAACTTTGTCAGCCTCATTCTTAGCCCCCTTTTGTCTTTCTATTCCCAAATTGGACCCCTTCAAGGAATTTGTCATTTTCCTTCCAATGACTGAAACATTGGATGACCGGACTTGCCGCAAACCTAATAACCTTTGTCATAAAACCCCCTAGATATTGAATGAAATAAGTCTTGTCAATTGAGGAACTTCTTGATGAATCAATCCGTTCATTTGACCGGCCTCTTGCACAAGAACAACCATCCTTGAACTCATTAAACTATCAATTGTTACCTTCTTTCAAAGTTCATTTACAATGAAAGCACTACAAACTGGATCCGATTTGAGAGATTTTTCTTTCTTTCAACTTAAGGTTAATGATATAATTATAAAACTTTGGTACCGCCTTATGTTCCTCATCCATCTTCACCCCAAAACTCTAAAATTGACAAATTATGTTGTTGAACTTATTCAAGTATTCCAACACCTTCATACTATCTCTTATCCTCAAAAAAGACTTTCTTTCTCAAAAAATCTGATTTGTAAGTAGGTGGTTTGGTACAAGCTTTCTAACTTTACCCATAAATCTGCTGTCATCTTTTTTCTATTATACTAAATAATACTTCATCTACTAAATACAAGTGAATTGCGACGAGCGCTTTCATATCTAATTCTTCTCGATCATCGTAATTCGTAATATCCAATTTCTTGGATTTTCCGTATAGTGATTTGCATTTGCCTTGTTCTACGAATATGTTAATAGTTTTTCGTTTCCAAAGTTCAAAATATTTTCTCCATTCAAACTTCTCTAAGTCAAATTTATAACTTGTACTTTCTCAAAATTACTGCATACTTCCCCTATGCCCTGATAGCACTTGTTGAGAACCAAGACTTGATCGATTGCCCCTTTTTTAGCTGAACCCCCACTCAATAAATCTAAAACCTCAAGACCAACTCACGTGTTATCGGCAAATTGATTTTAAGATACCTAAACACCCAAAAACAATATTTGTTGTAATAGATTTTGAAAAAAACAAAAAGAAAAGGAAAACCATAAGAAGAAAAATAGGAAAAAACTAAAACTACAATAACACTACAAATCACAATCAAAATATTGCAACACACAAATATATATGGTTCACTCTAGGGCTACTTCCACGGGCAACTGGAAGAATTACAACATTTAGGTAAATATATAAGTTACATTACAATTGGGAAAGCATCCTTTAAAGCATGGTTGATTCCTCTTTCTACTATCGTAAAAGAACTATTGAACCAATATCCATTGTCGACTCCATCACCATGGTTCCACCTACAACATAGAATGCCAATGAAACTGCCTAAAGTAGGGCACTACTGTAGCTAGGGTTTTGTTCAGAATCTCCGATCTCGACATTAACAAGGGAGAAGTGTTTATGGAGAATGATTATTTTTATGATCGCAACAAAGGGCCACTGTGGCTGTTTGGAATGGGGATATAATCTCATCCTTTACAGTGAGCCATTCGCCTGAGAATAATGAGTCATGACACTTAGTTTGCATGCGGAAGGTCCATGTCCAATGGTATAGTTTCTCCACGCGCAAACCATGCTACTCTAACGAACAAGTATGGAAATGAATTACTAAACTAGGGTCACAAGAAATGTCGATTTAGATCGGAATCACTCAATCTAGATCAAGAATTAATGCGAGCAGTATGGTTCCTATCATACGTTGAGATTTTTTACTAGAAAAATGCATGTGCGTTGCATGGAAGCAAAATGCGTTATTATTACTCGTATAGTAAGATAACCAAATTATTAATTTCAAAGACATAGCCCATACCCATGACTCTAATTTAAGAGAAAAGCCAATTTCTAAACATCCTATTATAAAATAAATGCTAAATTCAAGGATAAATACCGTAAATCTCTCATAAACTGAAATTTTTGCAAGATTATGATGTCCTTTAAAAGGTTTAGTAAAACCTCTATCTCATAAAGAAATCTTAATTTGAACACCCTATTAAATTTGATGATTATATTCCATTAAAAACTCATTCTTAATTTGGGGATTATCTTCCGAAGGATTATTTCAAACAATTGGAGAAAATCTACATTAGATAGCATAATATGCAATAAGTCAAAATGAAATTAGGAGTCAAAAAGTAAAAGATACCTTATTGTCTCATTCTTCTCTTCCACTCTTCTTTCCGGTCTCCTTCAGTTCGATTGATCTTTTCTATTCTTCTCACTGTTATAGCCCGTGGTCGTTGAGTTTTTCAAAATGAATTACTTTTGTTTTGGACTCTCGCTCTCTATATCACTCTTTTTTTGGAAATGGTAACCACAAATTTCATTAAAAAAATGGTAACCACAAATTTCATTCAGAAAATGGTAACCACAAATTTCATTCAGAAAGGAAACGATACAAGAGAAATATGATGAGAGGTTAATTAGGTAATGGTGTAACCACTAATGATGATGTATAGCAGCCCTTTGCAAGAGAATTTGCTTCCGAGTTAATCTCTCTAAACTAATGATGCATCTCAAAAGAGCCATTAGATAAAATTGAGTTAATTTCATCAAATTGGTTGCTCAATCTGCACGGAGGTTTTCTTTCCCCTTTTTCTCATGCAATTACATTACTAGAATCGCTCTCCACAATCGTACGTCCATTACTCCCAGCAACCAATTTGAGTCCCTTTCCCTTTCGCGCTCTTTCTCTCTTTCTTCACTCTCTCTCTCTCTCTCTCTCTCTCTCATACATTTTGGGCGGGCTTCCTCTTCTTCCAGCCCATTAAGCATGCATAAAATCGCTCCAGACATTTTTTCTCTCTCTGGGATGTATTTAAGAGGCATGTATTCTCTCTCTTTTGTATATTTTGTTGGCTATTTATCTTGCATACTCTCTCTTGCAATATCTTTTTTTTTATTTTAAAACCCTTTATCCAACCGTCCATTTTTTAATGGAGGGCTAAGATTGCCCCAATCACAATGTCACGCCTGTTTTATTTTTAATTTTTGCTTTTATAAACTGTTTTGATATCAAATTTTAGACGTCCATTCCAATATTAAACTTGCACTAACGAAAAATATAAAAACAAATATTTTCAATAAAATAAAATGACCAAAATACCCTTGAAAGTTTCAAGGGGTATTTGGTCATTATTTTTTATCGAAAAATTATTGTTAATATTTTTTATAAGTGCACCCCAATAAAAAGATGGCATGTACCAAATTTCATATTAAAAAAAATTGTATTAAAAAAATTAAAAATAAAATACTTTGAAACATCGGATCTAAGATCAAACAGTGTGTGACTCTCTTGATAAAACATGGACGGCTGGATGGTACGGAAAACATAGAACTTCTATATTGTAGGGGGAATATAGAAAGTTTTTCCTAAAAAGCATGCATCTCTCTCCCATGGTATCTCTTTTAGAAAAAGTGATCACTCTCTTAAATGCATTTAAATGGCACTATGTCTCTCTCTCTCTTTCCCTCTTAGGTATTACAGGAGGCAATGGACCCAGACCCGACCCATGTTTGAGTATGGATCCAAAATTTGGACTCAAAAGGTTGGGTCTAGGTCCAAGAACACCATTTGAGTCTAGGTTCAAGTCCATGTAGCCCCAACCCGAACCTGACCTGAATAGTTATGATATTTAAATAATATTTAACTAAAAAAACTACTTATAATTGTCATATTTAAATAGGAGGTATGTTATGGTGCTTACATTATGGAGTAATTTACCATTATATTCAACAATTTTTTGAAATTTATATACATTTGTTTTGTACATAGAGCTTTTTTTTAGTAATGATATTTTTCATCATTAGAAAGGAGTGTGACATCATCTACATATGGTGTGACATCATCTACATGGAGGACACTAGTGGCATTTAATGCTCCTTGTGAGTAATATCACACCCCATATAGATGGCATTATAGCTTCTTAATCACCAAAAATACTATTAGTTAAAAAAAACTCTATGTACAAAACAATGGTATATAAGTGTCTAAAAATTGGTGAATACAACAATAAATTACTCTATAGTGTGAGCACCCTAACATAACTCTTTAAATAATGCATATGTATATTTAACATAAATATTTCATATATTTAAATATATAGATATTTTGATTTTTAGTCAGGTCAGGTCTGGGACCCACATTACAATTTTGGGTTCGTGTCTAGGGACTCTAGACTCGGTCAGGTTTGAGTCTGGGCCCAATTACTAGCCCAATAGTATATTTTTGAGTCTCGTTGCTACCCTTATTGGGTATTTATCTTTATCTTACGAAAAAGCCCTTACATGCACTTAAAAGATATGCAATCTAGGGGTTGCAACAGGTCAGGTATGGGTCAGGTCCAAAATTTGGACCCATACTTGGAACCATTAGGCCCTAAGCCTAACACGTTAGGTCCCGAGTCTGGTCGGATCCATTGCCACCTTATGACTATGATTTTGGTTTTTGTTTTGCCCTTTCTTTTACTATCATATACCCATATACCCTATGACATTGTGCTTCTTTGTTTTGGCCAATAATATTGTAAATATTGCCAATATTGAGACAATATGAATACCTACCACACACCTAAAGACACATGATTGCCATCATATACCCTATGGTATTTGGGTCTAAAATTTAGACTCATACCTAGACCAGGGATAGAATTTGAAATGATTATATTCGAGAGAATTTAAACGTGGTACCAACAGGCGATAAAATGAGAGAGAGTAGACTTAGGTGGTCTGGCCATGTCTGGCACATACCTAACAGTGTCTCTATCTCTTTCTTATGTATTTAAGATCTCTTGCTCTCTTGGGTATTTATCTTTATCTTTAAAAAAACGTAAACTCTATTTTGTACATGCAATTTGATGCATTTAAAAGATCTCTCTCTCTCTCTCTCTCTCTCTCTCTCATGCATTTAAGATCTCTCCTTCTCTTGGGTATTTATCTTTATCTTTTAAAAAAATGTAATTTCTATCTCGTACATGTAATTTGATGCATTTAAATGCCGCGAAAGGTTTCAATATTTTCCCTACAGTATAGAAGTTCTATCATCCCCTTACCATCCAGCTGTTCAATTTTGATCAAGAGAGCCACTCACCGTTTGATCTTAGATCCGACATCTCAAAGTATTTTATTTTTAGTTTTTTTATAAAAATTTTATGAAAATGAAATTTGGTACATGCCGTATTTTCATTGGGGCACACCTATAAAAATATTAAAAATAATTTTTCGATAAAAATATAATGACCAAAATACCCCTTGAAACTTTCAGGGGTATTTTGGTCATTTTATTTTATTGAAAATCTTTTTTTTTATATATTTTTTCTAGTGCGAGTTTGATAGAAGAATGAGCGTCCAAAATTTGGTTTCAAAATAGTTTATAGAAAAAAATTTAAAAATAAAAAAGTGTAGAGATGTGACATTGTGATTGGGGTAATCTTAACCCTCCATTTAGAATAAACGGTTGGATAAGGGGGAGAATAGAACTTCTATCCTGTAGGAAAAGCATAGAAAACTCGCCCTTAAAAGATGTCCACTCTGTTTCTCTCTCTCGGATGCATTTAAGATCTCTTCCTTTCTTGGCTATGTATGCTTTTCTTACACATGGCCTGACATCTTAACCATGCAGTGTTTTATGTACTATAAGTTATTTTTTAAAATTTTGATTTTGTTCTTATTTTTGATTGGCCAATTCTCTCGAGCGGATCACCGAACCGAATTACTGATCTGTATAGGTTTTCCATTGTGCAATGCAAGTCACTGATCCATTTTTTCGAATACTGGACTAAAGATAGCCGAGCATTAAAAATGTATATGGTACATGGCCTCTCACTTTGGCTTAAAACCCACCATATACCAAAGCTATGTTGGATAATAGGTCTAGTAACTCAAGTGAAAAGTACTATTGATTCTTAACCACAAGTTCAAAGGTGAGACAATGAAAATCTTCTCATAGTCTCAACCATTATCATTTTGTAGCAATTAAGTAAATAAATTTAGGTAATTGAATGATATTTGAGGGCCTGTGCTCCATGGGCTTGGCTTGCATTTCAAGCATAATCCGTATGTGGTTACTCCAGCTTCTTTGGAAAGAAGCATCAACATAGTCATAGTTAGGCCAAAAGGGTTGTTTGATAATCAAATCAAACCCTAGTTTGGAGTCCATCCTTGGGGCAATGTCCGTGTTGTTTCTAAATGCAGTGATGAGAACCTGCAATCTAACCCCAACTAACGCCTTCATGAAGCAACACACACTAAAATTTAGGGGCCCATGGAACAAGTGGCAAACTACCACTACTCGCCCTAGTGTTGTTTCTTACCAGGGTGCTAACTTTATAATGACTATTATAACCTTGATTTCCAAAAACCACCAGTGACTGAAAACCACGGCTTGTTTTGTACTTATTAATTTTATTTATTTATTTATTTATTTATTTTTATAATAATCTTTTATAATTACAATAAAAAAATAGTTTGTACATCAAGGGACACTTACTTCTACAATAGCGTCCTCTGACGGACAAAATATCTATCTTGGAAATAGATGTTACGAAATGATTTCCTGACAAAATTTTCAAATCCCCAGAGTTAAAATTATATGTCAAAACAACTTTTTTTCATGTTTTAAATTTATTTAATCTTCAAGTTAATACTTATCATTATTGAGATTATACTTTCCTCAAAATTTTGAATCTAAAATCTTCCAAAAAATAAAATTATATGTCAAAACAACTTTTTTTCATTTTTTAAATTTATTTAATCTTCAAGTTAATACTTATCATTATTGAGATTATACTTTCCTCAAAATTTTGAATCTAAAATCTTCCAAAAAAAACAGAGGCGACCGAAACCACCCCTTTTTGTGCTTGTTTTGTATTTATTATCTATTTTTATACTCTTTTTATAGATAAAATAAAGAAATAACACACTTCTATAATGACATCCCCTGACGCACAAAACATCCATCTTGGATAGATTTTAGAGAAAGGACTCATTTGAATAGATGAGTCGGCCGACTCATAGAAACCTTGTCCTTAATTTCCATTCAATGAACTTTCGAGTCGAAAGGGGTTGCTATTACAATTCTCACCGCCTTTTTACTTTTACCACCAACACATAAACAGAGGAAAATGATCCTGTAAGCCAGTGGGCTCACAAGAAAAAATAAGCCCAACGGTCTAAATTGAATCTGGGCCGATCTGACGATCACGGATATCTTGTAGTGTTTAAATTTTAATTATTTTTCTACAAATTCAAATCATTTGAAATTTTAGGAGTGTGTTCTTCTCATCAAGCCGCACCTAATAAAAATATAAAAATAACAATCTGCAAATATATTTTTGAAATAAAAATACCCCCGAAACATTACAGAGGTATTTTGGTCAATTTTTTTCATGTAAAATATTTTTTTGATATTTTTCAAAGATTCACCTACTTTTGATGAACATACATCTAAAATTTCAAGTGATTTAGATTCATAAAAAAAAAATTGAAATAATTTCGGACATCCATGATCATCAGATTGGCCCAGATTCAATCTGGGCATTTGGGCTCATTTTTACTCGTGAGCCCATTTGCTCAACGGTTCGTTTTCCATTTTTGTACTCTTTTTATAGATAAAATAAAGAAATAACACAGTTCTATAATGACATCCAAAACATCCATCTTGGATAGATTTTAGAGAAAGGACTCATTTGAATAGATAAGTGGCTAGGGGCTGCTATTGCAATTCTCACCACTTTTTTGCTTCTACCACCAACACATGAGCAGTCTCGCCACTCCCAAATAAACAGTCCTTCGTAGGAGTGCTTAGGGGCCCTTGTTGGTTGAGAAGTAGGGCAAGGGTCAGTAAAAGCTTTGTTGGGGGAATGGCAAAAGATGGTAGTTAGGAAGGAGAAACCAAGCACTTGTCTTCGTAGGAAAACAGAGAAAAACCTCAAATGAAGCTGCCCATTTGGTGTCTGAACTGAAAGCCCATTTCCCAACTGCCCTCCTTTACCCTCTTTATAAACACCCTTTTTTATTACTCGTCCTCAATCCATCCCTCTTATCTCTCTCCTTAATTTATCAGTTCCTTAATCCATAATCATGGCTCAACTACCATCTCACTCTTCTCCAAAAAGTGTTAGTGCTTGTGGACCTGCACACACTCATTCCTTCCTAGTTTTAGCAGTACCATGTGCATGCACATGGGTGTTTGTACGTGTGCAACATGTATGCATATGCATCCATGTCCGTGCACATACATGCATGCATGTGTACCACATTAACATGTTCTTTCTTTCTTTCCTTTTATTTGAATTTACCATCATGCTGTATCAATATATTCTATATTCTGTACTAACATATTCTAGTTATCGCAGGGTTCTAGCCCAAGTTCAAATTCTTCTCCACGGGGAAATTTTGCGAGTTCGAATCCAAAAAGACCAGGAAAATGTACCGAAACCCAACCATTCAAACTTCACACTCAGGTATGCCAACATCTGATCGTTGTAGTTCAAAATGTTTTTTCGTTTGCCAGACTTCTTATTAAGAGTCGGGTGTTTAAAAACTACAGCGTAGAGGGCTGTCTAAAGTAGAGCTCATGGCAAAATTGCAAGATTTGCTTGCCCAAGAGGCTAAACAGCGAGTACCTATTGCGCAAAAGCTTCCATTGACAACAGATAAATCAGAGGTACATCATATATGTGTGGATGAGTATACAAATCTTTGCATGTTTGCTCATGCGTGTGCGTATGTCCATGCATGTCTGTTCAGATGTGTGTGTGTGATTACTTGTTTAGCAAATAGTCTTGTCTTGTTTTTGTTGAGGGTTTCTTAGTTCTCAAAAATGACATTTACATATAAGTTATTAAAGTTGTTTTCAGTTTTCTAGGAGAGCCTTTAAAGAAGTCAGTTTCATGGATTACAGGTTTTGCCCAAGGGTCCAGTTAAAGAACAGACCAAGCCAATGAAAATTAAGCTTCACACACAGTTAAGAGCAGTGAAGCGAGCCGAGTTCAATGATTGGGTATGAAGAAGATAAATTGACTAGCTCAATTTCTTCATATGTATTAGTATTTTCACTCAAGTGTTGACCATATATCATTCATACTTTGTGTTATACTTTTTCCATGTTTAGTATTGAATTTTAGGGTTGGTAATTTCAATTTACTTGGTGAAGGGCTTCAATTTGGCTTGCTGAACTTGAAGTCACAAATGTAACTTGGTTTACAATCTGAAATATCCATGATGTGTTCTTAGGTTGCAAACAAGATTTATCTTCTAGAACAAGAGCGGCTCAAAGAAGAGAAGCTTCTTAAGGTATAATTTGAATTTTGAGATAATTTGCCTAATGCAACTTATAGTGAGATATCATTTTGATAATACAGTTAATGGAGGAAGAAGAAATTAAGATGCTGAGGAAGCAATTGATCCCACGAGCCCAGTTAATGCCTCTATTTGACAGGCCTTTCTTTCCCCAAAGGTATATATCCTCAAAGAATAGATGAGAAGAAACAAAAAAAACATTAGGTTCTCCATTTACAAGTACTACAACATTCAGAAAATAAAAATAAAAAGAATGATCGTTCTCGACTTATGCAGGTCGACAAGGCCCCTTACCATGCCCAAAGACCCGAGTTTTCACATGATGAGAAACCAATGCTCACACTGTGTAATACGCAGTGGACTCAACTCACTTCATCAGCATGTAGTGTAGAAAGCAAAGTGTTTTGAGAGGCTCATTGCAAGAACGTCTACCATATTTAGTGAAAAGATAAGAAAAAACAAAAAAGGAGAAGAAGAAGATCGCCACCAAGCTAACGACGAAGCATACTCGAGGCACAATTATAAACCTGTGATCTTGCAAATAGGTTGATAGAGCATGTCCATCTTCAGTGTGGGTCCTCTGCAGTCTGTGTGTTACAAACTATAGGTTTTCATCCTTTGGAGATGTACAAATGCAATGTATGCTTTTCTTAGAATGACCAGCAATCATGTACGTTATAGTAATCAATATGAGACATGATTTTAAGGAGTTTAAGCATAGAAGCATGTTTTTAAAGGAGTTCAATCCCATTTTTATTTGTATGCATTTAAAACAGACTGAGTTCCTGTTTGGATATAGACCATTTAAAAAGTAATAATATCTTTTTCCCTCCGTCCATTTAGAAGAGAAAATCAGTATAGCTTTGTTCATTCCACTTCTCATAGTTGGCCCCATTTTATAATCCTACTTCTCAAAGCCTCCAAAATATCTATAACTCTGATTAAAAGAAAAATAAAGTAAATTAAAAAGCTGTTTTTCACATATTTCCAAATGACCCCCTTACTGGAGTTTTTGGGCCGTCCAAATGGACCTTAGCATTACATTTTTAGGTTGCCCAAAAGATTATTTTTTACTCTTGTGGGAGTATATTGTCCCTTTATTCCCTTGGGCAAAACCCAATCTATGAGTAATCAAATTTTGGGACATAAGATCTTCAACTCATAGAATGATTTTGATAAAAAATAAATTCCTCTTGCACCTTCCATGTTTTTGAAAAAAAATAATGTCTCAACATTGACTAGAGACTATTTGGGAAAGTAAAATCTAAGTTTTAGAAAAACTCAAAATTCAAACTTTTTAAATTTTGAAAATAATCATCTAGTTATTCTTCCCAAAATTTGAGATCGAAAAAAATCCTAATAGGTTTTCTAAACGACAGAGCATGTATACAATACGATCTAACACGAGTAGTAGGATACACGCACGTTAGAGTCTTTAGCACGTGCGTCAACGTACATAGGTCCACCCTATAATATTTTTCCCTCTTTGGTGGGGTCTATTTTGCAATCAAACCTTAATATGGCGATCAAAAATTTATTCTGGTCGTTTCATTTTTGTGGCTTTTTTTTGTTTTTGTTTTTTGGCTTTTTGTGGAGCCCAATTTTATGAGGCTCAACTTTGTATACGGTTTGTTTTACATATAGATGTATGTCAATTTTGTACAATGAAACGCTAATTAGCGGTTAAAAAAACAATGAAAAATTACCAAAAAAAAAAAACCAATACTACGCTTTCTATGCAACTTACCCCCAACCAAACTTTTTTTCCCACGTTTTTTCTTCAAAACAAACTTCTATGCAAATACCCCGCAAGAGAAAAAGTTTATATTTTAGACCGAAATGCCATTCCTGTACACAAAAATGATTGATTTGACATTGACTTTGGACCCCAGTAGCGCATTGCTAGAGCGCACGATCACATCACTCCAGACAACTACTACATCGAAACTAAGTACTGCCGAACCGCCCTTTCATAGTGACGGAGTCCTGGAATCCAGTAACATCCATTGTCAAACCGCCCATTGCAACTGTCGGACCGCACTTTACACAGTGACAAGGCCCTACTGCCGGACCACATTTTACACAGTGCCGGAGCCTTACTACCGGACCGCATCCTATACAGTCCCAGAGCCCTACTGCCGGACCGCACTTACACAATGCCAGAGCTCCTATTTTGGTGGGATAGAGGAGAGAGAGGTGTGGGTAAGGTAAAAGTAAGGGAGGGTAGTTTAGGCATTTTTTATTTTATTTTTGGTTGGAGGGTATTTGCATAGAAAGTATATTTTGGGGAAAAAAAGTAAGAAAAAGTTAGATTGGGGATAAGTTGCATAGAACGTGTAGTCTCGAGGGTTTTTTTTGTAATTTTCCCCAAAAAAAAAAAAAAACAAAACACAATTCCAACAAGCAACTCATAAATGGGAGGAAAATATGGTTTTCTATTTTTTTCAGGGACACGTATATTGGTAATACCCCTTCCACAGGCATGTTGTCACAAGTCCTAGACCCTGAATATAAAAGTGGACAAACATGAACCTTTCACTCTTGAATGGGTGAAGTTAAATAAACGACCATATACCCCTAAATTTGGTCTATCCAAGCCAAGACTGTCCCATTTAGAGGGCGTATATTATGTTTCTACAAGAGCATAGTCAATATCTACTCAGTTAGTCAGAAATCTACTTGGGAGGATTTTCACAATTTTTAATTTTGAAAACCACTAAAGAATCGATGATTATTCTCAAAATAAATAAAACATTCATGTTTTCAGTTTTTTAACACTTAAATCTCACCCTCAAAAAATTGGATGGTCTTTGTTCAATCTCGAGATATTATTACTTTTCCAATGTACAGAGAGTATAATTAGGAATATTTTTAGGGTGTGGCCCCCTTCAATCACATCATATAGTGCCGAAACATGTTGTTTCAACATCAAAAACCTTTGTGATGGCCTGAAATTTTATTTTCATCTCTAATTATAAAATTTAAAGACTTAAAAATAGTATAGATTAAGCCGATCTATGAACACTTGAAAATCTTCAAAATTGACGATCTAGATAACATTACAAGATGCACTATTTCTAACACTTGAAATCCATTTTTTCTCATGTTCATATATCTTGAAATCAAGATAATTGAATTGAGGGTTTCCAACATCGAAACAATCTCTTCTAGTAAATTTTTGGGACGTGCGTTGATTTGATTGTTAAGGCCTCACCTTTGTGTGAACTTTCTTTTTTGTTATTGAGGTCAATCTATAGGTTGAAGATGTAACATTCCCAAAACTTGGGGTCTTAAAATTAAGAGAAAATTACATACATACCCGTTATACTACGGTTACACCAAATAGTTTCCGTTATTGCACAACTGTCCGTTTTTTACCTTTCATAACGCTCTTTTTTAAAAAAGACAACTTTGCCCTTTTTTCGGATGTTGAACATACGAAAATGTGAAATTTTTGGATGTTCAACATCCAAAAATGGGCTTACAAAAAAAGCATTCAATTTATGCGGACAGTGTATTCACTTCGTCTTCTCTATTTTCTACGGTTTTGCTCATTGTTTCAGAGTGCTTCGTGTGTGACTGATTTTGTGTGCCTATTTGATCTTCTATTGGTAAAGAATAGTAGATTGTTCTTAGATATTGATTTTCAACAGTGTACGTTATAGCATTTCTAGGATTTTGAAGCAATTTCACATAGTGAAGGTATGTGGGTCGATTTTTTATATTTAGATTGCCACCTGATTTTTGTCAAGGTTTATACTCAAGCATACTAGTAATTTCTTGTGATTTTGGTATAGCTTAATTTAATTTGTGGCTCCATTGTGATTGAATTACATATTTAAAATTTGGGGGTTTTGAGAACTTGGAATTTTGTGGTATTTGTAGAACTGTAAATTACTTAAATTTGGGGGTTTATACTCTTAGATAGTCTTAAGCATATATTTGTATTAGATTTACTGATATCTTAGTAAATTGTTGATTTTTGTAGTTGATAGATTGAGTAGCTTAAAAATTAAATTTTATATGTGATTTATGGTTTTGGTACATATTTACTTTGAATATTTTGCAAAGTATTTAGTGAGTAAATTTATTTGAATTGTGATTTATGATTTATGATTCAAGTAACAATGACTACATTTTACAAAATAATGCGTATCTAGATTTATGATTGAAGTAGACATTTACTTTAGACATATAATTGTGAATTGTATTTTTCTACAATCTTTTTTGTTAACTCAATGAAAAATTGTGTATTGATCCTAGGGATGTTAATCATACATAGAAAGACATTTCTAAGTATAAATAAATGAAACATTTCTTAAAATAGCACCATTTACAGAGTAATCGAGTACTTCTTCTTTTGGATATTTGTCAAATAGGTTATGTGATTTCGATATTTTATCACTATAATTTGTCTCATTACGACTGATATTTATATCTATAGTTAGGAAATTCGTTTTCATGTCTCTTGTGATCCTGATTCTTTCTAGTTGATCTCTGATAATGGTTGTCTTATCAGAGAAATCCTATATATTTCGTGACTAGATTTATGATTGAAGCATATATTTAGTTTGAACATTTGAACATTGTATGTGATTTATGTGACTTATATTTTGAATAGAATAATTCGTGACTAGATTTATTTGATAGCGCATTTGATTTGTGACTTAGCATTATTTCATTGATTCTTTATGCAAATTCATTATGAGGTATTGCTGTATCGAATTAATTCTATTAACTCTTTATGCAAATGTATTAGGTTATGGTCTATAACACCAGTTCATAGTCTAAAATTTACAAATTTTTTCGTTTACTAATAGCATGTCATTATTGTTTGTTCATTTGTTATCCAGTAAATATTTGTATATGTAACCTTATGATTAACATGGTGACCATATGAGATTTCAGTGAATATGAATCGTTTACACCCCGATGGAGGATACCCAGGAGGTCCTCAGGACCCTAGTTTGCTGCAAATTCATCCTGAATCTGCATCATATTTTATATGGGAAAGACATGTATATGCATATATTCATCTGCCCTTTTTATTAATTTGTTATTTTACAATAAATTATATTCAGGCTCAAACAATTTATGAGAAGTACATGTATATGTATTGGGACTAATATGTTGTGTATTTATTGTATTTCAAGAGAAAGAAGAAATTAGAATTGATGAGAAGAGTTATCAATTAAATGAATAGAGATTAATAGAAGAGCAAGTTCAATTAGTAAATGCGTTTAAGTTGGGTCTCTTGTCTGTCATTCGGGCAGGCCGAATTGATCATCTTTTGGTCTCAACTAATGTAGAGAGGTGACGTTTCATTTCAACATTCATATTGGTGAGATCACACCAATACTATTTGATGTATACGAGATATTATGACTAGTTGTGGATGACAACCCAGTTATATGTCGTTCTATTGATGACCTGCGACAATATATAGAAGACAATTTGGGTATAGTCCCTGATGGCAACTTGACAAGCCTGAGGCATACATGGTTGAAGACGAATTTTAGGAAATTGCCACCTGATGCAAACCCTGTTCAAGTTTATAGATATACTCGAGCATATCTGCTCTTCCTCATCAGTGTCACCATATTCGCTGATGCATCAGTTTCACTAGTGCCAACAAGGTACTTACAGTTTTTTGAAGATATTGAGGGAGCGAGCACATATGCTTGGGGTGCTGCAGCTCTTGCATTCCTATATCGCTCACTTGGAAAAGCTTGCACTTTCAAGCGAAAACATTTTACTGGTTCAGCCACTCTCATGCATGTAACCTTTTTTTTTGGTATGTGACATAAGCGTAATAGTTTAGACTGCTTTCTTAATATATTTAATATTTATTATATCTTAATTTATTGCAGTGCTGGTCGTATAAGCATATTATGCATATGAGGCCCATACCGCATGGTATCTCTCCAAATATGCCTAGGGCCAAAAGATGGGAGCCACCAAAGAAATATCATGGCAATCCACATAACCTAATGCCTCCCATTAAACAAGAATTTGATAACCTCCAACCTAATGAGGTTAGTATATAATTTAATATTGATTACTTTCAAATGTATTTACCTATTTATAATTACTTTTATTGACTGATTGCATATGATATAACAGGTAATTCGGAATCCCTATCTCAAGCCTGATGAGGACATTTCAAATGATAGGCATCAGGCATATCAAACTGCAATGTGCATTACAACGCTGATATTTGACAATATTGTCGAGCCATACATATCATATCTAGTGCGCGGCAATTTGGAGCTAAATAGGGCATTCCTAGGAATCCCTTAGTTGTTAGTAAGAGGGCTAGCAGACAAGGTGGACAGCGAGATTGACGAACTGTGAATGCAGATAAAATCACTCACTTGTTGTCTCGCCATGACCGCATGATGCCTAAAATTGTAGAAGATACTGATAATGGGTTGCCTTCAAAGGAGTACAAGGCTTGGTACAACCTGGTGTTTTATCCTTTAATACATAATGTCGTTAACCCACCCAAAGACATATTGCAACCTCATATCTAAGAAGAAGAAGATGTGGTTTTTGCTCATGAACCACAATATATAATGAGACCTCGAGGTTATGGGGGCCAGTTGGTACGTTTATATTAACCTACAAATTCTTATAGTATTTTATTTACCTATTAGTTCTATGAAATTTTTTAAATATATGAATTATGTAATCTTGTTTGTGCATATTAGTGCAGTTCAGGCATCTACAATCATATTAGCATAGGCACTTACACTTAGACAGAAATGGTATCCGGAAGTTTATAATCGCATTAACAACGCATTTGTAACGTTGTCTAAGTTTGTGCTTGTCGATATGGGTGACGTAGAAGCCATGATGGAAGTTTTGCAACGTCAATATAATGACGAAGGTGTACCTGATGAGGCCAGACATGATGGAGTGGGTGAAAGTAGTCGGGTTGTAGAAGACTTAGCTCCATTCACATAACCTGCAATTGAGGAACCCATAAGAATAACATATGAAAGAAACAGTATCAGCCTAAGAGAAGCCAACCAGTGTAATGGGGTCTTGACCCGTGTAATGTATTGGAACACTTGGTCATTTGTCATTTTGACCCACCCAATTTGTTGAATGAATTTTGTATTGGTCATTCCTACTTTTGCTCAAGTTTTCCTTTCTACTTTCATTTAAGCCCTTACATATTAATGGAGTTTGTGGCTTGTTGTGTATTAAAATTGTTTAATAATTTGAGTTTCTCAATGTGCACATGTGGCAGGAACATGACAGAAAAACTAAACTAGGGAAAGTTGAACATGCGACAAAAATCATGTGAACTAGGGAAAGTTGAACATGTGATAGAAACTGAATAGGAAAACAGAACAAGTGACGTGTGTCAGAAATATTTTTTGAATGTTCAAAATATCACTGTAAAAAATCCATGAACTTCCGGTTAATATCGCTGTAAAAACCCATGAATTTCCTATATTGCAGTCAATTTCAGATGTTGAACATTCAAAAATGACATATTTTCCGATGTTCAACATCCGAAAATGTGACTGTCAAAATCTAACAACTTTCTAGATTGTGACAGTGATATTTCAGATGTTGAACATTTGAAAATATGATATTTTTTTTCTCATTTCCAAACCTTGAAGTCCATTTTTTTCAGATGTTCGAATATTGAACATCCGAAAATGATATTTTCGGATGTTCAACATCCGAAAATATCACTGTCACATTCCAGTAAGTTCCTGGATTGTGACAATGATGTTTTCAAATGTTGAAAATCTAAAAATTTGACATTTTTGAAAATGAATTTGGACGTGTAACATCCGAAAATGAATTCGGATATTGAACATCCGAAAATATCACTTTCACAATCTAGTAAGTTCCTGGATTGTGACAGTGATGTTTTCAGATATTGAACATCCAAAAGTTCATATTTTCGGATGTTCAACATCTGAAAATGTGACTGTCAAAATCCAGTAACTTCCTAGATTGTGGTAGTGATATTTTCGGAAGTTTAACATTCGAAAATATCATTCGGATGTTCAACATCCGAAAATTTGACTTCTAAAATCTAGATTGGTTCATCTAGACATCCAAAAATTGTTTCGGCATTAGATTGTTCATCTAGACACCAAGATGCATGGACTTTAGAAAAAAATGGGCTTCAAGGTTTGGAAATGAGAAAAAAATGGACATGAGAAAAAAATGGACTTCAAGGTTTGAAAATGGTTTAAATATCAGATTGATCATTTGGACATCAAGATGCATGGGCATGAGATAAAAAAAAAAAATGGACTTCAAAGTTTGGATATCAAGAATAATGCATTTTTTAGGCCTTTAATTTTATAAGTGAACATGAAAATTTATTTTAAGGCTATCACAAAGATTTCCAATATTGAAATCATCTTTCTCGACACAAAGATTGGCAAATTCATAATAGTTTCAGAAGGGGCTGTAAATTCTCCATTAGAAGATTTATGACAACAAAGAATTCCAATTGTACTAACATAATTTTGACAACAAAACCAGAATAATTCACTCCATTCATTAATTCATGAAATTCATAATTCGATATAAGAATACAATATTAACATCAAGTAACTCACTCTATCGGTTCTCTGCATGTCCTCCTATTATGACCCTCTGCCTCTGCACCTCATCGTTTACACTTCAAAGGCCCTGTGATCAGATGTTCCGTCTCGGATATTCTTCGTTGCTTTTTTTGGCGTACTGGGAAAGCATGTCATCCTTGGTAGCAACATTATTCAGTTATAAGTACCTGTCAACTCAATATCATCCGAGACAAGCGTAAAGGGAGTTTCAAATGCCCTTTTAAAGTATTCCACTGTAAAATACTTAAGGCAGTACACAGTGGGATCCATATGCATATGCTGATGGCTGCAATGGCATGGGCACATGAAATGCCACTGAGTTTCCATTTTCTACAACTGCATGTCCAATGCGTTAAATCGACAACGTACTTCTTCCTAAGATAATAGATCTCAAACTGCGTATCCATGGCGAAAATAACTGTGTGCAAAAATTGAGCCTTCATCTTTCGCTTGTCAAGTAATTCTTGGGCTTCGGTACTAGCATGTCGCTCCAAGTATTACCTAACTCCATCTTCTCTTCAAACCTGGCCATCAACTGTACCCTTATTTCTTCACATGTTGTAATGATTGGCTTCTCACGAGCCAATAAAATCCAAGCATTGAAAGACTCGGCCATGTTTGAGGTAAGATAACTGTATCTAGACCCTGGAAAATAGGCTTCTGCCTAAAATTTGGGGGGAATATTCTTAATCCAGTCATATGCTTCTAGGTCGGCACATTGTATATCAAACATTATTTTTTTAAACCCAACAATGGTCGCTTTACGATCAACCTTCCAAAATAGCCTAAAAAATACTTCAGTATTTGTTGACCTCTTCATAAAGCCCTTATAGTTCTCTCCCATATGTTGCATGCAAAATTATGAAAAATATGTGGGAAAATATTTTTCTATTGCTTTTGGCGAGCTAATATAATGATTAAGGCATGCAGATTAGGGTACCCAATCAATAGCTCACTCAATATACTTAAGAACCAATACCAACTCTGGTAATTCTCCTTCTCAACCACTGCAAATGCTATTGGGAAGAGCCCATTATTTGCATCTAGCATGATGACTTATAATAAAATGCCTTGATACTTTCCTTTTAGGAATGTTCCATCAATACCAATGAGTGGCCTACATCCATTAATAAAACCCATAATGCATGGACGATAAGCAATAAATAGTCGTTTGAACGGGCATTAGTACGGATGCGAACTGCGGTTCCCGGGTTGGTTCTTCTGATCTTCTCGATATACCTGGGGAGATCATGGTATTGTTATTCATGTGATCCATCTATCATATGTCCAGCAACATCTTTTTCCTGCCAAGCTTCCATGTAGGAAAGTCAGACTCCATGATCATGTTGAACATCCTTTACAATGTCTTTTGCTTTAATTTTTGGTTGGTCAAGAAGGCGGTCTTTAATCTTTTTTGCCACCCAATCATTACGAGCTATTGGCTGATGGACCCTCCCCATTAGACCACTACATGTGTGCTCCTTAACCATAGCTTCACTTTAAAGTATGCGGTATTGCCAACTTGTAAGCACCTCACTTGCCATGTACATCCTCTGCCTTGCAACTTGCCCACACCCGTACTAATTCATTTTTGTCAAACTTTAAAACAAAATTGTTGTGGGTTGCAAAATCAACTAGATGATGCCGGCATTCATTAACATTTTCAAAAAATTGCCAAACTTTCAATTGAACCTCGTTACCAACTCCTCTACATGGACTCTCTAGTGGTTCAATATCTTCCATATCACGCTCTGGTACGAGCTCAGGGTTGGTCGCCACTTCAATGTTTTGATCTTGCGCAGGTAAAGTGTTACGACGACTGTTGACAAAAGATATAGTGTAAGATGAAGCAACAATTTATGCACATATAAGATTAAACTAAAGCAATTTACAAATGAAAAAATAAATTGTAGATATACCTATTCCTTGAAGATGGGCCCTCAGCAACAGATTCTTATTATGGTTTGGTAATATATACTACAATTCCCGACGATTCCCCTCCCAACATAAAAGATATATCAATATCATCACTAACATCAATCAAATCAAGCCCACTAGATAGATTTGTGTTGTGGTACATAATAGCTAATTTGCTTGGATCACACTTGGTTAAATTAGCAAAATAACTTTTTAGTTCATCTAAAGAACTATTCCTATTATACTTGGTGACCTTCAAGTTTCCTCCTTTCTATATTACACGTCCATCATTTGCATTCGTCTCAAATGACCCCCCATATCGGAATACCAGTTGCACTCCCTCAGTAGCCATCGTCAATACTACTGTATTAAATGAATAGAAAAATTTGTATCTAAAAAATTACCAAAAATAGAGATATTTCTAACAACTTTAGGGTTCATAAAATTGTCTATGATGAAAAATTGGACGAATTTCAGGTGAAGATCTCTCTGATTTTTGACACATTAAATTAAATAAAAATGCAATAAAAGAGTGATAAAGAAAGTGGGACAAATCGGATTCATATATAAGGCCAGATCTGCCAAAAAATGAGCAGATCTAATCTCATATCTGTGGCAGAGCCAGCATGATCCAAGACACGAAAATACAATTTTAAAGCAAATAAGCAGATCATAATGAAATTAAAACAATAAAAGAAGAATAAAAAAAGAAAGAATTGATACCGAATCAAGCCGGATGGCCAAGACTCCCGAGCCTTCTAGGGCTCGCCTGCATTAGAAACGGTCCTCTTTTGTCTCTCTGAGTCAGATATTTACCAGCAAGTCTCTAGTAGAAGAATGGCGGTTGTGCCCTAAGGGTAGATCTAGGGTGATTGTGCCCTAGGTCTAGGTTTTCCCAAATTTAGGTTTTCTCTTAGGAAGCTTAGGTTCCTGAAGCAGTTTTTAGGGTTTTTTCTTCTCTCGTGTAACTCTCTCTCTCTAGTTTTTTCACTCTAATCTCCATATGTTCTCTCTCCTAGGGTTTTGGTCTCTCAGATTTTTTATATCTATCTCCTCTCTCCTAGGGTTTTGTCTCTCTCCATCCTTCCAAATGACCACGAAAAGATAAGGGTGAAAATCCACTGAGGAGGATATACTCACATAACCTACACGTACTTATCCAAAAAATGGGTTTACTAGATTAAGTGTGATCCTAAGTGTTCAGGAAACCACAGAATTTGCCAGATTTAAAATAAGGTGTCTACAAAATCTGAATATTACATAATGGATTGAAATAGTGTAGTACCAAAATTGTGAGTAATAAACATTAAACAACAGAAAACAATAAATACTCACATAAACACAAAATAAACAACAAATTTTAATCCAAACAAACAAGTTTAACAATTATTTAGCCAAAACAAGGAATACAATGTATCAACACGATACAAACAACAAATAATTATATAAAACAAATAACTTTCATCAATATTAAACAAATTCATTTTATTAATAAAAAGTACACAACAAATATTATTAACAAAAAAAAATATCCTAAAAAATAACAGATAATAAACTTCAATTAATCAACCGTAAAAAGAAAGAGTAAAAACAGTACCAATCAATTCCAAATAGTGAGTCAATCTCTTCAACTTTGTGAGTTACTGTATTAAGGGATAGTAAATGGGGTATGATGCTTCAATGATTTTCTCAACTTTATAAAAATAAAAATAAATAAGTTTCCGCCTGTTGGTACGAAATGTTGGGGCAAAAAATTTCGGATGTTCAACATCCGAAAATCTTAGAAATTCGGATATTGAACATTCGAAAATAAGAAAAATCACTGTTGGAGCTGCGGCTATTTTCGGATGTTGAACATCCGAAAATTGCAAAAATTCAGATGTTGAACATCCAAAAAAGGGCAAAGTTGTCGTTTTTTTAAAAAAAAAGCGTTATTGGAAGATAAAAAACAGACAGATGAGTAATAACGGAAACTATTTTGTGTAACCGTAATAACGTAAAGTATAACGGATATGTATGTAATTTTTCTCTAAAATTAATCCTGATGTTTTTCTGATGGAGTAAATGGACAGTATACTCCTTTGGGATCATAGTATGTTTTGGAATTTATTAGATGAGGCTACACATTCTCTTGGCGAAAAGTACGCGCCATTGGACACCCCTACATGCAACCATCATTACTAAGGGTGGAACGGGCTGGACCAACCGTGGCCCAATCCCAGTCTTGTCCCCGTAGGGCTAGCCCAGGCTCGGCCCGGTCTTAACAGGACCATGGCCAGGCCAAGTAGGGCCAAAACTTAATGAAAACAAAATACAAGAAAAAAAGAAAAAGAGAGGGCCGGGCCAGGCCTAGTGGAGCTGGCACTGGCCCTAACCCAGCCCTTGGGCCACAGTTCATAGCCCGGGCCCTACTTTTATAGGGCTGGTCCAGGTGGCCGGGTTGGGCCAAGCCGCCCGGCCCATTGTTCATTGTTAGAGAATATTCAAAAATGAAAAACTTCCCTTTTTGGTAAATAACACAGCCTGCTCATAATTCAAGTCGCGTTGTTATGAGGAAATAACCAAATCTATAGGGAAAGGCTTTCATATTTCCCCATGTGTAAGATATATACTACCCCCATCCAGCCATCCAATTTAGATCAAGTGAGTCACTGATCATTTGATCTAGATCTAATGCCTCAAAGTATTTTATTTTTTATTTGTTTTCTACAAATTATATGAATATAAAATTTGGTACGTGTCATTATCTCAATCGGACGCACCTAAAAAACATATTAAATAAATATTTTTGATAAAATACAATAACCAAAATGCCCCTAAAACTTTTAGGGACATGTTGGTCATTTTAGTTTACAATATTTTTTATATTTTTCACAAGTGCGACTTTCAAAGAGAAGTGGATGCCCATAATTTGGAATCAAAATTTTTTATAGAAAAAAATTAAAAATAAAATAGTATAGAGGCGTGACATTATGATTAAGACCATCTCAACCATCCCTTCAGAATGGACAGTTGGATAGGTGGAAATATATATGTTTTATATAGTAGGAGAAGTATAGAAATCTTGCCCAAATCTATAAACCATACTCTTTTAACAGACGGTGTGAGAAATGAAATGTTTTTCACTTTTAGTTCTTTGGTAACTGAGAAAGTTGTTTTCCTAAAGATTCCATAAGAAATTGGAAGCCTCAGAAAAATGAGGAAGTAGAAACCTTTGGCTAGAAGCTAAGAACCCTCATGTCGTAACATGTCTGTGAAACCAGAGAAAGCTTGGGCTAGAGCTTAAGCAAAGCGAGATTGAGAGGGGAGAGAGAACATGAGGTTAGAGAAATGAAAGGTGGATGAGGGGAATAGCACAATTTCCCAATTTTTCTGAGAAATCGGTAGCGCACACCACTGGGTGTGTTGCATCTTTTCCTAAAATTGGGGAAAAGCGAGAAAATACAGGGCACCAAATTTACACACTGTTTCCCATTTCCAAACAAGGGAAAATGGGTACCGAAGAAAACATCTCACTTTCTCCAATTTTCTTAGTTACCAAACAGGACCTTAAGAGTGCCTTTCGTTTAAGATGGAATGGTTACCTATGCTCAACCAATACCATACTCATGCATAGTATCTAGCTCACCCGAGATCCAACTTTTGTGAGCATTACTAACACAGGCATCTTTTTGTTCTTAGGGTGATAAGCTCCACCAAATATGGTGTGACCTTTTCACAAACGGGACAGGATCCGATACCCCATCAGCAAGTGCATAAACACACCCTTTTGTCCATTGCAGGCATCATACAAATTACGAAGTTTTCAAATTGCAGGACTCGCCTTTAGGCCAAGGTGGGGAAGGTGCTAGGACGTGAGACCTAGACTTCCAATCCTACTAGGTCCCAAATTTATATTCAGGAAGAAAAAAAAAGAAAAATTTATCTAATTACTCACAAAAGAAAAAAAAAAAACAAAAACAAAAACAAAAACAAAAACGAAAACAGAAAAGACATCAATTTCCTGTAAAAAGAATGAGAAAAAAAAAAAGCCCAACAACGTGCTATTGTGTGTTGAAAAGAAAAAGAGAGAGAGAGAGAGAGAGTAACAGTAGACCACTTTTTGGAAATAACGTTTTAACATTATTTTACGTAATGTATGCCATTTGTGTCGGACCTAGGCTTTATAAAAATTGAGTAAAACCTCACCTCAAATCCTCGTCCATAAAACACTTTGGGCATCAGAAATCTTCATGACAACTCTAAAATCAATTTCCAATGCTAACTATGAGCTCTAAAAGTACAGATCTTACGGATCTATAAACACTTATATTTAGGATGAAATAGACGGTCTAGATATACACTATTTTTAGAACTTAAAATCCTAATTTTTTTCACAACTATAATGGTCAAAGTCGAGATGATCGATTTAAGGATTTTCTAACGCAAGAACTGCAATTTTCAGTGAGTTTTTTAAGGTAAGGCTTTACTTATTTTGATAGGGCTACAGCCCTATCAAGCCATTTTCCTTATAAGATGATTTGTCTGGGGACTCCCAAACCCCTAACAAAATATTTGCTTTCTCAAACCCCATCGCAAATGCTCATATTTGCAATGCTGAAACCCCATTCCAAAAAGCATATACACCTAACCAAAATACTTTTCTTCTACATGCCATGTTATGCAATTAAAGTTTTCATTTTTTTGGCAACAACGTGCTCTCATGCTTTACCCAGTATTTTCATTTTTGGGTATGCATAACTAGGATTCAGTGTGCTATATTTGATATCATTCATCCGTTGTCAACAGCCGACAGGTTATATAAACCTTTTTCTTTTTTTGACAAACAAAAGGATTACAACGAATTAAACATCAGCAAATAATCCATCAACAGAAATTAAAGAAGGGAGCTCCACACCTCTCCGAGGCAATTAGCTCGGAATTTGCATCCACACACGTGCTGAAAAGGGACATAGAGAGACAAACAGCAGTCCATAATCTTGATTCCACCAAAATTTAAGTATCCAAGGAGTCCTTTGCTCTTTCCTGCACCATTTACGACATTGAGCATGTCTCCTTCAACAGTAATATGATCATTAAGTACTCTATTTCTACAAAGTAATATGCCCTGCCATAAATATCTCAACTCTACCTGGTTAGCAATTGTAGAACAACAAGGCCTAAGTGAAGATCATCACTCACTCCGAGTCCATTAGATGTACACCAATACGAGCCGGTCCAGGATTTCCTTGAGAACTCCCATCAAAATTCCATTTAAAGCATCTGCTCAGAAGGTGGCAACCATCTACCAACAGGCCAAGACTCTGCTGGTTAATGATGTTTAAGAACTATTGGTTTTTTAGCCTTCGTACTTACATTTCAGCAATGAAATTTTTGTTCATGATAAAAAAATTATAATAAACTATTGTTCTTTTCTATAATAAACAGAAATTTCACCGCTGAAATAGAAATACAAGGGCTCAAAACCAAAAACAAAGGTCAAGAGATGTCAAGACAGCATCTGGTCCTCTTAACACCTTCATTGGCAAAGCTATCAGCCTCTTGATAAGCTCCCCTAAGAATGTGCACAAAAATAAAAAATTTTATGTATCAAACATTAAAGAATCCCCCAAAAGTCATAACCAACCTCCACAGAATAAAGATTTCTTTACAGTCCATCTTATGACATTGAGACAATCCCCTTCTACAATTAATTGACTTCTTAAATGGAAAGAACAGATCCAGACATGTATGCAATGCAAAAGCCTCCACTATCGTAGAGCCACATATTCGTAGTGGACCCGAAATAGTTTTAAAGCTTCTTACCTTCTTCATCTCTAAGAATCCACTCACACTGCTAGTGCTGGATTACCCCATGAACATCCTCTAAGGTTTAGCTTCATAGAACTCTCCTCTAGAGCAACCAAACTGCCATGGCTTGCAGCAATGGTAGCTCAAGCAAAGATTGGCAGAACTGGCAGCATGGTCCCCGTAAATAGTAAGATACTTAACAGTATGCTACGAGAACCATGACATAATTTCCTATTCCCATCAATTTTCAGCCATTCCTTCTCTTTGCAAATATCTCAAAATAACAAAAGCGCCAGACAACACTTCGATTAGATGCAAGCTCCCTATATTCATGCAATTATCACACAAGCTATAACGCAACTTAATCCATACACTGCTCCTAAGGAACAATGAATAATAAATACAACCTCAAAACTTAGCATACATGCAGACACATAAACAGGATTTGATATTCGACATCAAACCAATACATGCATTTAAAGTGAGTGCACATCAATCCGCTGTTATACAGTATTATTTGACCAAGGTTGTCTGTATTACAAATTCAGGGTTTGTAACATACAGTCAGGAACAAAAGAAGCACATGTACAGTGGAGTTTCTATGTGGATTGTGAGCATGGGTTCTTCGTTTCCCATAAATTCATCAATTAAAGTTGTGTCATGAAGGTCTTCTCTCACCCTCATCAACACAATTTTCTTGACTCTTCTTAACCATGTCTGCAACATACTGTTTCACCAGACTCTGATTCACCTCAAAAATGAACCTCATGCCCCTTATCTGCAACACCATCAAGTTAATGTATTACATTGTGCCCATATACAGGACACATACAACTCTTATCCAGTTAACATATCACATTGCTCATAATGCACAGGACATCTAGTCATGCATAAGTGCTTGAGAATAGAGAGATTCAAGCATATGATACAAGCCACTCAAATACAACTATGCAGACAATATAGACATTATGGAACACACCGCTGGAAGAAATATATATAGACTATTTATCTAATGAAGCACACTACACAATACGAACGATATTACAGAAGAAAAAGATGATGCGAAGGGATGGCAATCACGGTCAAGGAACGTGAGTTTCTATGACAAAAAGCAATGGCAATCATTCATCCTTCCCTACACTTTTAACCCTAAGAATAGAAAACAAGAACACCTCCAGTAGGTGTTGGTCAATACAATATGGATCGTGGAAGAGTTCTACTTCCCTACACTTTTAACCCTAAGAATAGAAAACAAGAACACCTCCAGTAGGTGTTGGTCAATACAATATGGATCATGGAAGAGTTCTACCGCCAGTAGTTGTTACAATATTTAGCCAATGCACTGCAAGATTTAGTTTTTATACTTGCCTAGAATTCATGACAGTACAAATAAAAGTTATGGACTCCAGTAACAATTTTATCTAAAAGTAATGGAAATTCCAAAGGGAACAAATGGTTGTAAGAGTCCCAAAGATATCAAATAGTTGTAGAAGGAACTTCTCCAATAATTTGAGCAACGTGGGATTGATTTACAATATCTTCACAAGAAAATCATCTAGCAGCAATGCTACTGTTACAAGGACATTGACGTGGTGTTGGTATCCAACACATTTTAGGGGTCTTCGATATAGTAGCCCAAAGGTTGTTGAAACAACATCCATGTAATCAATGACAACATAAGAATATTCTTGCCATACAATTAATAAAATGTATTTTTTAAAAGTAAACTTTCATAGAAGTAATGCCACATTTGTTACCTTTTTTACAATGTAATATCTCTTTTTTTTAACTGCGATAAATACAAAGGTCTAAAATACATAGTGAGAAATGAACTAATGTTTTTCAAGTAACATGTAATCAAAATAGTTTAGTTACATATAAGATAGTACAATACGTAATACATTTTTAAACCATTAAAAGAAATTATCATAATACAAATACCTAAAATTATAGAAACACGTCTAAAAATCAACGAGTTAAGTGGTATCAAAATGCCAAAAAGCTGAACGCAGATAGCACGTTGACTTGGCAACCTAAATATGTGCCAAGGTAGAATATGTAGATTATTTTATTTTATCTGGAGACAATATTACGCAACATCCTCAAAATCCAGCTACAATACTAATTTCATGTGAAGAGTAATGGTAAATTGCGGAATTCCTAGGTAAACGGTAGCATGGTCACGATGTATTGTCCAAGCACCAATACAAATAAGACATCAATCTATTGTTTCCATGTCTAAGACAGGAAGGTATGGATACTCGAGTCAAATTACGAGCATCACAAATCGAAGGAAAATAAAGCTCCTAATCCCACTCTTTACATGCAACAGGTGGGCTTTGGGCAGCCCTATCTACATAAGCTTCTCTTCAGGCGGTTCCTAAAGTTAGCCATTTTATGGCTGAACCTCAACAACTTGTAAAAAAACAATTGCCAAAATTATCATGGTATCAGTTGTATCACTCGATTTGGTCACCTACTGTGATTCAAATTTAGTTGGGTGTTACAACATGCAGATCCCATCTCTTGGAAGCACATGAAACAAGGGACTATTTATGCATCCAATAAAAAGGTATGTATGCAGTTCAATTCTAAGCTTCTAATGCGATAGTTTGGGGCCAAACCTTCTAAGAAGAGACTATTTATGCATCCAATAAAAAGGTATGTATGCAGTTCAATCCTAAGCTTCTAATGAGATAGTTTGGGGCCAAACCTTCTAACAAGATATAGGCTTATATTGTGTCAATCAAATGTTATCTATGGTGATAAGCTGACTTCCTTCCCAAAGGTTTGAACTATAGTTGTTGGAAACGCCTGTGATTCCGATTTGTTTCAAGAATTGGAATAGCAGAATCGCATCTGCCAGATGATTCTTAATTTCAGAATTGTCATCCATACAATGAAAACCGACAGAGGTATGATTCCCAATAATTGGAATCATGATTCAATAAAATAGGAACTGTGATTCTTATTTGTAGGAATCGATATCCCATCATGTTGGAATCGAGTCTCCTACCTTTCAGGAATCACATATGACTCCACATAGTTCAATGTTTATCAGAATCGTGATCCGACAAAATAGGAATTGTGATTCCTACATCAGTGGAATCATTGTCCCCATCGATTGGGAATTGAGATTCCCACAATTTAGGAATCGTGCACCCATCCCCTCTGGTATAGGAGAAGTATTTTGCGAGAAAATATTTAAAGTTTTACATAGATGATTAGGGATAGACAAAGATGATACCTTAGCTTGACCCAAATTATCTATGTAAAACCAAGTAGATACCGTAGATGATATCATAGACAAAGATGATACCCTAGCATGACCCAAATTATCTATGTAAAACCAAGTAGATACCATTGATATCATAGCTTGGCATTAGCTTGAAAGACCAAGACGTTGCATTTTTCTCAAAATCCAAATACCGCAAGTGGCCATGAATTTTATCACTGTCAACCCATTTCCTTTTTGTTTTTTTTTTCTTTTTTTAGGTTTAAGTCCATGCCCCAGCAAATATACAATGAGGGCTAAGCATTTTACTTATTACCACAAATGATCATTAATAAACATATTATTGATCACCCATCGATTATGCCCCACATAATCTGATACTTGGTACAGTAAACGATCAATAATAAGCATTTGGTTCTTGCAAGCATCCTATAGGAATATCTTACCTTGAGGTGGGACCACTAACCACTTCATGATTTGTAGATTGATAAATATGTTGGGCAACTTGGAAGAGATTATTATACATGGATTCATCTCAAAAGTTTATTAAGGGTTTTTGGCTCTCACAACATCACAGTTTCGAAGCCCAAATCATGAGTATTTAACCTTGTACAAAATTGTAACAGGTTACAAAAGGATTCCTGCAACTCCTCCGGTAACATAGGATCGGTTCCTGGAGCTTCTCTCCCAACATACAATTTGTGAATGTATTTCATGCAACATTTGCATTTGAATCTTGATTCCATGTCATTAGAACATGATTTGATGTTGATCGAAACATTGTTCGGTGTATCTAAGAACTACGCCTTTTGATGATGTGGAACTCGCTTCCAAATAACATGGATTCACAATTCCTAAAAAGTTTGAATCAACATCTCGCACACATTGAATCGTGCAACTATGAATCGCAGACTTTGTATTATGGAATCTAGATTCCAACCTTCCAAGATATGAAATTCAAATAATAATCTGGAACGCGTTCCATGAAACTAAGAAACATGATTCGTATCTTCCAGATTCGTGTTTCATCCTGGGAACCGTGGAGTCGCGATTCCAGTTCGAAATCACGACCTTGACATGCGATTCAGGTTACTATAGTTTGAACGCTATTCTCCAGACACAAGACAAGGTTTCCATTTGGTTTTTCCAAGAGTAGGTGGTCTTATGACAATTCATTGTATTTCAATAAACAAGCAGGCAGTTGATATTTAAACTCTAGTCATGACTTCCTCAAGGATTCATGTTCATAATAACAAACTCTACCATCTTTACACAAGGAAAGCTGTCAAGATATGCATATCGAATATGCATATAACATGTATTTCTGCCTTATGTGCTTGTATCTAGGCATTTAAATCTTACAGCCCGATGCCAGTTGTACATAAACCATGAGTTTTCATTCTTTTTCCTGAGAGAATATAGTAGACTTTATAGAGTTGGTAGTACAAAATCTTCACGTGGCTACTCACAAACCAAGAGCTCCGTACAAAATGGGGTTCCATAATGTGATACCTACATCAAAAAGAGCAGCCTATTAGCAATGGACACCTTTCCAAAAGCAAAATAGAAAGAGGGGCATGGAGAGGGCAAATGAGGAAAGAGAGAGTGGAGATGAAAGGAGAGAGGAAAGAGAGCTGAAATGGGAAATGAGAGGAGAGAGTGTTAGGGAGTGAGAATATCAAGATGATGAGTGCGGCATCATCGTTTCAATGCAACAAACAGCAATGATGTAGGCCTCCCTCAGTAAATAGCTGAATGGGATCCAAGTTGCCTGGCATAAAACGTGTATGTCATAAAAAACGTGAGCTAGTATCTAGGTGGGTTGGGCCTCCTTTGCTGCCCAAGATATAACATCCCTAGAATACCTCTGCACAATTAGGTGAAATTTAATGATGCCGAGATGAGTACCTTCAAACCTTCCAGAATAGCCATTGTTTCAGCCCTGTCGAAGTATGTATGCCCAATGAACCCCAAAAGAATAGCAGATGTTCACCATGGCGGTTAGCTAGGCTAATGGAGGGCAAAATTATACTTACTTTTAATTTCTATTCAATTTTAAAGGATTGTATATTTTGATTTTCGTTTTAGGATTTATTTTTAGGTTTTTTAGGAATTCTAAGGTTTTTATAATTTTTTTATTTATTTCATGAGTACTTTTCACACGAACTCTTCAAGAGTATTGTTCACGGGTACTGTTCATTGGGGCAAAACTATGTTTATGAAAATTAAGTTTAGTTAGGATATATAGGTCATTTTAATCACCGTATGGACATGCAATGTCTTTGAACATTGAATTATAATATATAAAAGGTATGTGAGGCCTAAAAAAGGTCAATTCCACATATTTCCTGCATCATTTAAGGCAGGAAAAATTAAAAGAAACAGTAAAATCAACAAGAAACAAAACCAAACAAAGGTATAATTCAAAGAAACCTAGGGTTTCTTCTCCATACCCAAGCTAGGGTTCCAAAATCCAAAGTTTTTCTCTATAGAATTGACCATCTCAAGGCCCCACACACCTTTTATATATTGTAATTCAATGTTCAAAGGTGTTACACGTCCATACAATGATTAAAATGACCTATATATCCACACTTAACTTAAATTTCGTAATGACAATTTTACCCCTATGAACAATACTCATGAATAACACTTGTGAATAATACTCATAAAATAAATAAAAAAACTATAAAAACCCTAGAGTTCCTAAAAAATTAAAAATCCTAAAGCTAAAACTATAATATAAAACATATAAAATTGAATAAAAATAAAAAATAGGGATAATTTTCCCTCCATCATTCTCCCTTGGTTGAAGAAAACTCGTCCTCGAGTTTTAAAGTGTGTTAAGATGCAATTGGCGCTAGTCCGACAACATTCTTCAACTCGAATATTGTAAACATCATCCTAGGACTTGTAGGTTACTGCACTAATCAAAACACAATGATTGTGCACTAGAATTGAGAAACCCTGGAGGAAAAGGTCTTTGTATGACGATAGAATATTTGTAATCACATAAATTTGTTGAAATTGCATCACTTCAGCCATTTAACTCTATTGAATTTGGCCAGACTCAGTTCTAAAACACACCATGGGTGCATATTTGAGATCGACGACTAAACCAACAACTCCACCTATTAATTATCCTTTGAGTCTTTCATCTTTTTCCTCATCAAATACCAATTCAATCACAAAATCTTGATCATCATCGTAGATTGGATCTCTAACAAGATCTTATTCTTCATCTAAATATGCATTGAAGATTGGTGCTAGATCCCAATCTACATCCTGTTAATTTTCGATACGATATATGTCAAAATCAAGAATCTCATCCTCCAAATCGGAAACCCTAGAGTGATGTTTCCCACATCTAGGTCTCCTGCCACTATCCTCATCATTCGACTACCCCCGCGGAGCACAAAAGTGAAAAGGCTTGTACTCGAGATCTTCTTGGGCTGAAAGATCACCGTCTTGCCCATATTTTAGGCTCGTGAACTGCTACGCCAACTGCTGCACTTGCCTTTCAAGTTCTTCAATTCTGTCATCTATGGATCACGAAGTGGATCTACGAAAATTCACCTTCTATGGCCCCTTCTCGCTGTCATGAGTTCGCTGAAATCTCAAACCCTAAGCAAGTAATCAACAAAAAACTGCAAAAATCAACAAAGATTTAGGTTGTTTTGGCAAAACGTTGGCCAAAATCAACAAACCCTAGACCACCACTATAACTACCCCGCTTTGTTGTTGACCAAGGGCACGAAAAAATTGATGCTATAGTAACTTCGTACAGTGCTACAATAGTTTCTGTATAGATCGCAGGCTCTGATACTAATTTGATGCACGGAAAACTTTGAGGGATCAGTAAAATCAGCAAGAAACAAACCAAACACAATACAATTCAAAAAAATCTAGGGTTTCTTCTCTATACCCCAAGCTAGGGTTCCAAAAGCCTAATATTTTCTCTCTTTCAATTTTTAAACATGTGGAATTGACCTTCTCAAGGCCCTACACACTTCCTATATATTATAATTCAATGTTCAAAGGTATTGCATGTCCATACATTGATTAAAATGACCTATATATTTTACCTTAAACTTAATATTCGTAATGACAGTTTTACCCCTGTAAATAGTACCCGTGAACAGTACTCATGAATACTACTTGTAAATAGTACTCATGAAATAATAAATAAACTATAAAAACCCTAGAATTCCTAAAAAACTAAAAATCCTAAAAATAAATCCTAAAACTAAAATCACAATATCCATCCTTTAAAATTGACTACAAATTAAAATAAGTATAATTTTCCCCTCTATCATAGGCTCTCCTCAAGCCCAAGGGCCTAGGGTTTTCAAGGGAGCACCCATCCATATTTAACATCAGAGAACCTTGAGGTGGAGGCGCACAGGATAGCCAACCGCTCCGAGTCCTTGGGTCAAGGGGCACATGTTTTCCCAACTGCTGAGTAAGGCTGAGGTGCCTAAGTTGCTACAAAGTGGCAGTCATCTAGCTCAAAAAATAGTCCCAACTTTGATGCGGTCGACAAGAGCCTGTGTGGACTGTCCTTGACCTTGAAATGTGGGGGCATTCTGCTCCTTTCAAACACCTAATAACAAGTTGAATACCAAGGACATCCAAACCAGGCAGGCCATTTAAGTATTCGTGGGGACAGGAAAGAAGAAACCAATTGTTCTATGGACTGAGAGTAACCCGTTGGCACCTAAATAGCTGTAGAAGGTAACATTAGAGCAGAGAGATGGTGTCACCAAGGTTTGAAAAAATGCTAGGTAGCCAGCCTGGCACCCAATGCCTAGTGCCTAGGGTAGGCAGATGATCAATGGGTGAGGGGAAGTGGCTGTGGTTGATTGCAAGTTGGGTCCGAGGTGTCGAGCAGGGGACGGAAAGAGGAGGGACAGCATATTTCAGAGTAACTTGACCATGCTGTGGACCATGATTTTCGAATTCAAGTATTGCCTCGGAAATCAAGGCTTCTTTATACTGCTCACAAAGCATGTGGGACAGGTGGTCCAGGAGACATGTGGGAATTATTTCAAATTCAGACCTTACCCTTAAATGCTCCTCGGGTTGTGTTTAACCACCAGTATCTAGTAGCTGAGAAGGTGTGGGGTGGAGCAATACATCATAGAAGACACCTTGTTGTATTATGTGCTGCTTTTTTGGCCGAAGTGGCAGCCATTGAGGAGTGACGACATTCGTTGAATGAGGTACTCTGCATCTTCACAAGATGTGGGTAAGGTAAGGTTCAATTAATCAGAATAATTTCATGAGTGCTTTCATTATTCAAACAATAGCTCTAGATAAACATGCCTTTATCATATTTAACTTGGTTCTACTCTTAACACAATGTTAACGGGATAAAAAAAAAAAACATATTCAGCTTAGCCGAGTACAGTACCTGTTAGGAGGTGCGAATTAGTTCAAGTGGAATGACTGAAAATGGCAAGGCGTAGGCCCAAAAGGATGTGGTTGGAAGTAGTCCGAAAAGATATGAGGACTTATGGCCTCACTGAGGGTGTGGCCTTTAATAGAGCAGAATGGCGAACCAGGATTCATGTAGCTGACCCTAATTAAATGAGAAAAAGCTATGATGATGATGATGACTTAGCTTGCCCATTTTTTAATTCTCAATATTTTGGACAAGAGACATATATGTCTTACAAAAGAACAAATATTCGAGTATAGAATGGTATACATACATCCAGAAATATCAAAGGAGAGATGTACAAACAAGACCAAAAGGAGATAAAATAGGAGTATCATAACCTTGATAAACAACAAATAAGCAAAGAAATTCTGAACAGAGCAAAATACTCGAAAGAGATAAAACCAGAGCATTCAAAACACATTAAGCAACAAAGAGATAATGTAACATATCATCTGCAAAAGAAGATGCCAAATCTCCAATAGAAATTCTTATAACTTTCTATATTTTCATACAATACTAGTTCACTTACCTCTATCAAACAACTCGGACTGAGATTAAAGCGCTGGCCACTAGCTACCTCCTTACTGTTAACAACAATAGAATACTTCCCAGTGTTCTTCAGGTAAAAGTTTCCATCTTCTTCCATCTTTATAACAGCCTATAAACACAACTTTTACTAGTAAATCACTTGAGAGTGTCACTGAGATGGTGGCTCATCCAAAAAAGGTTCAAGAATGATGGAACACAAAAATGAAGATTGCCTAACAAGCAGGTCTTCAAGGCAGATGGCAATAAAGAAACAAGATTACTTTTATTACCATAAATACTATCGAATTCAAGAATGAAAATTTATATTTGTTCAATGTGAAGCATTAAGATAAGAAAAGTAAAAAAAAATGGTCCATTACATATCATTGGTTTATGATTTACAGCAAGAACTACAGTAAGAATACAGTTAATGGACCATTATTTATTTAACTATATTTCATATCTCATGAATCAATCATTGGTAGTGCATAGCAAATTCTTCCAGTGAAACAAAATTTGGAAATTCATAAGAAATTGATAGAAAAAAAAAGTCAAAAACATTGATGTTGGGTTTTGTGGCCTTTATAGGCCTAGTGAGTTTGTAAATATGAAATTTTATAGTGGAATATGCACTTTAGTGGGATTATGTGTGTTGACTAACTAAGGGTTGGGCGGTTTATGGCCATGGTCATATCCAAAACCCTTACCATGGGCATGTGGCAATATTGAAAACAGTTTATAGTGGGTCAACCGTTGTTGAGATCGAAAAGATGCCTAGGGCTGATGTTTGCAGGCCAGAGCCACTGTGTGGTCTTCTGTGTGAGGTTGTAGGCCTATGAGAATAAAGGCCAAAGCCTCAACAAACTTCTGCATGTCATATACACATGACAACTGCATTACTAAGAAGCAGACCCATAGAGGGATATGTGTACATGTATATAGAGAGAGCCCCCCTTGCATTGTGGGAACAAGTGTCAGACTTGCTCTTAATGGAGGAAACTGAAATCCACATTCTCAGATCACGTTTATTGTCCAATTTTGACAAGCCAATCATAAGCCCCTGAAATGAGAATGTGAGTCATGGGTCTTTGTTAAGAAGGATAAGAAAAGAGTAGTGGACCATGGTTTCTGAGGCGAGTGGAGTACCCTTATTGTTGCTAATTTTGACCCATTGGTACCAGTCCATTCCTAGTATATTTTATTTTCGTATTAGAAATGTTTTTATGATTTTTAAATATTTTTTAAAAAATTTTAAAATATTATTTCTATTGTAATTTTCATTAAAGGGTATTTATGAAATTTTCAGAACTTGATAAGGTACATGTGGGGCCCAATAATCCAGTCCCTACATGTGTGTGCCACCCGTGTGGGGCCCACATTACCCCCAGAGAGGCACGCCAATTTTTTTTTAACAAAAAGTGGGCACGCCACTTTTTTTTTGATAATGTTAACTTTGTATTGCTATAAGAGAGAGAATACAAGTGAAAGGGGGGGAGAGAGGACCTCAAGTACCCCCGAGGCGGGTACCTTGGTCAAAAAATAGTTCAGGAGACCCTATACAAAAAATCAGCCCTGCCCTGCCTGATTACAAAAATTAGCCAAAAAGGGGCTTATAAGAGACGCCCAAGTATAGTAAAAAAGTGGGCACGCCACTTATTTAGGAGAAAGGGGGTCACGCCCCACTTTCATAATATTTGATTTTAAATTAGATAGGCAATCTTTTAATTTTAAATAAGACTTGGTTTCCCATTCTAGTGGGAGTTTTAAAATATAGATTATCCTTGATTTCCTATAGATTATGGGAGATCTAGATAAAATAAGATTCGTTATATTTTAAATTTAAATAGGAGTTGGTTTTGGGTCAAAGTCTAAGGGGATAAGGTTCCTATTTGCCACTCAAATCATGATGACTGATTTGTGGGATGGATTAAATCTATCTCACCCCATATAGTTTTTAATTATTCTAAAGGTCAAGCTGGAAATTGGATGAGGCATACTTAGAATGGGATTCTATTCAAAATAAAAAATAGATCTTGTTTCTATTTAAACAAGATTTGAGCCCCCTCTCTCATGACATCTAGATTTCTCTATCATGCTCCAAGATTCTCTCTTTCACGTGACAAAAATTCTCTCATGCCACACTCTCTCCTCTTGTTTGCTTTTACGCCACCCTCTCTCCTATTTTCTATCACACCATTCCCCCTCCTCTTATTGGAGTGAGTTCGGGGCTTTCCTTGTTGCGCTAATGACTAAACTCGTCGGGGCTTTGCTTGTTGCCTACATTGCCTTCACTAGAAGAAGAATCGCTCTAACATGATAAATCGATTTATGTTCAAGAATAGGGAGCGGAGAAAAATGTCCATTCCCAGCTTTTTATTCCCACCTCTAGAAGAACGTCATTCTATCAAAGAAAATAAAATGAGGAAAGATAAGATTTTCAAAACCCTAAGTGAAGCTTGCTGTATTTTAAAGAAAATAATGGTGACAACCAACCTAGAGAGAGATCAACTCACAAGTACAGCCCTATTTTGTTCACATAGGATTTCTATAAACCCTAGTTGTTCTTTGAGCTCTCTAAAAACCCTAAAAAAATAAGTATTGCCTACAAAGCTTCCCTATCTCAGAATTTTCAGCGACACCTAAAGGAATAAAAGAGCTCCATCGGTCAAGGAATCAGGTGTGGGATGTACCAAGACCTGTGAGGGTAACTCAAGGCATCTTCCAATAAATCTTCCCAGTAGTTTTAATTTCAGTATTGTATCTTATTTTTTATGAATTTACAGGAACTTATTTTGTACTAAAAATTATAGTGGAAGTTTATTTAAAGCTCCTGGATAGTTTCCATTTCTTTTGGCAGTGAAAATAAAGATCCTAGGTTGTATCTAAGGTATTATTTTTTATTTACAGCCATATTTAGTGGCCTTTGTAAATGGAATTCAAGTATATTGACAACAATATTTAGTGGCATTTGTAAGTGAAATTCAAGTATATTAAATACAAGTAAAAGAAAATATTTGAATTTAATACCTTGAGTTTCTGGCACTCCTTACATGTGAACATTGTATTGTATGAATCTGTAATTTATTAATTAATTATTTCAACATCAAATCTGGCAATTAAAATAATTTAGATACGCATTTGTTAGAATGACTATGGATCTCCCAAACCTCAAAAGGGTCTCTAAGTATCCATCGACTGAGGAACAATCTTCTTTGCCAATCTACAATCAAATTCACAGAGTTTGCACCACACCTCATATACATGGAATTACTCACTTCTACTTTTTGTTTTTGAGAGAAAGTTAACATTGTATTGCTGGAATTTTGTGCACAAGAATTTGTAAGTCCGAGTTCACCCGCTAGGGGTGGATCGGTAAAAAACAATCAGCGTATCATATACAAAAAGGGGCTTATAGGTTCCGCTCGATTTAGAAGATTTACAAGAAGCTTTCAAAAAATGCAAAAGATACAGGAGGCCTAAAAATGCCAACTAATACACTATGTAGAAGGGTTGTGCCAAAGGTCTTGAGCAAAAAAGGAGTCGGCCCCGGCTTGATCTTGTACTTGCAAACTAGCTCCTGCTTTCAAAAAGAGCAAAAGACACAGGAGGCCTAAAAATGCCAACTAATACACTATGTAGAATTACTCACTTCCACATTAATGTTGGCTATATGGCCTTTCAAGGCCATAAAGCCAAAAGTCTTACGCTCAGTGGGAGTTAGAGAGATATTGAATCTGGGTGCTTGGCACACTGAGGACCAAATTCATATACTTCGAGTATTTAAGGCATTGAATGTATACGTTTTGAGAGTGTGAACTCTCGAGAAGGTATGAGCGTCACCTCCCAGTCAAGACTATATTGATTAGAATGCCTCATAGTTGATGTGATAAGCCAGGGCTTGGAGAATTCACTCGAGAATAATAAAACCCGAGTATTTAAAAGAGTATTCGCCCTGTATGGAATGGTCGGCTCATGGGACATGAGCCCGTATCCTGACATGAGACCATTCTATAGCATACGCACCCACAGTCGTATGGGGAAGCCACTCTTCTATAGTATTATTCGACTTCGAAGAGCTAGTGCACATGTGCTTTAAGAGGACCCCTGTATTTGAATAGGAACATGTCCCACAAGGGTGCACCAGTAATCCATTAAACCTCCGGTGACGGGAAGCTATGGCTCAGCGACTTTGATGTGACCAATTATGTGTCCTTGCCATAAACTGTGGAGCATAGGTCCATTGGGTCGGCTTGAGATACCGGTGGAACGTCATTCGGGTTAGCCCAAAGGAAGACTCCGACTAGTGTTATAAGTCTAGAGATCTCATTTACTTTTAACCCAAATTAATCTAAAATTAATAAGAAAAGATTTTATATTTATGAGAAATTGTGTTGAATTTTTGGGATTTTTGGAGAATTTTTCAAATTTTTTTAAACAATAAAAACATGATTTTCAAATTTGTTTGACGTAAATACCAAACAAGGACATCCTATGGGGATGCCACATGGATCCCAAGTGGCCATAGGGATGCCATGTGGTACCCCCACCTCCCCACACGTGGATGACATCATGCTGACATCATATCCATGTGGGGACCTATTTGTCATTAATTCTTTTATTGGTATTATGTTATAACATGTTATCTTATTATTTAAAGTGTTATATATTGTTATGACTTAAGTTTGATTTAAGTCACATGTCTTTTTTTGCTCATATGTGTCATTTTTGGCATGTGTGAAGTCATGGGATTTTGAGAATTAATTTAATTAAGATTATTATCCACATGAATTTGTAGCATGTATATCTTATGTGGCACCACCTTATAGGCTTAACCCATGTGAAACTTTAGTATTGTTAAAATCCTATAGGTGGTGTCATAAGATATCTTATTCATATGTGTGGACGTCCCATATTACCTTTATGTCCATGTCCTTGTATTTTAATGACTCTCACAAATTACTCAAAAATCATGGACATAAGTATAAACATGAATTTGGACTTAATGGGAAATAAAACATGGAGTTATGGGCTTCAAGGTAAAATGACTATAAACCTACGTTTTAAGGAGTGAAAAGTGTCAAAAGCTCATCCATTGATCTTGGTGATAAGATATGGATGAGTGGCTTGGATAAAAGCCTCTCATGTGCCATTGATCTAAGGCATCAAGGATCAAGATCAAATTCATCTTTATGATCTAAGTATAAAAGTAATTTATGGGATCAATTATAACCCTAACTTGAGTATTCACTTCAAAGAGAGAGAGAGAGCCTTGACAAAAAAAGTAGCCACCCATGAGACTATCTTCTTCCTTGAGCTTTCATTTGAAACCCTTCCATGGAGTAGTCCCTCATTTATGTGATCAAGCTCATACTATTGCTTCATTAAGGTATTCATTTTTCTTCGTATATTTTTAATTCCGACCTGACTCAAGGCAAATTATGCGTGTTCGGGCCAAGAGTTGGTCTATTTTAAAAAATGGGTGGTGGCATCGACTAATTTGTATCTAAATAGCCCAAGTTTTTTTGATAAAAGCGACAATCTATTACTAAAATTGTTTCGGTACAAAAAACTCAATAGCCTGAGTTGCACCAGGAGTATGAATATGAATCTCACCCCCTTGCAACTCCTCTAGCAAGTTGTCTACAACTGAGTTTGCTTTCTGCCATATACATCTAAAAGAAACTTGCACTGTTTGGTAAAGGTGAGCAATTTGGTCAAACATATGATCGAGCTTTCATGGGCCGGTGGAAGTTCCCAAGGCCCAAATGCTAATATTTGGTCAAGAACAGGACTCCACAAACGTTTTGGGAATGAGATTCAGCTCCCAGATTGTGGAACCACATTTCGTGAGCCAAACTGTTTTAGATAGGAGCAATATGTAAAACATGGCTCGGACTAGGAACTCACCTCATGGGAGAGCCAAGTGACTTGGCTGAGCCCAAATCGTCTCACCCACCTGCCCAAACCATCCAAAGAGCCCAAAAAAAACAAGGAAATTACTAAAAAATTGGTTAAAATAGGAAAACAAAAGACATGGGAAACAACGTAAAAGTATATAAAAGATGCAGCATTTTCAGAGTTCAGATAGAAACTGGTTGAATACAATTTTCTCATAATTTCTTAGAAAAATAAGAAGAAAATAGAAAATAGAAAATAGAAAAAAAAAAAAAACACTAAAAATAAAGATAAACATAAAAAGTTTATACAAACTAGTATTAAATCAATTAGAATTGACTTAATAAAGATTGAATCAAATATAAATTAAAAACATATATACCTCAAGTTGAGGTTTTTCAAAACTCGGTAGCCTGCCGAATCTAAGTGACTCAAGCAAGTCTGAGTTGGCTCACCGGAGTGTTTTTTCAAGGATAGAATATCCAGGGAAAAAAAAATCTAAGTTCCTCATCGGTTATCGTTTACAGTTTGTGGCCATAATGTCCAGGGTTTGAACGCCACTACCACAATGGTTTCCTTTTGAGTACCATAGATGGCTCCTGCGGCCATCCCCTTCCCCCTCTATGTCAGAACTATGTGCACCTATACACACCTCCATCCTCTTCCCTCCTTACTCCCCCTATTTTCTCCAAGACCTCCCAAGCCCCCTCTCATCCCACCCTTACTCCCCTAAGCCCTATCTCATCCCCCTCACAAACCAACAGAAACACACACAGAAAACGTGGGAGGAACAAGATCTTCATTTTAATCGTGTAGAAAACTACCGAACGGATCCATCCTCTTCAACATTCTATTCGAAAACAACTCTTGTAACGCTTCACAGCAAAATCCCTCTTCTTTCCGAGGAGCTTCGCTGGCTCTGGAACGCTGGACACAGAACATTGGTGCTTTTAAGAAAAAGAAAATATCGCTCAAGCTGTCCATTGTCCCCCCACATGCTTGGAATCTTTGTACTTTCAGGCTCATTGATGAGGCTTGTGGGGCCTTTACCTCTGTTCATTGGAAATCATCCCAATATCTTCCATGGGCACCATTCAAATTCTTATTGAAGTTTTGGACCCACAGTACATCCCTTCCAAGCATTGGCTAAAGATTGAAGGGGACTTCTATTGCATTCTTACTTCCTGGCTCGCTGCTTCTCCCCCATCCCACCATCATGTCCAGACAGTTTCCAATGGTAGAACCCCCCAAGACGGACCATGGAGACTGATCTACAGTAACTTGTTGCTACAAGAAAGCCTCCAATCCAATCGTACCACAAGAGGCACAATCCTAGGGTCCAAACTCACCCAAATCCAACAGCTATGATCTATCCTCCTCCCTCTCATGCTCTAGTCTCCCGCCCGATGCCATCCCTATCACGTAACCCCTGTCCACCCCTTTGCCACCTGGCACCCCCCCCCCCCCTCCCATGTGTTGTTGCCCGAGGACCGCCTATCCCCTCACCTTCATCCTGTGACATCTGGCTCTACAACCTCCATTAACGCCCCTGGCCCTCATCTCGAGCTTAAAACCACAGCAGCACTTGTGGCCTTTCCCCACCTCCCTCTTTGCCTCTAGTCTCTACCCATCTGTCCAACTCCACCATCCCACCTTCTTTGCCTCTTCATCCCCATCTGCCCTTCACGGTAACCCAAGAACCTACACGGGCCGCCTCCAGTTCTCTCCTTTTCTCCTCCTCACGACACTCCTTGCGTTGAGCTCTCCCTCATCCCCATCCCACACTCCTCGCCAAACGCGGAGGTCTCCACCCCCTCCCTTGTGGGCCACTCAACTTCAGCCCTCACCATGGGCAACTCAACTGCCGCCCCACCCCAAACGGCCACTCATTTGCAGCCCTCCCTTGTAGGCCACCCACTAATGGATCCACCTCCTCTGCTGCGGCAACCCAATGTAGCCCCTCCCCTACACGTCGTATACCCTCCCCATTCCAACTCCGGAAGTTCTCCACTTACTCTGACGGGCTTACTGCCCCCACCCACCCACCTCTCCCTCCCCCTCCCCCTCCTGGCCCCCAATCATTCCCCCTCCCCCCTCATCACCTCTTAAACTACTCCCACTTTCTATTCACCCCCCCCCCCTAAACCCCCACCCACAAAAAAAAAAAAAAAAAGGAAACTCTCACCAATGGACCCCTTCTACTCCTTGGGACCCTTTTCCACTAGCTCCAATGCCTTACTTCTTGCTACCCCCGTCCTTCCCTTTCCACCCCACCACCCAACTCCTTTTTCCCACCCTACCCGCTATCCTCTATTGCCACCCACAGTGGTGGTTTTATCTACCCCTTCCCACCCTACCAGCTTGTCCACAACCCCCCTTTTCCACTAGCTCCAATGCCTTACTTCTTGCTACCCCCGTCCTTCCCTTTCCACCCCACCACCCAACTCCTTTTTCCCACCCTACCCGCTATCCTCTATTGCCACTCACAGTGGTGGTTTCCTCTACCCCTTCCCACCCTCCCAGCTTGTCCACAACCCCCCTTTTCCTTGTTTCCCCCCACCCTAGGTATTGCCATACCCCCAGGGTTCTCTCCTCTCCCTATCCCCCTCCCCCTCCACCTCAGCATTCTCCCTCCTCCAGCCCACACACTCCTTCCCCTCCAACTACCCACCTAAGCCAACCCAAACTTCTATCATCTTCCACCCCTTGCCGCTCTCCCCATCCCTCAAACCTTGCGCTCTAACTCTCATGTCTCCCTCTTTGACCCCTCAACCTTGGCCCCTTCGTTCACTCCCCTCACTATCAAACCTGGACAGGAAAGAACCACCCATTCCATCTTGACAACAAACCCCCCCTCCTCAGTTAAAACACTCAGGAACTCCCCACCACCCCTCTTTCGGCATCAAGCTCATCGTCACCCCCCCTGAATGGACCCCAGCCTTGTCGAAGGAATGGATGCTACTCAAGGTGACATCCAACAGATCCTGAAGGTAATGGGCTACCAATATGATGGCCCAGAAGGAGAATTCCATGCTTTCCTGAACGTGGATGCTCAAACTATACTCAGAGTAAGTAGCAACGGCAAAAGGGAGATCCCAAATCTCGCTTTTGATATTAACTATGACCAGACTGATTCCTCTTCATCCTCACCTGTTATTCGTCTCCACCCCCCCAACCCCTCTCCATGCTAATACTCACCTACTCACCAAGAAGGTTCGGGGTCTCAAACACCCCAACAAGTGCAAAGTGGTGCATGACTTCAGCCAGCAACATTCTCTCTCAGCTCTTTCCCTCATTGAAACCAAGCTACCTCTCCATTCCCTCCAACTTATCTGCCAGATCTGGGGTAGAAGGACCAGTCAATGGGAAGCCATGATTGCCAATGGAGCTTTAGGAGGAATTTGGGTAATTTGCAACCCATCCCTCCATGCTCTCTCCTCTCACATAGCGCGCCCTTTTCGGACACTGAGGCCATCACTAGAACACCAGCAAGCTCGTTCTGATCTTGGATGCAGTACATTGGAGTCTTGATGCACCACCACGAACGCTACCGCATGTCCGCATGCGGTGCGATAAGGCACCACCCTGTTCTAGCAGCAGCCAACTCCGACGTGTCAACTTAGTTATACTCATCGAGCCACTTACTTGATGTCTAGCTTCCAACAGGTAGACAGCTCCTTTGCCCGATCAATGAAAAAGGGAGAAGTAAGTTGATTTCTGATGGTCTGTCATGGACATTCACAGCAGTTTATGGCCCCAACTCGAACAACTCCAGATACCAGCTCTAGAAAGAACTAGATTTCATAGCTTATCTCTCCCCCACCGCCAGAATAACCTAAGAAATGCTCCACTTTTATGACTTCATCTCCAGAAACAATCTCATAGATGCCCCTCTCCAAGCAACCCAATTCACGCAGTCCAGTCACTCCTCTGCCCCTTCTCTCTCCAAAATAGACCAATACTGACCAACCAAAAATGGAATGTTTTTCCAGGATCCACGATGTAGCCCTCCCATAACCAACCTCTAATCATTGTCCCATACTCCTCGACACCCAGCCTGGTCCTAGAGGACTTAAGCCTTTCCGCTTTGAATTAGCATGGCTCAAAGAGCCTAACCTCTTCAACTTAATTCCTCATTGGCGGGAGTCCTGCTCGCCTCTGGGCATGCTTCTGGCTCCAACGAAAACTATAACTCCTTAAATTCTCCTTAAAAACTGGCATCACCAACTTCCAGGAAACTTCCAAGCACATAAAAACTTTGCACTTCATTCTGTCCGGGTATGGGACCTCATTGAGGAAAATAGGGCCCTGACCACTTAAGGGAGACTAGATAGGTCACAGCGGAAACTCGACTATCAACTCCTCTTTAGGAAAGAAGAAATGTTCTGGTACCAACAGTCCAATGTTAGATGGCTTAAATGTGAACACCGCTTTTTCACACGAATCCGAATTGTATAAAGCGCGACAAACCATCACCTAAGTCAAGGTCAAAGACAATATCTTTGACTATAGTTGTTGGGATCGGAAGTGAGAACAGTACCTGGATCGAGAGTGAGGGACCATGAAATGCTAGAAGATCCCTATGGTTAGGAACGCCGTCCATACAATACACATGTTAGGGATCGAGATTCCCAAATATTAGGGATCAAGATTCCAACCTTTTGGGGATCTTGATCCTGACCTTTTGGGATCTTGATCCCAACTTTTTGGGGATCTTGTTACCAACCTTAAAGTCAATGATAATTTAGCATTATTTATACTCTTTAAAGTAGGGATCTTATTATTGATAGCAAGCAAGCAATAGTTGTGTTGCTAGTTGGCTATAAACAAAGAAAATCATCAGTTTGGTTGTTGTATTGGTCTTTAAGATTGGGATCAAGATCCCTAACAGCAGGAATCAGGATCCCTATGAGTGGGGTTGGAGATCCCAAAATTTAATAATTGAGATTCTTGAGAGATCCGTTCTGGGAGCGACAGAATCGAGATCCGTAAAAGGATTGCCTACCAAAGTAGGAGATCCCGGTAACTATATCTCTGACCAACCTACACAGGTTGAGAAGGCCATTAACAACTTCTGTAAACAGCTGATCACGGCTCCATCTGGCTCCAATTTGAGGATGGCGGATCTATCTTTCATATCCACTCCCCCTGAGAAGGTGGCTTAGCTTGAACATCCTTTCTCAAAAGAGGAAATTCTCAAGGCCATCAAAGACCTCAGCAAAGACTGAACCCCCAGCCCCGTGGTTTCTCAGACACCCTCTTCAAAATGTTTTGGAGCTCCATCCGTCAGGATATGCTCTCCTTCTTTGTCGAATTTCATGCACGGGGTCCATAAGGAAAAGAACGTTATCTTTACTACCATGGTTCCTAAAGTAGAAGGGCCTGATAAACTCAAAGATTTCCAAGCTATTAGCTTAATCAATAGCTCCCACGATATCGTTTCCAAGGTCCTTACATCTACTCAACTGAGTTATTTCTCCCCAACATAGGGCTTTTGTCAAAGACCGCCAAATTCCCAACAGAGCTCTAGTAGCTCGGGAATGCATCCACTACAGGAAACTCTGAAAAAACCCTAGAGTGATCATCAAGCTTGAATAGGAAAAGGCCTAAGACCACGTCGATTGAGCAATTCTAGATGAAACCCTTGCTGGAATGGGATTCAAGAATCACTGGAGGTCTTGGATTCACGGCTGCATCTCTAACCTCTTCTTCTTTGTCCTCATCAATGACTTGCCCAAAGGATTGTTCCTTTCCTCTAGGGGCCTCAGACAAGGAGATTCCTTATTCCCCTTCTTCTCTCATTATAGCAGAGGTCTTCAACCAATCAATATCTCGAATGTTCCATTTCAGCCTCCTGCACGATTCAAAAGTGGGCCGCAAGGCCCAATCATAACCTACCGACAACCTTTTGCAAAGCATCCACTCGGATGACGGCTCCCTTCTTCTCTTCCTAAAATGTTCCAAGCTGGCCATGGGTTTCAGGGTGGACATGGATGATAGGCGTGTCCTAAGCCACCCAAGCCACTCAAAACTAGATAATAGACACGGCTACAAGGTGGAAAACCTGCCCTCCAACTACCTAGGCCTACCTCTCTGTATTGCCAAGCAAAAACAATGACTATGAGGCCACATCATTGACAAATTCGACCAAAAGCTCGCCGGTCGGAAGGGTAGATTCCTCTCATTGGTAGGAAGAATTATCCTCATCAAAGCGACCCCCTCAAACATCCCCATCTACTAGATATCACTCTTCCACATGCCTGCAGCTGTGGTCTCTTGTCTCGAGCAACAAATGAGGAATTTTCTTTGGTCAAGAGGGAAGAAGGCAAAAAATTTCACCTCATCTCATGAGAAGGGGTTTGTATGCCTACACACCTCAAAGGCCTGGGCATCCACAGCCTGAGAAAAAAGAAGATAGCCCTTCTTGGTAAATGGTGGCGACTAGCAACTCAAGGCAACCACCTATGGACACATGTCCTCTGCCACAAATATTGCCTTGGCCCTTCCACGTGGCTGCCAAATAGGAAGGCCAATAGTAGATCTTCTAGAGCTTAGAAGTCCTTAAGTCCTTACTTAGCAGCTTTAACCCCTTTAAGGACAACATCCTTTTTCATCCCTGAGAGGGTAATAGGGTTAGGTTCTGGTCTGACCTCTAAACATACATCTCCAAAACCTCCTCCCATCTCTCTTCCTCCTTGCACACAACTGCAACGCTTCCTTAGCAGATCACTTTGTCACTTTAGGCTCCTCTAAAGTTTGGAACGCTAATTTTAGAAGATCCCTCACTGACCAGGGGTTGGAGAAATTCCTTGACCTGTCTCCACTCTAAGTAACCTTCCTCCCCTCCCTCGGCGAAGATCATCGTATGATGCCCTGCTCCCTCCGGGGTCTTTTCGGTCTCTTCCTTTTATCACCAACTTCTCCAACCTCCCACCTTTCCCCACTCCCCCACCTCCATCGCTGCTAAGGCCGGGTCTTCCTTCGCTCTCCCCCTCCCCCCTCTAGATCCAAGTCTTCAACTGGAAAGCACTATCCAAAAGACCCTAACAATGGACCAGCTGCAAAGAAAGGGCCTGCCCATACCCAATAGATGTGTGAAGTGCACAACCAATAAAGAATCCAATGCACACCTTTTCATCTGTTGCCCTCTAGCCTGAGACCTATTGGGGGCCATTCTACAACTCTTCAACCCTTAAGTCGATCCCACATCTTTTCAGCTCCCTCCAACCCTTCCCCTGGCCTAAGTCCGGTACCCTATTGTGGAAGGCATCTGCAGCAGCCACACTTTGGGTTTTATCTGGACCAAGAGAAACCAAAGGATCTTCCAAGGCGAGAGGTTCACTACTGAAGCCTTGATATATAAAGGGTCATAACTTTGATCATCTTCTGAGCATCAAACAACAAATTCCTCAAGGGCTTCTCCTCTTTGAATTTCAACCTGGATTGGAAGCCATTGCTACATCTACAGCATCCCCCAGTTCCCCAAGCTTCCTAGGGGAGGCCACCTGAACCATGCCAAACAAAATTGAACTTCAACGGTTGCTCTCTAGGCAACCCCGATCCTGCAAGCATCAAAGGATTAATCAGAAACCACGAAGGACCAGTGTTTTATTATGAGAGATGTGGACCCAATGCAATCAGAGGACCGAAGCAGCGATGCATCTTGATGCGGTCCAAATCCAGGCGCATCACCCCAATGCAGTCAATAAATATAAAAATATTCCAAAAAATCTCAAAAAAAGGTTAATGCATGGAGAAAACTATGGAGGTGATTTATGTGATACTAGCTATTTAATTATTCATTAACTCCAATATTATCAGTTGTTGGAGACTCTGAATTCCCTGATAAAAGACATCACTAGAAACTTGAAAGTGACTATATAGAAGACATCATAGTATCACAAACATCCAAGAACCATAATTGCAGTTGCAAACTTTAAAGTTGCAAACTAAACCAGGTTTAAAGTAAAAAAGGATCCAAGGAGCTCTCTAAACTCGCTTGTGGATTCAACTACGACCAAGGGGTCTCATCCTCCTATCCGTCATTCCGAGTGGTCACCTCTAGTCACACCATTCCTAGATGCCCTCCCGCCACCCACATCCTAACCCATGAAGCTCCTAGAATGGAACATCCGAGGTCTTCACACCTCTCAAAATGCAACTCCACCGCTCGTATTTTGCCAAATACCCTTCCATTCTTGCTCTCATTGAAACTAAGTTGGCGTCCCCATCTCTTATGCAGATTCACCAGGTATGTGGCCGAAGGCCTTGAAAGTGAGCGGCATTAGAGGCAGCTTCCGAAAGCATCTAGGAGCCCTCACATCCGCCAATGTAGCCTCAGACAGTCTCCCTTGGAAGTTTTCCATTTTCTACAGCCAAATTCTGATAACACTAGAAGCCTGTTGTGGGAGGAACTCCATGACATCGCTTCTTGCCCACCGGCTAGATGGTGCCTTGTTGGTGATCTCAATGTAACCATATGGTCATTCAATAGAAGTACCAATTCCAAAGTCTCCCTTGTCATGCTGGACTACTCCAACTTCATATCCTACCACGAATTCTTTGACATCCCCCTCCAAGGGGCAGTGTATACCTGGTCCAATCATTCCTCTTCCCCATCCTTCTCAAAGCTTGACTGCTTCCTCTGTAGCCCTGAATGGAACTCTACCTTCCTTGGCAACTAATCTTTAGCCCTCTCGAAAACCACCTTTGAGCACAAGCCCCTTCTCCTTGACACGTAACCAATTTTTTGTGGCCCTAAACCTTTCCAGTTCAAAATGGCTTGGCTCCAAGAGCCTAGTCTCTCTTCCCTCTTACCTTCCCAGTGGACCCCTTGTACAAGGTTGGGTAGGGTCCAGACCCAAAAGAAACTACACCTCCTCAAAAACTCTCTTAAGATTGGAGTCATCGGCTTCCTAGACATTTCCAAGCTCAAAATTAGTCACTCCTCAATTCCATTAGAGGAGTCTCGGCTCCTAACGGCTAATGAGACCCTCCTTAGAGACCACCTCAAATTTGATTACCATAACACTCTCAAAAAAGGAAGAGATTTTCTGAGCATGGAGCTCCAAGGTCAAATGGCTAGAACGTGGGAATCTGAACATGGCATTCTTCCACAGAATTGCCAACTGCAAAAGGACAATACCATCACCCAAATTCAAGCTCCGGGGGTCACTCTCGATCAGCCTTCACAAATTGCGAGGGCTATTATCAACTACATTCAAAACCTTTTCCAAGCACCGGTTTGACCCACCTCCAAGATATCGGACCTCACCTTTTTGTCCATCCCCCTAGATCAAGCTCTATCGCTTGAGCGTCTTTTTGCCGAGGATGAAATCCTAGATGCCATCAACGACCTTGGTCAAGACTGGGCCCTAGGACTGTTGCCCTTTTAAAACGATTTTGGGAGCCTCTCCGGACTAACACCTCTCCTTCTTTGATGAATTCCATGATAAACAAGTCGTTCATAAGGGCATGAACGCCATATTCATTGCTCTCATCCCCAAGGTCGAGGGTGCCGAGGAACTCAAAGACTTCAGACCCATTAGCCTGATCAATAGTTTTTATAAGATCCTGGCCAAGATTCTCGCATCTAGACTTAAGCTAGTTCTTAATTAGGTCATCTCCCCCCATCAAAGTGCCTTTGTCAAGGACCGCCAGATCTTGGATGGGGACATGGTGGCCCATAAATGCATTCATTCCAGAACCACTTCCAACATTTTGCGACTGGTAATCAAACTGGACTGGGGAAAGGCTTACGACCATGTCAATTGGGTCGTGCTTGGGGAAACCTTACTCAAAATGGGCTTCAGCAGCCACTGGAGAAAATGGATTAGAGGATGCATTTGCCAACCTTTCTTTCCCGTCCTCATCAATGGCTCACCTTGAGGCCTCTTTTCTTCTTCTAGGGGTCTAAGGTAGGGAGATCCTCTCTCCCCCTTCCTTTTCGCCATAATTGTCGAAGTGTTCAGCAAATCCCTTATTAGAATGTATTAACATAGTTAAATAAAGGGTTTGAAAATTGGTAGGAACGATCCCATTATCTCCCACTTAAAATACGCCGATGACACATTACTTTTTTTGTGATGCATCAGTGCAACAGGTGGATACCCTACTCCTCTTCCTTAAATGTTTCCACTTAGCCATTGGCTTTAAGGTTAATATCACCAAGTCTAAGATGATAGGCATTGCACTAGACCAGGCCTTCACCAAATAGGTGGGATTGTAGAACTAACTCCCTTCCCTCCACTTACCTCGGATTGCCTTTGTGTCACAGGAAATCCAAGAAAGTCATCGGAGCCCTACATCGACAAATTGGGCTGCAAATTCGCCACTTGGAAGGGGAGATACCTCTCCTCTGCGTGCAGAGCTACATTCATCATGACTACTCTCACGAACATCCCCATTTTCAAAATGTCACTCTTTCACATGCATGTCTCTGTGGTGCGCAACTTTCTTTGGTCGAGCGACAAGGAATCCAAGACATACCACCTGATTCCATGACACACGGTTTGCAAGCCCAAAGCCCTAGGCGGTTTGATTCACATCCTACAAATGAACAACGTAGCGTTACTGAGTAAATGGTGGTAGAGGCTGGCCACTCAGGATGGCCATTTGTTGAAATCAGGTGCGCCGTTACTACCACCTCAACTCTCCCCCTAGCCTCTCCCTGACGGGGCCTACTATTATTATTCCTCTGGGGTCTGGAAATCTATTCTCCGCTGCCTCCACCAGTTCAAATCCTACATCCGCTTCCTCCCCAAGGCTAGGAATAGAGTTAGGTTCAAGACTAATCTTTGGATTGGCCACCACCCTCTGATGCTTCGTTTCCCCAACCTCTATCGCTTAGCCAAAAACTCTAGTGCCTTGGTTGCGGATTACGTAATACTTCAAGTGAATTCTCAAGCCTGGAGTCCAAATTTCCAAACATAACTCTATGATGATGAGATTCCTACTTTCTTGGAACTCTCTTCTATCCTCCATTCTTTCCTTTTTCCTCCCCTGGGTGAAGACAAAATCATTTGGTCCCCTGCCCCTTATAGCGTCTGTTTCTTCCTTCTAACATAGGCTCATTGCCCCTTCAGAGGAACCCCCTCCTCGTCAATCCATTATAGCCAAAGCTTGGATTCCTTTCATCTCCCTGAAAATTCAGGTCTTCAATTGGGTCGCCCTGTCAAAGAGAGCCTTAAAGGCCGATCAACTACAAAGACGAGGCCTACAAATCATCAATCATTGTGCTAAGTGCCTGGAGGAGGAAACAAATTCGCAGCTTTTTATTCACTACAGCATCGCAAACCAATTGAGGGAAGACTGGCTCCAATTATTCGGTTGGTCATGGGTGACTCTCGAATCTGGCCCCCAACTTTTCCACCAGATGCTATTCCTACCATGGACCAATGGTTGACAACTTTATGGACCATCTGGAGAGAAGGCAACCATAGAATTTTCCAGAGACAAATATCTCATCGGCAAGCCGTAAAGGAGACCATCAGGTCTATGGTGATCTTCTAAGCTACCAAGAACACCACCAACCACAACCACTTCAAGCTCCTCTCTTCATATGAGTTCCATCTAAATTGGCTAGCCATCCTTCACCACTAGCTCAGGACTATCCCCCGCTCATCCCTCTAGGGACCACCGAATACTAGCTAGACCAAACATAATTTCCATGGGTACTCTCTCGGCAACCTTGGCCCGACAGGCATCAGGGGCATCTTCAGGAATCACGAAGGAGTTTCCCTTTTCACCTTTGTCCTTTCCATTGGCCAAGCGGACTCCACTGCGGTGGGAGTCTATGCGCTCTTGGAAGGATTTAAAAACTTCAATCCACACTTCGAGCACAGTTTTGGTTGTTGGGGGTGACTCTAGAAACGTCATCTCCTGGGCCTCACCTGAGGTCACTCCCCCTTGGAGACCCACAACAGTTTTTTATGAGATCTTAAATATTTGCAAGCATACACAGGTTTTATGGAAACATACTTGGTCAGAGGCCAACCAAATGGCCGACGCATTAGCCAAGGAGGGTGCTTCGCAAGCATTGCTCTAGACCACTTGTCGTTGTGTTTCGCATATCATCCGTGCTTTGTTATCTCACGCTTATATAGCATTTTTTTATTCTTCCACCATCTCGGTGGTTGCATAGTGCTCCTAAGCTGCGGGCAGCGATTTTTTGCAATATGTACACCTCCTTTTACTTTTCAAAAGAAGAAAGAAAAAAACTATAAAATCGCAATCTGTAAAGACACACATAACCACTAAAAGTCTACGAAGAGTTCGAGCCGGATCCTTGTTATTCGAAGATTGTAAAGTCATTGCCCCAAAAAAAAACGTATTAGGTAATAAAAACTTGCCGACCAATCGAAATCAAATTCAATATCTTCTCGGCCTTTGAAACCCTTGATGTGTTGACAAATCCATGGACAAACTTCTTAAAATCACCACCCAAGCTAATCCCAATCTACAACCCAACCAAGATTCAAAGAAATTCTACGATTTCGGGGGAAAAATAAAAATCGCCCAATATTTTTTTTTACTGTTTTTTATGATAAAACAGCCACTATCATGGCTGTTTTTTGTCTAGTGGAGTTTTGTACCCCCCAAAGCCCTTCCTCCTCCCCCCCTCCTCTCTTTTTCTGGGGGGATAATTGCCCACACTCGTTGGGCATGATTTTCTCCAAGCCTGGGCAGTCTACGCGGGAGCTATGCGCAATGCGCTCATAGATGAGGTGGGATGCAACAACATATGAAGGTGCAACCCCAAAAAGCACATATGTGCCCTGAGGGGATGCGCCTCAGGCCGCATAAAGCACTATGCGGCCGCATTTTAAAACAATGTGAAGGACAGGCGACCCATGCTTTATTCTCAAAACACATCGGCCATGTTAACTCCCAATCGGCAAAGGCCCTTCCCTTCTCGAAGGACTCAAACTTTTCGACGCTCCTAGAGTTCAGTTTTGATCATTGAAGGAGGACTCCGAGAACTTCATTTCTTGGTCCTCTGGCTCCTCAGCCTGCCCTTGGTCACTAGCTCATATCTTTGATGAAATTTCTCGCTTTTGCAGGCTTATGGACATCTCATGGAGACATATTTGATGCGAGGGCAACTCAAAGGCCGACACTCTGGCTAAGTATGAAGCCTCACATGACAATGGTCAGGGAACCCTTTGGTCCATTCCTTGAAACCATTCCTTACCCCTTTTTGCTGTGTAGAGGGCTACACTCGCCTCGGGATGTGTTTTTGGGACTAGTATTGTATAGCCCATCGGCAGTTATTTGTATAGAAATCCCGGTTTGTGGAAAGCCAATTTTTTGTAGAGAGCTCCCGGTTTGTAGGTAGCCCTATTATTTGGTAACAGGTACACCTTTATTTTCAATACAAAAAACAAAGGTTTGATCAAAGACTGCCTCAACGCAATGATCATCTTTTGGGCACAAGGCTTCAAGGAACTTGAGACTTTCTCATCAGTGAACCTTGATACCCATTGGAAACACATAAACATAGTAAAGCTCTCATCACACTCACGATTTCCAGATCCTCCTAATGGACAGCACCGGCCATGGGTCATCAAACTAACTCGACAACAGCTCCATTGGAAACCCAGGCCTACTGGGTATGGTGACATTTTCAGGGATCCATAGGAGTGGATCTAGCTCACCAGTAAGGGCCACAGACCATACATGGGAAGTGGGACCCAAGTACCGTTAGTTGGTCTAGAAGTGTTTGATAGATCATGGAGCTCTGGTGGCCAAGGGAGACGTGCTGAACATAATTAGTTAGCCCATGGGGTCAACTATTACACTTGGAGGCTGGACTACATGTTCAACCAGATTTTTCACATTTTCCTATCCATCGAATTATCTTTCAAACATTCCTGATGAGAGACAAATTCCACAGCTGATTCCCTTTCCAAAGAAGTTGTCACAAGACTAACTATTCACATCCATAGGCAACCCTAACCACAGTCCCTCAAGGGATGATTTTTCTTTCATTAAACCCTCCAATTTTGTACAGACATACGCATTTTGTCCCCATTCATTTTTGTTCACTAATACAGGAATCTTCTACATCTTTTCACATCCAACTACAAAAATTCATCAAAATAAAATAAAAGACAATGATAGCATACTCAATGAAAAGAAGCATTTCAATATACCTAACTAGCATGCTAGGAGATGAATGAATGACAAAGAATCCAATAGAGGACTGCACCTGTCGTCGGGATATCTTATTAGCAGGACCTTCTCTTCCTAAATCAATATCAACAGAAACATCTGAAGTAGATCTTCCCAAGGACACCTATACAGTCAATAAACAGTAAATCCCAAGATATAAGAAAATGGACAACAGAAGATTAATGGCGATAGCTAATTGTTCATCAACAAGGTCATGAGCATAAATTGAAAGATTTCACCAAATCACAGAGGAAAACAAAAACACTTGCAGAGACTGGTAAACTACAAAAGATGACCACATTTGTCACTTCTACAAGCTACGGGCATTAAGCCTTTTCCTATGCTCAGGTATAGAGTAGTTTGTCACTCCCTAGAGTCGTAAGGGCATCATCATACATGTAACTTTATAATCCATAATGCTGTATAAAGAGCTGTAATTCTAGGCTCTAATGAAATAAACAAAGCATATCGCATCATTCATGATTCTTCCCAGGAATCAGATACTAATATTAACCCCTTAGGGAACATCCAAAGAGAGACTCATGTTTTTGGAGAACAATACCTGGACTTAATGCACAGCGCGTTCTCCACTAAGAGCAAAACTTTCCTTTAAAAAAGAATTAACGACTTTTTATTCACTAAAAAATGGTTTTACAAGTATAATGATTATATACAAACTGGAGGCTATACAAAATTGACTCAAAACTCAAAATAGCCCAATGCACAAGACACTCGAGATCAATGGAGCCTATGCAAAAGAGACCAAGCCTCTAATAACATAAACAAAATAGTCCTCAATTCTAACCATCACCTAGTCTACCAAAAATGGTAATTGAAATTGAGGATTTGAATATTCCTGCTTTAGCTAGGGATTCAGCCGGTTTGTTGGACTTCCTCTGAATAAGTTGATAATAGTGGGAACCCTTCAAATAATCTATGCAACTTCAACTTCTCTTTGCCAATGCAATTTAAAAAAGAGAATAGCCTATTCCTCCCCCTGCCCGCTTGTAGCGGAGAGAGTTCCGCTTTTTTGTTTAAGTAAGACAGGTGTTCGCCACTGACCGCCGGTGAACAGGTTACTAATCAGGGCAGGCTGTTCCTAATCAAGATTGATGAAGAAGGCGAAACACTCTTTATTGCCCTTTTTATGCCTAAAAATGACAGGTTGCAGTTCTAAACTGTCTGCCATAGAGATCAAAACCTCTGGCATTTTTCTTTCTTGCTAGCCAAAGTACTCGGAATGGCTGAATCACCATCAATGGTAATACTTTCCCACTCTGGGGCTAAGTTTCTGACATCAACTAAGAGAAGCCAAGCCTTAGCCACAACTGAGTTACATTGATGAAACAGCCCAGAGAGAGTAAAACTTATAGTCATTTCTCAAACTCCTTCTGCACCTGTATCCCCATTTATCTTAACAAACTCTGCAGGAGTGGAACCACCTATTAGATGTTTTGATACTCAGAATATACCTTTCACAATATCCAACATTTAATTCAAAATGATTTATTGCATAACCCCAGAATTCACTACTAATCTTTTCCCACAATGCAACTACGGTTTTAGTTTCTCTTTTTCTTATTTCTTCTCCATGACCGTGGCCGTTGAAGTACCTTTACATTCTGCTCTATCCAGAGTAGCCACAACACTGCCAACATAGTAAGCTTCAAACAAATACGACCATCCTAAGGGAGCCGGTGTGTGGATTAACCATTGCTACAATAGGGTTTCAACCATAGGCAGAGTAACCCAACAGAGTCGAACAGGTTTAACACAAATGCCCAAATAGCACTCATCAATGTGAAATGTACAAATAAGTAATCTACTAATTCAGGGCCCTGTTTGCCCATCAAAGAGATATTGGGAATGAATGTGCCTTTTTTCTCCTGAGATGGTCCATAGTTAATGCCTGGGCACAACAGCTAACCAAGCAAAGACCATTGTTTTAGACGGGGCAGGGACACAGCATACCTTGTAAGCCACTACTCCAAACTTCTAGTAAGCACTTGATAAATTGACTTCTTGGGCGCCCAAATCAGTGACTCCTTCCCAAATTTAAAGAAAAACTTTTGCAACTATGCCAAAAGATATGTCAGGCGCTCCATTTTATCAGATGTCCAAGCCCCTCAAACACCTCTCACACTTTGGCATTTGGGACGGAAGTAACAGCAGCTTTGAGTATCACAACTTGATTGGTAAGCCATGCAAGCCAAAATCTTGCCTTCCACACGTCCCCTACTTGAATCCTAACATTTTCTACAAAAGCTTGCAGGCAGTCATTATCCCTTTCCATGCTCCCAATAATGAGAGTAGGACTAAGGTGATCTAGTATGATGTACACTATTTTTTTTTTTTTTTTCTACACCGAGTAGAACACTTACAATGGTCCTTTACAATTAAGTCAACTCAAAATAAATAAATAAATTGGCCCTCACTTGCTGCCACTAAGAACAATCAGTTTCACTAAATAATAAAAGAGAATACAAAACTAAAGGAAAAGAATATAAGGGATAATGGATTGCAGAAATTAACAGAAGAATGCCGGAAGATTACCTCATCCGGTCTTTAAAACACCCCAAACCGGGCCTTCTCCTCTAATGGCGTGTGGGATCAAAAGGTCAATCGCATATCTCAATAGGGAAACCTTTGGCTATCTCTTCACAAATGAGAGCAAGTAGATCTTCATAAGGCTAATCTCGAACTATATGGGGCGTGTCCACCTTATTTTAGAGAGGAGAGAAGCTTAGAGTACGGCGTAACCCTCTAGAGCGAGAGAGTAGAAAGAGAGGAGAGAGAATTATGTGTAGAAGGGGAGGGGGCCCCTATTTATAGAGTTCCAAGAGGGGATAGGGTTCCTTTGAGATAGCCATCACATAATCAGATCTTGACCTTTTGAACTTGGAGACCTGTGGAAGCGAGATCTGAAACATCCATTCCTCAAAACAGCCATCATGATAAAAAAGAAGGAGCTATAACCTTATCTTTCAGTTCCTAGACTCTTGTCCATCAAGTAAAAGATATACTCAAATATTAGATACATTATGTCTAGTAAAAAAACTCTCTTCTTGTTTATATCTCTTTAACCACTTCAATCTTTCAAATTATTTTCAAAAACAAATCTCCCATCTTTAAAACATCACCACATCCCATAAAAAGTGGATCTTCCACAAAGTGGAGCATGGGCCCTCATGGCCCCACCAAAAGTGATGTGCCACCTAGGACCACCTAGTGGCCCCCCCATGAAAATCTCGGTGGGGTCCAATGGGCCCCCATGAGCCCATGCAATAATAAAAAATAATTAATTTTATTGTCAAATAATGATTTTATTTCTCTCTGAATATTTTAATTAATTTTAATAAATACAATAAAATTTTCAAAGTTATTTTAAAATTAATCAATATTTAGGAAAATAAATTTGATGGGAATAGGATCCTTTTAAGTCTAGGATTTAATAATTCTGAAGCACTCCATCTTCTACCCTAGACTATAATTCACACTTGCTTTCTCAGACTGACCCAGCAGTAACAATGATCCACAATCAACTGCAGAGGTTCATGATTGGGCTAGGCAAGGGGATATAATCCCAGTCTATGGATTCCAGGTTCTCCCGAGACTCTATGGTGCATAGGAGTAATCTCTCGCATATGCATATGCATCACCCTCAATGGTGAACTGCTTTCACAATACAGCCATCATATGCACATGCCGTGTGACAGATCGATGATGAGGCATTGACCATCGTCCCATCACACAAAAGTCACACAGTCACACAGTCCCTTGGCTCACTCATATGGGCAACTCCAACCTCATCAAGGGATAACCCATAACCCGCATCGGTTTTTATTCCATGCACAGATATCAAGGGTTTTCTAACTCGACTGGCCTAGCACGTGATGCCTAGCTTGAGTTATGGCAAATAACATTTGCATCTCATGGTCCGCACAGGACCACACTCCACTCATTTTAAGCTCCACTATTTACAAGCTCTCAAAAGGCCTTTAATGGCCACATAAACCCAACATTCTCCTATTTGGCCTTTGAACGCCTTACAATCTCTCTTCCTTACTCTTTCTCAGCCCCATGTCTCTCACATGTTTTACAAAAACATTTACAGCAAGCGCCATTGCAAGCGGGTCTACAATCATTACCTCTGTGGGTATATAATTGATCTTGATCTCTCCACACCGCACCTCATTGCGCAGATGATCGAAGCAAAGCTTTATATGCTTGGACTTCTTATGGAATCGTGGCTCTTTAGATCGTAAATGTGTTGTCATAGAAGATTCCCACGCACTCGCATCATACAGGCTCAAACTCTAGCCGATTACACAGCCTCCTTAGCTGCCATGCAACATGCCACATTCTCTGACTCCATGGTGTACAATGCTACCACATCTTGTTTCTTTGAATTCCAAGAAACAACTTCTCCTCTAAGCATGAACACATATCCAGATGAGGACTTTGCAACATCTGGATCTCCTTGGTAACTTGCATCAGAATATCCTTCAATTGTTATTTTCGATCCTCCTCTAAACGTAAGCGAGTAGTTCTCAGTTCCTTATAAGTATCTAAGAACTCTCTTAACCGCCTTCCAATGCTCAATCCCAAGGTTGCATTGAAACCGGCTAATCATGCTCATGGCATAGGACAGGTTAAGCCTTGTTCCTATCATGGTGTACATGAGGGACCCTACTGCACTTCTATATGGTATTCTTTCCATGGTTGTTTTTTTCTTCATCTTCAATAGGGAATATCTTATTGCTTAGCTTTGTCTTCTTATCTATCTGGGTTGTCATGGGCTTACATTTATCCATTGCAAACTTTTCTGGTATCCTTTTGAAGTAAGTCAACTGGGAAAGATGAATTGTTCTTTCCTTTCTATTTGTTATTATTTTTAAGCCCAATACATAAGAGGCTTCCTCTAGATCCTTCATATCAAGATGTGCAACGAATTTCTTTGTTTCCGACACAAGAGCAATTGAGCTACTAATAATTAGCATATCATCCACATACAAAGAGATGACAACTACATCACTCCTACTGACATTCTTATAGATCCAGTAGTCTTCCTCATTTGAGGTGAATCCAGCCAAAGATAAGGTTTCTTAAAACTTGATGCTGACGCAATGCTTAAGTTTACAGACTAGGTTTTCCTTTCCCTTTTCTTTAAATCCCTCGGGTTGTTTCATGTAGATTTCCTCTTCTGGATTGATGAGAAGTATGATGTGGCATGCAAAACTCTCCATGGATCCTGAACCGTACTCCCACCAAAGCTTCACCTCCTGTTCCTCACGAGATGTTCACTAGTTGTGCTCCGTCCCTCGATCACCTAAGACTTTGGGGATGTTATGCCCATGTTTTAATCGCACAACAAAATCGAACAAAACTAGATCCCAAAACCGTCAAGACCATATTTATTGGCTACCCTGACCATGGTATGGGTTATCAATTTTACAACCTTCAGAATGGGGCGGTTATTGAAAGCCATGATGCCCATTTCCCTAACAATGAGTTCCTTGAAGCGAGAGTTTGAGGAGGCTAGTAACGTGGTTGAGAATCAAGATCCCGAACTTGAACCCCAACTAAAAAGAAGCGACCGAGTCTCCAAACCTCCTATGTACCTTGAAAATTTTGTCTATCTGAGGCAACACTATGAAATGGTTAGGGATGAAACGGACCATGAACCTTCATCTTATCAAGAAGCCATAATATGTCTTGAAAGGGAAAATTGGTTAGAAGCCATGAAAGATGAATATTCTTCCATAAACCAAAATCATGTCTGGGACCTAATTACTCTACCTCGAAACCGTTAGGCAATAGGATGCAGATGGATTTCAAGAAAAGACTAAACTCTAAAAGGAAATTAGAAAAATACAAAGCTAAGCTATTAGTGAAGGGAATTACCCAAAAGGAAGGGGTAGATTATGAGGAAACTTTCTCTCATGTTGCAAAGTTTCCATCCATTAGAATACCAATAGTCATAGCAGCCCACCTTGACTTTGAGGTCAATCAAATGGATGTAAAGACAGTCTTTCTAAATGGGAATTTAGAAGAGGAAATCTACATGAAACAACCCGAGGGATTTGAAGAAAAGGGAAAGGGAAACCTAGTCTGTAAACTTCACAAATCCATCTATGGCCTTAAACAAGCATCGCGTCAGTGGGTACATCAAGTTTCAAGAAACCGTATCTTTGGCTGGATTCACCTCAAATGAGGACGACTACTACATCTATAAAAAGTCAGTGGGACTGATGTAGTATTCATCTCTTTGTATGTGGATGATATGTTAATTGTTAGTAGCTCAATTGCCCTTGTGTTGGAAACAAAGAAATTCGTTACACAACATTTTGATATGAAGGATCTAGGGGAAGCCTCTTATGCATTAGGTATAAAAACAATAAGAACTAAAAAGGAAACAACAATTCAACTTTCCCAGGTGACTTACGTCAGCCACAAGAGGGTGATGCCAAGGGGGTTAACGGTGTCAGCCTAAGCAACGAGTGGAGCGGTTGCTCAACGTGGAGCATCTTGGACCCTGGGATGGAGAGATCTACGTCACTGTGATGCCTTGCATCGTTTCCAGGAACGGACGATGATCCACTAGTCACTAAGGGAGAGGAATGCGAGCGGGTTGGAGGCTGGACGTGGCGTTCGGAAGGTGGAGAAGCCGATGACCAGGTGGTGTAGATGCAGAGAATTCTCCTTCAATGTGCTGAGAAAGCTTAAAGGGGATGGATAGGGGATCCAATACTTCGACTAGCAATTGAATAGTGTCCATCGAGAGGAATTCGCTTGAGCCCCAACGGGTAGAGACAAACTTCTTGTAGAGACCACCGATGAGTTTGAAGTTAATGGGGTGGAAAGAATGGAGAGGAATATTGGAAATCCTCAGCCAAATCTTCTGTTTCCTTAAAGCCCTAGAAAGGTAAGACCACGCAGAGAAGGACAAAGAAGCCCCTTTAAAATATGACGTCTCGATCTGGAGGGCTTTGCGAGTAGAAACTACCAAAGAAAATGAGAAGAGGATAAGGCCATTAGAGAGAATGCAACATCCGAGGTCCAGGTGTTTCCAATAGTGTTGGCCCAATTTCTCAATACCCCTAATGTCGTCCCTTCTGGGGACTAAAGATGCCAACAAAAGAGGACGCAAACCTTTGCTTTTAGGTGGATATGTGGGGACCCACCAGGCAAATGACGTTCTAGATGGGGTCGAGGTAGAAGGCGCAGGACCAGGTGGCTAGGGGGGCTGAGGAGACAAAGGGGGCTAGGATAGCAGGTGGGACTGAGAAGGTTGGGAAGGCTGGGTGGGGGGGGGAGGTGACGTTAATCAGATGGCCATAGTTCTGGTAGAGGGGGGGGGGGGGAAGGAAGGAGGTGGAAGGCCAGCGGACGAAGCCATTCTCTTGCACCTCTGTAGCCACCATATTTAAGTCCCATTTTTCTCTTTACCCTAAAGATAGACAAGGACTTTGCATCCTCGCTTTGTGATGGTTCACTATCATGACTACGACAACTCTCAATGTCTTTTGAATCATTTGGACATACTTCATCATCAGGCCATGGGATCGATTGTAGGGCCCCAAAATTCGGACACCACTACCCCATGATGAAACACGCTTCTTGATTTATCTGATAAGCCCATAGTATCATTGATTGGCCTAGAATTAAGATTCCCCTCCAGAAATGTGGGGCAGCCATAGCTGTCAATGGAACTATCCTTAACATGCGAAGAGCCTCCATTACACCTGATTCGTCGATGTAGTCTAGTCGTAACAAACCATTTCCAAGGCAATACTTCCAATTGTCAAGGGAATCTCAAATAACTACTTGGAATGAGAGGAATGGGTTCTTGCACAGCCAATACCATGGATGATGTCAAATCTTCTGAGACAATAACTTAGGGGCCCTCCCTGCAATCTTCCTATAATATGGCTCAAATCTACAAAAGCCCAAGCTTTTTCTCCCTCTCTTATTGTGACTCCACTATCAGCATGAGGCTGAAAGTTAGGGTACAACAACTGGTCAATACTAATGTCTGTTGTTTGCACTTAGTACTTCGTCTTCCAAACCATAACCTTAGCATTTATTTCCTTTATTCCTCCATGGGACAGCCCCCAGCAGCATTATCACAGCAGGCAGAGTCTTCAGGCTGATTAAGCCTACGTTAGAAACCGGAATGATCTAGAGGGTATTTGTGGTCTAAGAATGATGCTGAAGGGATGGAGGCCTTTTATCTTTCTAACAATACAGGATGGTTGTCGTTCTCAGATTTAGTGGTTTATTGGTCACTGCTATGTCCAGTTGTCCACCACTAATTTTATTACAGATTTGACCTGTTGCTCCTTACTGAAAATACATTTCTGATGGTTGGATTTCAAAGCCCTTCGGATTGTGGTTCTTGAGCTATGCCTTTTCAAAGCCCTTAGGATTGTGGTTCTTGAGCTATGCCTTTATCTCATTCAATCTTCAAACCCCATCCCAGCTCAATCCTCACTGTTCACTCTGGCCATGGTTTGTGTGGATCTTGTGCTTCCAAATCTTGGTTATCTTGCGGTAATTGAACTTCAACCATATCTTGTCCATTGATGGAATTCTAATTCAAATTGCAGTGCAAATTTGAGGTCAAATTCAAATTCGAAATTGAATTTAGATCGAACTGATTCTCCATATGTTTAGCCTCTCTCTCTTGAATTCAGATCCTAGGGATTTGTAGTGTCTAACATGGCACCCTGTAGATAGCTCCCACCTACTCCAATTGTCATGCGTGCCCTCGATGATTGTGCACCCACATCAGCTCATCTTCTCTGATCTGCTGAGAAGTTCCTTTGTTGCAGCTCTGTTTTTGTTGTGATTTCAATGCCAATTTTTCCTTCTTTTTCTACCAGGGCAGTGACCAACCAGATTCCATCCCAGCTTAACTGCATGGATCCTCACTGTTTCTTGCTCTTCTTGAAACATATTCACATTCTGTATTGTACTCTCCTCGGCAAAGATTGACAGCCGAAACTATAAGGCATCTGAAGCTAGATCGATCTCCTTCAAGGTGTACTTGATACTGGCAACTTCAGCCAACACCCGAACCCTGTCAATCTTCTCACCTGCAATGGTTCTCCAATACATCCTACTTCCATGACCCCACACATGTAATGCTACCCCACTATGTTCAGCTCATAGTTATCAGAATCTTCCAACCTAGGTGCCAATCCCACTCCAGGATCTCGCTCCCATATAGGGATCTCCATACTTCCACGACTCCACACACGTAATGCTACCCACTATGTTCAGCTCATAGTTATCGGAATCTTCCAACCTAGGTGCCAATCCCGCTCCAAGATCTCGCTCCAACGCTCCCATATAGGGATCTCCATGATATCTCGATCTCCACTTTTTTGGATCTCAAACCCCACTTTTAAGGAATCATTCCTAGCCACCCAAAGGGGAACAAGAGGCCAAGAAGACAACTCATTTGGATCTTGGATCCAATCCTTTGCATCCTAATCTATCTCTCTCTATGTGTGTGTAATGCATTCGGATGTCGTGAGATATAAGCTTATAAACAAGGCAACTTGCTATATATTTGAATGTTCAAAAGTGTGAAATTGTCAATAAAATTTTCATCAATAAAAATTAGCTCCCTTGAATTGTTATTGGTTATCCTCATGTACCTCGTCATAGTATGTTATTTATTATATGTTGTGGGATTATTATTACATAAACTACACCTCAAGAGAATAAGTATATATTTTTATTAATTAAATAAATCTAATTAATGAATAATTACTTCTTTCTTGCCATTTCTTGAGTGCCCATTTTTAGTGTATGTTGTGGAATTATTGGATTTCTTAATTTTTAATTTTTATGATTTCAAAATTTCTTATCTATGAATCTAGAATTTCTATGGGATGCGCTCCAGGCCAAAGGACCTACCTGCATGTGTCAATTTATTGCTTCCCCCCCCCCCAGGGCCAAAACAAACAAATTATTGGATTTCTTAATTTTTATGATTTCTAGTTTTTTCAAATTTTCTTATCTATGAATCATCTAAATTCCTATGGGACGCGCTCCCAGCCTAGGGAGCTTCCTGTGTGTGTCAATCTATTGTTTCCCACCCCCCCTGGAGCCAAAAAAAAAACAAAACAAAAAAACAAGATAAAGGGGAACTTCTGCTCTGAGCAACCATGGTTCAGCCATATTTGTTTCTTGTTGATAAAGACGGGGTGCAATTTTGATCTCGAAGGGAGAAGAGTCAGCAAAGGCTACTCCACATCTCCAGCATCAAGATCCAAATCTCCAGCATCATGAGTTTGAAGTCCTTCAAGCTTCTTCTTCTGAACTAAAGATAAAGAGGCATTCTTTTAATGTAGTTTGGTGCATAAAACTGGAGCCATCATTTTCCACTCTCTTTGCTTCCATGCCTCAACTCCTAGCAGCATTACATTACCAGGGCAAAAACAATCCAAAAAGGTGGACTCCAGCAACTCTCCATCCTCCCTTTAACGACCAGATCTTTCTCCAGATTCCTTTCTCCTTCACGAATGCTGAGTGAAACATGTAAACCACCCCACCCCCACCCCCACCCCACACCCAACCCCTAGGGGCTCTCTCTCTGATGGATTTCTCCAGCAACTCCTCAGGGCCTTCATTCACCCAGCTGTCTCACCTAGGCTTATGCAACAACAGGCTGTTGGAAATCTAATGTTGTTGGAGGCAGCCATCCCTTCTCCATCACTTCGCCCCTCATAGCATAGATTGGTAATCTCTCTAACCACAGAGTGGTTATTGCAACAGGATAAGGCACACCAAGGACTCTTGTTATGTTATTCATGCAAAAATGTCACCTGCTTCAACAGCCATTTCCACTAATGCATCGCCACCAAATTCAGCACCTGCTTCCTTACAGATTATCTCAGAAGTGAATCGGTCAAGACCCAGAATATGAATGAAAACTTCATGACTAGATCATGACCTACAGCAGAAGTTTAAGTCATAGGCTCTTGCAATTTTTTCTATATTATTTGCATCGAAGGTATTATGACATTTCCTTTTGCTGTGTCAAAACTCTTTTACCTAGATATACAACATCAACGAGTGAGTATGCAATTTTCGTTTCCTATGTCACATGGCCTGCCAATGTTTCACCCATCTAAGAACCAGCAAGGAACTGCAAGAACATTCTATATGCTTGTCTCTTTGAATATGTGAAGTTTATGATCTGAAGTTTATGAACCACAAGAAGCTTCATAATTTGCTACTTATCGGATGAAAATTTATGCATTAACGCAACATACCAACAGAGTGCCTACGTGAATATATGAAAGTAACTTTAGATGTCAGGTCATGTGTGGTAACACCACATATCAGAAAAGAAAGGATTTTATGTTGCACAAACAATGTCGAAGGATACTAAGCAATCAGTCCTACTATAGTGGTTAAAATAGAATATTGTAACGTTAACAAAGGTAGTTATTTTGATATAGTAAAAAGGGATTTTGAAGTTCAAAAATATATTTAATCAGATAAAATAGAAACTTCACCACTCTTTGTAAGGAGCCAAAAAAAATGCACAACATCAAGCAACAACTGTTTGCTTAGAAGCTATCCCTTTGGTTACATTACCAATAAAATCGTGTAGTACTTTTAAATAGAGAAAATCCTGACGAATGTGTGGTGCTCCGAGTTTCGTAACAAACACCAAAAGAATTAACAGGAAGGCAGTAGTTTCTAATAAGATCTCCTTAAAGAAAAGGCTAGGATGTTAACTGCCCATCAAATAATATTTGAAGCACTGTCGCACCAGCAAATCTCAAGCATAAACGATTGACAGAAAATACCTCAGGCTTCTTAATATACTGCTTCAAATGCCGGCCATAAAATATTGCAAATGCTCCTCTAGCAGCAGCTGCTCTTTGCATGTAAGAACTTGCAGCTTGTTCATGCCGTATTATTGTCCTCTTGCAAATTTCCAGATGGTATCTCAAACCTAACATAATAGTGGACACCAATATACAACCATCTTAACGTAGTGAGCGTATAGAACATTAATGCTTGCAGACATCAGGATTACATGTGAAGAAAAACCAAAAACAAAAAAAAGGATGCAACAACGAATGGTCCGGTAGGATCTTAATGCAAGAAACACGCACACAGCCCCAGGCACATGCATGTATCCAGAACAGCGAATCATGTACTTCCAAGCAAATAGATGAACCATTTTTTCCACAAATTACAAGCATACAAAGGCAGTGCTTCTAGTGATCATGCACATCAGATACAAAAAGCATGCACCAAAAAAAACAAAAAAAAAAAAATATATATATATATATATATATATATATATATATATATAATTATCTATACACTTGACAGTTGTATGGTCGGACTTGCTTTGGCGAAAGAAATAGTTTGAGTGGTATTCATTCCATCTAAGGTGGTGTTCATATCCTTCTCGAGGTGCCAATTCCACAAGACCTAATTCTTGTATGCCAATGATTTATATAACATCAATACCCCTTTCAATCTGTATTCTCTTCCATGCCAACAAACCATCTCTTCTCTCCAAGCATCCACACCTCATCCATCAACACTAAAACCCTATCAATCATCTTCAACACACGATAATCTATCCAAAACCACCCATGCTAGCACCATACAAACTTCCATATCATCACTGAATCCTAAGTTAACACCAAAAGATCCCAAACCCGCGACATCATCTCCATCCTCGGAAACAGTAGCCTCCTCCAAATAATCCGCCCCATATATGAACATCACCAATCCTAGCCCTAACTACACCTAAGAACCATCTTGCTAACCTAATTCATCCTAAAGCTTAATCTGTCATAAACCATGACAGTACCAACTCTTCTATCATAACCTAGAATTCCATCAAACACCCATCGCCATTAAACCCTGACCCTAGCTCTCACAAACCCTAATCTGCTAAATCCTACGTCTGCTTTCTAGTGTGGGAATCTTGGTCCAACATCAAAACCCAGCCAATGGAGCAACTCAAACCAGCCCCTACTACATCCAGCTAAACTCTGAGAAATAAGTAATAAATCATTGGCCATCTGTATCATTATGTTCCAACTACAATGGCATTTCATATCACAAACTAAGATTTGTTAAAGATGGACATCTGGTAGATGCTCAGACTGCATTAAGGCAATGACAAATCCAAGTCCATACCTCGAGCATAAATTGATTGGAAATGATTGTTCAATTGTGTAATCAAGATAAAACTTTGATGGCGCCACCAAAGGGGATCTGGGTCCCACAAGGATTGGCATGGTATTAAAAAACACATAAGGAATTACTATAAAATGCTTTTGTGTACCTATTGACTTGGTAGATGTATGTATTCTGACAACTTTTTACTTGTTAATTATGAGATGCAATGAGAGAATCTATGCCTAAGTATAGGGGCTGGGTTGTGCCGATATGCAACCAACACAAAAATTTTCCAAATTTATCATGAACCCTAAACATACCATATCTGCTTATGCTAGGGCGTTCCCCATAAGCAATACGATGTACCAGAGGCCCAAAAGGATGTGGTTGGAAGTAGTCTGAAAAGATATGGGGACTTATGGTCTCACTGAAGGTATGGCCTTAAATAGAGCAGAATGGCAGACCAGGATTCGTGTAGCCGACCCCAATTAATTAAGAAAAGGCTATAATGATGATAATGATGATGAATGAGAGAGTCCAATGGGAAGGCAGCCAGATAACTTAGCCAAGACAGATTCGAATAGGGATTGCATGAAGGTATGACCCCTAAGGCTCGTGTAATTAACTTGCACTCATTGATTTCTATTAAATCAGTTTCAATAATATATAAATAAAATACCCAAATAATTAAAAATGATTAATACAGAAATAATTGCAACTTAGGATTCCCTGGAGTTCAACAAGATAAACTCACCATTGCTTGCAAAAAATGTTTCATGATCTTCTGAAACCAGATCCATGTCCATTATCTGCAGAAAAGGAGCGCACGAATGACCATCAATACTCTTAACAGTAGTAGGTTGCATAATTACGAATTGAAGAACCCCAGTAATGTCCATAACCTGGCCCATAACGTAAGACAAATAGAGGCATAAGTGACTGCAACTCACCATGGCCTCAACATCAGAAAAGGAAGGCACGTCATTCTCACTGTCAGACAGTTTGTCCTCTTCATCAGAAATTGAAATGTTTGCAACTGGTTCTGCAAAGCCTACAGCTTGAAAGTCTCTCACAGCATGTTCATCACAACCATGGTCTGCATGTGGTGATTGCATTGTATGGTTGTGCAGTATATTTGGGGGCAAATCTGTTTCTAATTTGACATTAGTAAGAATCTTTGAGGAACAGCTTTTAGAAGAAGCAAGTCGTTGAGATGGCATATCCATACAAGACGGCCCTTCTTGTGGATTAAAATTGGGGATACTCATGGGATCTATAGAGCCAGGTATACATGGATCTGGATCTGCCGCTCTGATGCATGCACGCTTGGATGATGAAATTCGAAATTCATCATGCTCGGGCATCTCTTTCTTAATACCCTGATCATGAACATGGCCCTCCGGATAAGCACCTAGCAAACCAGACGAAACCCTATTTTGGGCAGCATCAATGGGCTGCATCGAAGTTTCAGGCTCTTCCTTGACTTTGACTTGTTTAGGTTCACTAGTTTTTGGAACGGTGTAGCTACCCTGAGCTTGAAACGGGACTAAGTTTCCCATACGTTCAGAGTAGATGTCCTTTAGAGATGACGAAGGTGTAGATTCCATTTGGCAAGATGGGAAAATATCATCATTGTCAGGGACATCAGGATCTTGTCTATTCAAAGAGCAGATCATATCATCTTGCAAAAACCCAGACTTATGGGCCATTTGGGAGGATGGTGAAGCAGTAGCATCACAAGTTTGGAGGGCCGACGGTCTAGGATCTCCTGATTTTGACACATCCCCTTGATGGAGATCATTGGTAGAACCCAACAAAATGGAGCACAAATTATCAGTGCCAGCCATGTTTGTAGAATCTTTTTTGCCAATACCCATTTGGAGATTATCCCCTTCATCCACAAAGTCCAAGAGAGAATTAGACAATTCCCCAAACTCACCCTCTGACAAAGAAACCAAACTATTGGTCCCTTCATCAGAAGATTTCTCTTCGAGTTTTGGGACCGTGACAAGAGCAACATGTTTTGGAGACCCTATCTTAATGCAATTGAGTGAATCTATCTTACCACAATTGTTGGCGAGCCTGGGTAAGGAGCTTTCAGTCTCCTCATGGCTCTCCTGGTTCATCCTATCAGGCATATCTGGTTTGGAGAGTACCCCAACTGGTTTCCAAGCAGGCATGCTGGGCTCTGGAGAGGAGTGAAAGAAACGGTCTAAAACTTGCAATTTGAAGCTAGGGCTTTCACCAATTCCAGAGCCAACTCCCTCTGACATCCCTTCCATAGAATTAAAAGTCGAAAATGGACTTGGACCAGTGGAGTGGTTACCAATTATACCACTCATTGGCATCGTTTGTGAATGACCCATGACTGGAACCTGCGAGCTATTCACAAGGGAACCAGATTTGTCCCCAAGAATATGATGATTATCTTTGCCAAAGTTGTCATGCCCAAAAGAAGGTCCGTTATCATTTCCTACAATTGCAGTAGACATGGTATCTCCCTCAAACGCATACAAGCAATCTCTAGACATTATACCATGAGGCAGGTCACCTCCAAGTGAACCAATAACCACTGGATCAAAACCATGCACCATGCCATCGACAATATCAGCAGTGAGCACCCTCTCATATTGGGGAAAATCTCGATTCACGAAATCAAGTCCAGCATCAGGAAGCTGAAAATGATTTGCAATAGGAGAACTCATGCAGCCATCTACTGGGAAACCTTCAGGATCTTTTACAAGACCTGGACAATAAGCCACTTCATTTTCTGTGCATCCAATGTTAGGAAAGGGTGCAAGAGGGACATCTTGAGCAAATGAATCAGCATTCTCATTGCGAATTCTCTTTCTCTGAGCATAATAATGGCTACGAGCATTGTCTATTTTCCTTTTCCCTAGAGCCCATTCTTTTCCTTTCGAATTGCAAAATCGGTTGGATTTTGGAAGGGTTGGAAGAGAGAGTTCAAGTTCAACCATACGTGCAGCAGCTTCTACTGCGATATTTGGATCATAGAGAAGTGCATACCACCGATCCCGCAGCTCTCCAATAGTAAAACGACGAGAGAAGTGAACTGCACCTTTTGCAAGGGACTCCAAGGACGCGCCAGCCTACCCAACAAAAAACACAATGCAACACTTTTATTAAGGAAAGCTAAACAACCTGAAGAGAAGTACAACGCTATTTTCAATAAATATTAAATAAATACATTCTGGTGCCACATAAAGGGAAAAATCAGTGATTTTTCAAATTTTATCAGACATCTCACCTAAACATGAAAAAAGAGAAAATTGCCTCAGAAGTTTTGGCCAGAGCATTAATTTATTAGCAATTGAACAAAAACCCCAATATAAGTCCCCATAATGCACATTTGGAAACAAACGAATGCAGAACTGTACATAAAATGGATGCTATAAAAGGGAGAATTCATGAAAATAATAGGGACAACTGATAAAAAGAACAGAAAAACATTCAAGAGAATAAGATTCTCATACATCTAGTGTTCATTACAGTCAGGTTACAAATCTAGTCATAAATCACAAAAGATTTTTGTTTTACTTTGAAAGATAACAAAGAATCTTGAAGTGTACAAATCACACGTGGAGGAAAATGTAGAAAAATACAACGGGAGCCAACAAAACGGGGAAAAAAAAAAGGATACTCCAAAATGAATAATTATATGTCAACTCCCAATCTAGAAAAGAATCAACCACATCATCAGTTGTACAGAATGCATGGAAGCCGTTGCTACTCCTGGAGATGAGTCTTCAAAACATAGACCAGTCTGCACGAATTGTGGCATTTAAAATGGAACAGCACCTGGACGAAAGAAACACAGCACCCATCCCTCGAACTTACTAGTTTTTCACTCTAACCATATTGCACAAGTATATCTAACTGTATTGATTAAATATATCCTTAAGGCAACCTCATCGATGGGCAATCCACATATGTGGAAAGCAGGGCTTCTATCCCCCATCCCTCATGCTCCCACCCTCCATTCGAGGTTCCTAGCATTAATAACTTTTATTTTGTGATATTAACTACCTCCTGTTCTATAAGTTTTCAATACATTTCAAGACCTTGGACATGGGCATTGCTCGCTCAACGTGTATCACCTCCAAAGTCAAGAAGAGGCAAGTTAGGCATAACTGCTCAATGAAAACACTTAGCATTTGCTATAATAAGGTTCAACTTTATTAATGATATTTCTGTAATTGAGTTAAACTCAAATAATTTTCTCTCTACTATAATTCAAGGACAAGACCTAATCGCTTTCTGATTTTGGAATGATCTCAGTGCTTACCAGACCCCAGCCTCATGGTAAACATGGGAGTAAGGTGACATTTTCTATAGAACAGAAAACACAAGAAAAGTGTAAACCATCAATATATATTACATTCTTCAAAACTTAGTTGTCGGTATCGGAAGTGGAAGCCAGATTAGGATTAGGATCAAGAGTGAAGGATTGTAAAATGCTGAGAGATCCCTATGGTTTGGAGCACCGTCCCATACTTACCTGAATCTCTTATAGGCTCATTGAAGATCGTGATTCCGATTCGAATTCCGGCTAGGAATCTTTACAGAACGCATTTCCATGAATTTTAGAATCTCGATTCCAACATTTATAGAATTACGTTCCCGATATTTACCGATTCTCGATTATGCAATTGATGAATCTTGATTCTACAACTTGTACAAACTGGTTTCCACATTTACTGGAATTCTACCACTTCCCCCTTTTCTTTCTTTTTGTCTTTTTCTTAGGAGTGATGTTTAGAAATTTTCAAGGCATCAAATACTCGAGCTAAAAACCAAAGTAGTGGTCCATGTTCTCTAGTTAATTCTTTAAGTATGTATTGTATTGATCCAATGGAGAGATTGTAACTCCAAGATTTTAGAAATAATGTAAACGTGCATGTATGGCATGTCAGTCAATGAATAGCATTGAGACATGTATTGTTTCCCTCTCAATTCAACCTCGATTCCAAAGATGTTAAAATCTCGATTCCATATTGGTTGATTCCAACTAAGTAGGAAACTCGATTCCAAAGAGCTAAGAATCTTGATTCCATCTATGTAGGGATCTCTATTCTATTTTTGCCGAGTCTCGATTCCTAAAAATTAGAATCTCGTCCCCCACGATTTCCCTTGTACGGACGTCAATTCCAAAAACAATCGAAATTCTGACCTTTTGGAGATTGTAATCCTGAAATTTTGAGATTTTGATCCCCCAAAAGGTTGGGGATCTTTCTACAACTTTAAATAGTATGTATAGTCTAGGGCTATATAAACTCTTTAAGTAAGCATGTCTTTATTTATAACCAGCAAGCAAAGCAATAATATTAGAAGTATAATTATGTTGTTAGATAGCTATGAACTAATTCCATGAAGAAGAAATTCAACAACTCCAAACCACTTCCTTAAAATTGAGAAAAACCCTAAGGAATTATGAACTTTATATCTAGAGAAAGCTTATGATAGAGTACCTCGAGATCTGATTTAGCGGGTGTTGGAAAAGAAAAGAGTTTCCAAACACTACACCGACTTGGTTAGAGATATGTACGATGGAGTATTAACTAGTGTACGTACAACTAGTGGAGAGGCGAGTGAGTTTTCAGTGACAATAGGTCTACATCAAGGGTCAACATTGAGCTCGTACTTCTTTGTCTTAGTTATGGACGACTTAACTAGGCTCCTACAGGATGAGGTACCATGGTGCATGTTGTTCGCAAATGACATAGTTTTGATCGATGAGACCCGAAACGGTGTCAACACAAAGTTATAACTTTGGAAGGATGATCTAGAATCCAAAGGTTTTAAAATTAGCCGGACTAAGATAGAGTATATGGAATGGACGTTTAGTAATAATTGAAGTAGAGACGAGGAAGCAGTTAAAATTGACAGCCAGGAAGTACAAAAAAGGCCACACTTTCAAATATCTTGGGTTGATAATTCAGGAAAATGGAGAGATTGAGGAAGATGTCGCACACAAAATTAGAGCTGAATGGGCAAAGTGGAGATGGGCAACTGGAATTTTATGTGATCACCGCATACGAATGAAGGTGAAGAGCAAGTTCTATAGAACAGTTGTGAGGGCGAAATATAGGCAGACAAAAAACAATATACCCATAGAATGAGTGTAGCGGAGAGGAGGATGTTGAGATGGATGAGTGGCAAGACAAGAAGGGCTAGAATTTGAAATTAATCCATATGAGAAAATTTAGGTGTGGCACCAATAGGCAATAAGATGAGAGAGAGTAGACTTAGGTGGGCTGGCCATATGTAGGGCCGACCTAGTACAGCACCTGTTAGGAAGTAAGAGTTAGTTCAAGTGGAAGGATTGAAAATGGCAAAGGGTGGTCGGAAGTAGTCCGAAAAGCAATAGGGACTTTTGGTCTCACTAAGGTTATGGCCTTTAATAGAACAAATGGCGAATCAGGATTTGTGTAGCCGACCCCAATTTATTGGGAAAAGGTTATGTCATTCATGGAGGATATTATTCAAAAGGTTCATTTATGGGGGGGCAAATCACCATCAGAGAAGGTATTCATGAGATTCTTCAATAATTTTCCAAAGCATTTGAGAATTACTCATTTCCTTGTTGCTATTGGGAAAAGGCTAAAATATGATAATACAGGTGAAGCACGAGGGTATTATCGCCTAAGGATTGGGGCAGTGCTATCTCTTTATGCACAAGTACTAGTAATCTATAAATGAAGGATGCATACATGATTGCATGCAGCACAAAATAGAAGGAAAATAAACACATGCATAGAATGAAATACGATATGTGTAGTAAGCGTTAAGGAATTGGATATGCATTCCTGATAGTAAACACTCCCTCTCTAGCTATAGACTTAGGGGTCACAAAAGCATCCCTAAGGACAAGTATATAAACAACAAGTCCCTAATCTCAAAAATCTCCTCCACTGCGCACCATGCTCCAAGGAATCGCCCCTCTCATCTCACCCACTAGATCAAGTACACAAGAATCTGACTTCCATAATTAAAGGTCTAAACACGTGTTCAGAAAATACTCACAACCCATCTAAACGGGCTATCACTACAAAATGAAAGTTAAAATGAACACCATTAAAAGAGAACTTGTATCCTCCGCAGACAGGCACCCCACCAGAGTGGGCCATTGACAAAGTTTAGCATTAGCGGTCCTCATGGGAAGGTAACTCCACCATGCCTTATGTTTTCAATACCATAGCATCACCAAATAAAATAGGCCCTGCCCCAACTCCTAATCCAGGTCTTCCACCCTAAACTCCCAAAATGGAGAGACCATGAAAGGGAGGAGACATTCATATCTTTCTGACTATCTTAGTGATTGAACTCACAAATCCATGAAATGTGTTATTCATCACCCACCATATACCCAAAATATTGCTGGCATTTTCAACACTGACAAGATACCTCCTTTTACAAGAAAAGGTTCGGACCACAGATTATGCAATAGAATTGTCCCCATCATTGGTATTTTCCAAGGAATATCAGATAGATCTAGAAAGAAGGCCCAATTTCTCTTGAACTAAGAGTATATGGAAGCTAAGAAATGGTCATCTAAGCATCCATAACACAATAGTTAAAAAATGAAGAATGCGATGCTGAAGATAACCAGACAGGATTGTGTCAATCACATCAATAATCAAAAGTTGGAACCACTGAAGAGGTCACGAGACTCAGACCAATTGTCCAATATGAGATGAAGAGCCCCCACATTGTAGAAATTAAAAGAACTCCATGACCAAGGACAACCCTGAGCAATGCGATTCCCAAAAACAATTTGTATATTGCCTCTCAGAATGAAAACCTGCTAAGAAACCAAACAAACCATTCGACATGACACTCTCTTGGTGCCTAAGGATCCTCCAAAATCATAGAGGACACATAACCCAAACCCTGCTCCAGAGAAAACAATCCTAAAGCCTAGCCTTAAGATCCGTCATGGGGCCAAGATATATGGGACACCAAACATCACTCCAACTTCAAAAGAACCAGTACTGATTGCCTCTAGTACGTATCCACTACTTTTTACATGGCGCTAGTAATACCACAGAGTCCCCCATCCAATTGCCCACCATTAAAATAAACATCCTACTGGTTTCCTATTAGTATCTGTATCGCCACATAAATCCATTTTATCACCCAAAGACATTCCACCTCAAACTAAATATCTTGACAAAATTTGCTTTGTAAGACATTTGTTTCTCTGTTTAACATTCAAAAATAAAAAACATTTTTTTCTCACTAGCCTAATGTTCACATTTCTTGAATAGTTAGAGATTATTCAATTTCATAGAGCCCAAACTTGGACACGCATAAAACAGAACCAAAATGTTAAAACAACAGAATAGCAAAATTATAGTCCATATGAAGCTAGTAAAGGTGATGAAGAAGCTTATAATCCGAAAAAAAGAAGCTTATAATTCATACCAAACCAAATTCTAGAGTGAAGACTTTTTTCCGGGTTATAAGCGAAAGATTCCTCAAAAATTCGATAAGAAGTGATGAATTGAAGCTATGGGGTTACCTCAACGGCATTCTTTAAGAGAAGATCGTCCTCCGGAATCCAAGTGACGCAGGTCCCCATACCCCTCTTCTTCAAAATACCCCAAAATTCGAAAGCCGGGAGAAGGAAAACCCAGAAAGCTGAAGGAAGATTCAGAAGAGCATAAAGAAGGGAAAGGAGTTGTAGAGCGAGAAAGCAGAAAACATAAGCTATTGCCGCTCCTTAGAGAGATAAATTGCCTTGTGGGTTTGAAGGAAGAGCAGAGATTTGGTGAAACAAACCTGTGGCGCCTATATTGAAAACATGGCGAGCCTTTTCAAATTTTGCTGAAAAAGAACCTTCCTCTCATTCCCAGGAGCGAGAAGAAGGAGAGAGGAAGAAACGAAGACTCTCTCTCTACTCAGTCCCACTCTATTCGCTCTCTGAGTCTAAAAGGTGTTCCTTTCTCTCTCTACTGCGAACACTCTCTCTCTAATAACGGTGAGCTTTCACTCTTCGTTCATAGCCTGCGGCATCTTTTCTTGAGCAATCCCTCTTTTGGCGCCGCCTGCGCATGCTAAGAAAAATTGGTTCTTTTTTAATTGGTTTTTATTTTAATGGAAAAATTTTATACAAGATTGCAGACTTGCCACTCTAACTTGAAAATAAAAAATAAAAATAAAAAAACCCATCAAAAGTCCATCGAAAAATGTTGTTTCAATAGTAAGCACCATTTTAGTTCATCTTCTCAACCTCAAAATGCGCTGCTAAAAAGATTATTCAAAATAATATATTTTATTATACATTGTTTTATTCTTAATGTTTTATATGTTTATAAATCTACTCAATTTATATCTTAATGTTTTCATATGTTTATAGATCTACTCAATTTATATTGTTTTTTCTAATTTTAAATTTTCCAAGATGTGAATTAATTTTTTAGGTAATTGCTAAAATTTTTAAGAATGGAATTACATCGATTGATGAGCTTCAGAGATGTGTCTTAATTTGATTGTTTTTGTTAAAATAAATAGGTAAGTCAGTGGGTATTTAGCTGTCAAAGAGTTCATCATAAAACCTATTAGAACTAAAAAAAAGGTAAATCATTAATTGGATTGCTTAAGGTTGACGCATTATACAAATCACACCTTCGTTTATTGCATGGGAAAGTATCATCATGAGCCACGGCCAAATAGCATTATACCAAAATGGGAGGAAATTACGTATATATTCTTATAATTTAGAATGGGCTCAAGGCTCGGTGGTGAGAGTGGAGGGTCGCTATAATATAACATTCTAAGCTCCATTCCTACCACATGTAGGGAACCCCATCTCCATTGAGCTACCAAAAAAACAAAAGGATAGGGTTTCCATGAGTAAGCCAACTCATATGTATATATGTGGCTCCCATCCAAAATCCGTTTTAAAGATGAATGTTTTTTACTACTTTTTTTGTAGATTCATCATCTAGACGAAGTAACTATGAATATGAAAAAAAAAAATTAATTAATTTTAATTTTAATTTTTTGGTGTTTTCCAGTGTATCATCCAGATAGCATTTATAGAGTGCAAACTTTTCATAACATCCATCATTATGATGGATGTTTGTGAGTCAGCAGGCGCTTGCATCCACTGACTCACACAACATTTTTCTAAATATCTTTATGATTCATGTTATTTAAATATTTTTCCTTTTTTACATTCTTAACAATTTTTCACAAATTTTAAAAAAACCAAATCACCCATATTTTGGATCTGAATGACACATTTTTAAATTTTGGTTAATTTTCATAATTTTTTAAATTTAAATATCCCAAATCCTTTTAGCATGAAATTCCCCCTTTTAAAATTTTGGGATTTTAAATATCCAAAGACTTCAGTCTAAAATTTATTCTTCAAATTTTTTGGATTCTCCAAAATTTATGTAGCATTAATTGTTTTTTTTTTAAATAAGATTTTGAATATCTAATAATTTTTTAGCCCAAAATTTTCCTTTTTTAACAAATTTCAAAATATAAAATTTGTAAGAAATAAGAATTTTCAGGTTGAAAAACATTTTGAATATTCAAAGTCTAAAAATTATATATAAAAAAAAATTTAAATTCCAAAGCTATATAGTTTTGATCTTGAATATCCAAAATATGGGCTATTAAGTCTTTTTAAAAAATGAGAAAAATGGGTATGAATGTAAAAATAGAAAATTTTGGTTCAATTTTAAATTACGTCAATTGTATGGGATATGCGTGTAGTTTTTCCAAATCAAGGACACAAGAGATCCCATTTTCTATAGAAAAAAAATTCACTTTATAAGATCCATATCAAGGAAATTAACATAAGTATTCCCTTTCATGAGGGATATTTAAAAAATATCTTAAAATTTTAATTTTACATAGATTTCTCTTGTTTCTCTTTTTTTTTTTTTTGGAAAATTATCATAAATTTACTTTAATTTAAGCTTAATTGGAAAAAATCCCCAAACTTTTGTTTATCTGGTCTACACCCTTTTTCTCATTTTCGATTTTGTTTTACCAAAATGACCTTCACGGTAATCGTATTACCGTAATCATTAGTGCATGTTATACGGTACTTTAAGTACCGTAATACTTAGATAATTTCATACGGTACTTTTAATACGGTCTTTTATACGGTACTTTAAGTACCGTAAACTTACACTAATCCTTATCTGGTATTTTAATTACCGTAAACACTAACCCATGTTATACGGCACTTAAAATGCCGTAGACCCTTTTATCATTCTGTTTATCTCTTTCGTCTCTAATTATTTTTATGTTTATCTATTCTTTCTCTCTAATTATATTTATCTCTTCTTTCTCTCTCTAATTCTTTTTAATCTCTTTTTTCTCTCTCTACAATCTCATCATCGTTTCCTTAGAAAGAATAATCAAACACTGACTTCGGCTTTGCAAAACAGAGGACATGATTTATCTAAGAAAACTAAAATGAGATTGTAGAGAGAGAAAGAAGAGATAAAAAGAACTAGAGAAAGAAAGAAGAGATAAACATAAAAAGAATTAGAGATGAACAGAATGAGAAAAGGATTTACGGCATTTTAAGTGTCATATAAGATAGGTTAGTTTTTACGGTACTTAAAATGTCGTATGATAGGTTTTAGTTTTTACGGTACTTAAAATACCGTAATTGGCTCCATGGTTCTAGCTAGAGTTTTACGGTACTTCAAGTACCGTAATATTACTTGAAGTTACTACGGTGTTTAAAATACCGTATAAAATGATATGTATTACAGTAGTAAGAGTATCGTGAAGGTCATTTTGGTCCAAAAAAAGTAGAAAATAAGGAAAAATAGTGTAGATGAGGTAAACGAAAATTTGATGCTTTTTTTCCAAATAATCTTAAATTAAGGTATATTTGCAATAATTTCCCTTTTTTTGAAAATGGCCATTAGTCTGATACTCCTAATTCCAGTTGGTATTGAGAATAATATATTATTTTTGCGATGGCCATAAAGTCGGAGATCTATATTACCAAGACTACCTTCATTAACTCTTTCACTGCGTGTTGTATCTGCTGATAATGCCACATCTTTGTGGTGTCGACACCTTAGTCATATATCTGCTTCTCGATTACTGTTTTTATTCTACCGTGATGCTCTTAGTCGTGTTACACATAAATACTTTATTGATATCAATAATTGTGAAACTCGAAAGGTTGCAAAATCTCATCTTTGACCTTTCACTTGAAGTAGTTCTATTTCATCCTCTACATTTGATCTTGTTCATACTGATGTGTGGGGGCCAACACTTATTCTGTCTAAAGGGAAATCACCATATTTTGTAAACTTTAGTGATGACCACACTCGATATACATGGATTTTCTTTATACATAACTACATTAAACTTGATAAAATTTTCACTCAATTTTACTCATATTTTAGTGGGATGCTTGAAAATTTTCTCTGACAAAAATGTTCAAACAGTCCTTACATATTAGAGAAAAATGGTACTGCAAAGTATTAAAAATTGTAGCATTTTAGAAACCACAAGGTCACTTCTTCTTTACACTTTTGTTCCCAAAGTGTTTTGGGCCAAAGCTATTCATATTGTACTTTATCATATCAACATTATGTCATCCTCAGTTTAATCTATGCAATGACCTTTTGAAAATTGGCCCACTTACCCACCTAATTATTCTGTTGTTCATGTCTTTGATTGCATTTGTTTCATGTTATTACTCTCAACTGAGATTGACATGTTGTCGGCCAAAACTGTAACATGTTGTTTCACGGCGCTATCATGATTATCAAAAAGGATATAGATGTCATGATCCTTGGCTGAAAGACTCTTGGTATCTAGTTGCGTTGTGTTTTCTGAACATATTCCTTTTTTTTCAAATACACAGATGATTATTCATTCGCTTACCATTCTTTTCTTGTCCCCTTTTCAGATCCTATCTCAGTCTCTTTTGTGTGTTCTAATTATGTCCATGTAATTGAAAACCAGGAAGAAGACAATCGACTCTTGCTGAAAGACCCGAGTTGATCCTATGCTCCTCCATGCTATTAGACGTAGCGCATGTGTTTCAGTTGTTAAAATTACTAAAGTATATTTTCTAAAAACCATATTAGTTTTTATGTTATTTTATTAAGAGTAATGTTATCATTTGTAGTTATGAAAGTACTAAGTGGTTATGAAAGTACTAAGAAGTTATGAACGTACTAAGTGGTTAGTAGTTATTGTCGTAAGTTAGTAGTTATTGTTGTGAGTGGGGAGTTATTGTAGTAATTACCGTTGTAAGTGCCTCTATTTAAAGAGAGGTGTGTGGTGAGAAAATTGGGTCACATGTTTTATGGTTAATCTTGGGTGTCAAGATTGTAATACATTTGTGTACCCCTCGGTCACATGTTTTAAGGTTAATCTTAGGTATCAAGATTATAATACATTTGCGTACCCCTGGGTCACATGTGTTGAGGTTAATCTTGTGTGTTGAGATTGTAATGCCTTTATGTAACCCATTTTTTATCTTTAAATGAAAGATAAGTTTTTCTTCCACTTCATATTGGTTCTTATTATTCTTTCTATTTGGTTGTGAGTCTTGGGCTAGTGTGACATTGTCACACTAATTGAGAAGCGGATTGTTACAATGTTGTGGAATCCGTCTTTCTCTACATGGTATCAGAGCCACAAGAGTGGTAGTGACGTATCTTGACTCCCCTTGAGGAAGAAGAATAATTTTTTCTTAAGATGAATTCATGTGGAATGATGTATGGTTTTAACATTTAGTTACTCAACCAATCAAACTACAAGATATGGAGGTCATGTATGGAGTCTTACCTTGTTGGCAAAAACATATGGGAAGTGTCGGTGGAAATGATAGGGGTGCTCCTACACCGGAAAATACTAATGCATTCAAAAAATGGAGGATAACAAATGCAAAAGCTGAGTCCATCTTGAATATATCCATTTTTCATAATCTATTTGATCATATTGTGAACTGCAAATCGGCTTGTGATATTTGGACTACTCTTGATGAGTTATTCAATAAGAAAGATGTGGCTCGATTGTAATTGTTGGAGAATGAGTTGGCTACCTCAACTCAAGGTAATCTTTCCATTTCTCAATTCTTTTTAAAGATCAAGAGTGCTTGTTCTGAAATTTCTCTTTTCGATTTGGAAGAACCCATTTCGGAGGCTCGAATGAAGTGGCACATCATTCGTGGTTTAAAGAGGGAGTACATTCCTTATATTATTTCTATTCAAGGGTGGGCTAGGTACTTGGTAGAGTTTGAGAATCTTCTTACTTAACAAGAATCGTTAAACCGCCAAATGGCCAAATTTCCAATTTCGGGAAATGATGGAGATAATCATGTATGTGTGGTCTCCTTTCTAGAAAATCAATTTAAGAGGGAGTATTAAAATTTTTAAAGTGTATTTTCTAGAAACCATAGTAGTTTTTATGTTATTTTATAATGAGTGATGTAGTGAGATTATAATTTGTAGTTTTGTGTAATAAGAAGTTATGAAACTACTAGGTAGTTTTAGTAGTTATTGTTGTGAGAAATTAGGTCCATGTTTTAACGTTAATCTTGGGTGTCAAGATTATAATGCCTTTGTAAACCTCATTTTCATCTTTGAATAAAAGATAAGTTTTTCTTCCACTTTGTCTTAGTTCTTCTTCTTCTCTCTATTTGCTTATGTGTCTTGGGCTAGGTGACATTGTCACACTGATTGAGAAGCAGATTGTTTCGATGTTGTGGAATCCGTCTCTCTCTACATCAGTTCCACTTGCACATTTTGCCAATTATGAGACCTTGTTACCTCAGCACATGTTCTTTCTTGCTACTATTAATTTATTCTAAACCCCAAACTTACAATGAAGCTACAAGTCAATTTGTGTGGAAACATGCAACACAACATGAGTTAAATCCTCTAAATCAAATACATCCTTGGGATCTTGTCCCTCTATCAAAAGGGAATCTAACTCTTGGATGCCAATGGATATATATAATCAAAACCAAAGCAAATGGCAATATTGAACGCTATAAAGCTCATTGTGCTCAAACCTTTACACCATTAACCCATATAACTATTCTCTGGACATTTGTGACATCTATCAAACAATGGCCTTTTGTATTAGTTAGATGTTAAAAATCAATTTCCCAATGGTGACCTTGATGAGAAAGTATAAGTGAAGTTACCTCTAGGAGTTATAGATCCTCAAAACAAGGTGTGTGAACTTCGAGAAGCTTTATATGGACTCAAACAAGCACCTCGTGCTTGGTTTGAGAAATTTCACAGCGTATTTGTACCTATAGGATTTCAACAATGCCATCACGATCCAATGGTCAGTGTCTGAAACTCCTAAGGGACAAGCTCTTTTGTTACTTCATGAGCATGATATGATAATAGCTGGTCATGATATGGCACTATACGTAAGATCACACAAAAACTCAATCAAATATTTGAAATGAAAGACTTGGGATTCTTACGTTATTTTTTTGGATTAGAAGTTGTTTATTCCCCTCATGGCTATCTGCTATCTCCGCTCAAGTATGCTTCAAAAATTATTTCACAAGCTCGACTAATAGATGATACTAAGAAGGTTGATACCCCTACTGAGTTGAATGTTAAACTTCGGGCTACATATGGTGAAACCTTTTATAGACAAATGGTTGGAAAGCTAATATATCTCATAATTTCACGAACAAATATTGCAAGTGCAATGTATCTAGTTAGTCAATTTCTAAGTGCTCCTCGATTTGTCTTACATATAATCCGTCATGTTAAGAATACTCTTCATTTTTCTCACTTGAGCTTCGGGCACATGCATACTCAAATTTTGCAAAGAATCTAAGTGATTGAAAATCTATTATAAGGTTCTATATTTTTTTAGATGATTCTCTTCTATCTTGGAAAAGCGAGAAAAAAAAATATTGCCAATTCTATAACTGAAGTTGAATATATGGCCAGACACAAACCAGCACTAAAGTTGTTTGGTTTTATTAGTTACTCACATACATGAGTGTCACATTGCCATTCCCACGCCACTCTATTGTGATAACAAGAGTGTCATTTATATTTCAAAGAATTCAAATTTTTATGAACGCACGAAACATATTGAAGTTAATTGCCACTTTGTACGACAAGCATACCTGGTAGACACAATTTCTCTTCCCTATATACCCTCTTCTGCAAAAATTGTTGGCTTCTTCACCAAAACTTATTCTTCTAATGTAATGAGATCTGAGAAATACAGTACAGTCAAGTTTCTCTCTCATAAAGCTTTATTGTTGATTTCTTTTTGTGGTTTCCTTATTCCATCTTCACTTTTCTCCCAATTTTATAGAACATCATTGCTTTCCTTATTCCATCTTCACTGTTCTCCTAATTTTATAGGACACCATTACGTATTCTTCTTGAGTTATCCGTGGGGTTTGAGTGTGCAACATATATTCTACACCTTAATTCTCTAAGTTTATGTCAATATATATTTTTCTTAGAATTTATTTCATTGGCCTATCTCTATCTAGTTTAACATATATATATATATATATATACTTATTATTTTATGGAGGGAAAATACACTTGCATATCTTATATTGTATACTCAAATCCTATTTTTTTAGATTACAAGATGAATTTTAAAATTATTTTCATTTTATATATTAATTTAGGCTCAAATTCAGGGCATTCATACTTCTCTCTCGCATTTGTAAGAAATACCAAAAATATTTTTAAATAAATAAAATGACTAACATACCTCTAACATTTTAAAATTTGTAAGGTTAGTTTAGTCATACTTATTTAGATTAATTAAATTTTTAATATTTTTACAAGGTACGTCATGATGAGAAGTATGGATGCCCAAAATTTGAGCCTAATAGGATATATAGAAAAAAGAATAAAATTAAATATAATATTCATTATACAAAAGGAAAAAGTTTACATAAGGATGCAACCTTATAATGTAGAACTACGGATGCACCTCAAAAATTCATCGGAAAAGGTAGTTTTATGTTGAAAAACCTTTTGATTGATCATCTCGACATTGAGATGTATGACCATGAAAAATAAAAACATTTTAAGTCTCAGAAATAGTGCATTTTACAACATATTATCTACACCGTCCATTTTTAAGATTTTCATATGTGTATAGATATACTTGATTTTAACCATTTTTTAAATTTAAAATTTTATAGTTAGATATAAAAATAGATTTTGAGATAATCCTAAAAACATCTTACATCAATATTATATGCCATGATAAAATTTGAAGGTGCACCTTACCTCTACAGCTACGGATGCATCCGCATGCCAATTGCACCCTTATTAAAAATAAAAAATAAAAAGGTAAGATTTATGTGTAAAATATAAAAGATATAGGACTATTATTAACCATATATAGAAAAAAAAAAGTGAGACTTACGTGTAAAATATAAAAGATATAGGACTATTTTTAACCATATATAGAAAGGTTTTTTTGCTTTTTTAATTCGCCTTTTATACATAACGATAAGTCATACCAAAAAAGTCATATTTATCTTCACTTGAAAATCTCGTACTTTTTTTCTTCAAATCCAAGTTTTGAACATATAAACTAAAGAGAAAAAAGAACGTAACCAATAAAGTCGAAACTTAAAAAGGGCGTTAAATTAAAGAATCTTTTTTAACATATGGACTAGATAGAAAACTAACTGGGCACGCAAATAAAATGGAAACTAAAAAAACGGTGTGGTTTCTATAAGGCCGAGGATCTAAACCATCAAAGTAGGGCATGCCTTCAAATTATGTCACAAGAAGTTTCAATATTGGAAATCTTTGTGATGACTTGAAAATTTATTTTCATATCTAATTATAAAATTTAAAAATTTAAAAATAGCATAGATTAAGCAGATTTATGGATATTCGAAAATCTTTATTTACCCAAAAAAACCACTTGAAAATTGACGGTCCAAAATACATTACATGATTCATCATTTCCAAGACTTGAAATCCATTTTTTTTGTTATATCCGTACATCTTGAGGTTGAGATGATCAATTTGAAGAATTTTGGGCATTGAAACAACCTCTTCTAATAAATTTTCGAGGTGCATCCTAATTTTATTGTTTACAGCCTCACACTTACATAAACTTTTTACTGTCTTAAATACACACTAACAAATAAATAGGAGTGTCCTCAAAACTTAAAAGGAAAAAGATTATATAAGGTTGGAACATTAAAATGTAGAATTAAAGGTGCACCTCAAAAATCCATCATAAAAGGTTGTTTGGATATTGGAAGACCATCGAATTGATCATCTCAACATCGAGAAATATGAATATGAAAAGAAAAAAATATTTCGAGTCTACGAAATAGTGTATCTTGCAACACATTATCTACACTGTTCATTTTCAAGATTTTCTTGTGTTTTTAGATCTAGTTGATTTGAACCATTTTTAAAGTTTAAGATTTTATAATTAAAATAAAAATAGATTCTCAAGCCATTCTAAGAAATTTTTATACCAAACTTACATTTATGAAAAAATTTAAAGATGAACCTTAATTGGATTGTTTAAAGCTACAACATTACGTAATCTACACCCAATATATATATATATATATATATATATATATATATATATATATATATATATATATATATATATATATATAACACTACGCACCGCTTATAAACGAAAATGAACAATGATTTCTCTTACCCCCATCACCGACCAAAGTTCATCACGCAGCCACAATTGTCTGGTAGTGTTTCATTTTTCATTTTTTTTCTACAAATCAGACTGACCTGAAATTTAGAACGTGTATTCATAAAAAATAAAGGAATCTTCAAAAATTATAAAAAAAATATTTTACATGAAAAAATTAATCAAAATACCCCTAAAAAGTTTCGAGAGTATTTTGGTCAATTTATTTTTCGCCGATAATTTTTTATATATATTTATTAAATACACCTCAGTAAGATGTACATACCTTCCAAATTTTAAGTCATTCTGATTTGTAAAAAAAAAATAAAAAATAAAACACTAACGAACAATCGTGACCACGCAATGAAATTTAAACGGTAGTAAAGGTAGACGAAAACATTATTTATTTTCACCTAGTTGGAAAGACTTTTTTTCTATATATATATATAAAAGTAAAAAAAGTTGGTTGCATTAAATAGTCAGCCAACGTAGTCATGAATCCTAATGAATCCTAGAAGTAAATGGAATATAACTTGAATGATAATGATGATAGATATATGGTCAGTTCAGAACTTGAGGTTTGACCCATGTGTCTGGAACTTCAAGTCCCTAACCATATAAATAACCAAGTAAAGATCCAGGCCTTATGGTAGGGAGCACACTATGCACCTGTGGGAGCGAATTGTAAACTTAAGCCTTCAAAATGACATACTTAAAGCATATAATTTCCAAAATAATCATCCAGAAGTGTAAAGGGGATCTCAAGCTTTCTTGAAAAAAAAAAAAAGGTCAAAAGAACAAACGTTTTACCTGCAGGAAGAAATAAACAATGTGCACATGAAAGAGCACACTTTAATGGGAAAAGTTATCCAAAAAACAGAAGACAAGGTCATCATTTAATGGAAATGCTAAACCCTCTTGTTTTAATATTTTTTTCATGCAGCACAAAAAGGAATATTCAAGTTGATTTCTTTTCCTCGTTTTTAGATTTAGGATTTTAAATTATTTAAACTGTTACAAATTCTATCACTCTAAAATTTGAATAAGTTATTCTTTTTGGAATTCACATTTCCCTTCGATAATGTCATTCATTAATATCGGCCGATGCCTCAACATAACGTCCCACCCTCCATTCACACCGTTAACATATCACCAAACAAAAAAGGTAAATGACATTTCTGTGTTCCTCTCCAAAGATTCGAGAGGGGTCATACAAGTCCGCAAGGTTCGAAACCATACAAGCATCACTGAGCACCATAGGATAGTCATTGCTGCAAATTCTTATTGATACACTCATGCGCAGTACAGCTCCACATAAAGCATCGTCCAGCATGAATTAAGCATAGTTTCTCAAAAGCAATCCATGTACTGAAAGCAAATCAAGCCACACAGAACTACTTAACTATAAATAATAATTGAAAAGATAAGAGAAACCAGATTGGCCTTCTCTTGTCCCCAAAGCTAAACGGGACGCAAAGCTGGATCCCTATATTTGGTTTTTCTTGATATGCAAATAAACTAGGGATATCTTCCAGATCCAGATCCAGACCTCCATGAATTTGCTGCCATAGTTCACCGCATGTTCAGTAGCAAAATTGCTTTGTGGCCAGCTTCACAAGGGCTTTATTCGATGCCAAAGTCAGCAGACCAAAACAGCAGGTCCCCAATTAATTCAACACGAAATTTGTAACCGATGGCAAGCGTTTATCTACAATGGTAACAACACCAACACTTCAGCCAAAAGAAAATGTGCAATCCAAAAGTTTAGCTTAAAATACAATGCACTGTGCTCCTATAGTAACACATGCCAGCCGGCATGTGATATATGGTACGCAACCAGGGCATCTACTGACCATTCTCAATGATAAGAGGGTGGAGATTAATTATAAATTTAATCACCTATGTCCACTCTAGATAATGATTTATGGATGACACTTGCAGCAAATTATTAATGATTTATCAAAAACCAGAACCAAAAATAATAAGTCATGAAAACCCCGGTAGTTTCTCAGTTGGTGATTACAGTAAAAGAAGGATTTACTAGGAAATTTGATTTCCTAAGAGAAAGGGAGCCATTATGTCATTTGCTTTTGGTAGGCCTACTGATACTAATAATCATCTCTTTGGAGTCGCAAGAAGATCGTTAGATCAGGAAGGTTGGTAATGAACTTCTTTAAAGATCAGCATTTTTCTTTTTTGAGAGTTATTTTCTAAGTTAGCCATCCAGTACACAAGCCAAAGAGATCTAGCAAAATCTCTTAAAGGCAGCTGCCCACATTTACTTGTACAACTTCCAACTTGTATGGTACCGAATGCCCCCCAAAGGAGTATGGGGTATATATAGCTCCGTGTAGGCCTCACACAGGTGACCAATCAGGCACCCACTACAGCTACAACCTGCACGTTCTCACAGCCACATAGCCTGACACATGCCAAATCAAGCATGCGCACTAAAGGCGTATGTCACAGGAATATTCTAGACATTAAAAGGAGTTTCTAACATGTCAGGTCCACTACCAAGGCACTAATGCCTCATGCATGGTTGCCCAAAGCCCGTTTCGTCATAGACGAGCATTATACGTGATTCTGGCCACACCAGGCCAATAGCTTGGTCTTGCCATGTGGGGCTATTACCATCGCACAGGAATGTTATAAATCAATGCCACACGAGGCCGAGCCGTGGGCCCAACATCTAAGCATCCAACCCCACATAAGTACCAAAGTAAAACTCTGATGGCTATGGAGGAGGCAGGTTGAGACGGTTATGGCACAAGGCACCCCTGCGCTAGATGATGTAGCAACCACAGGATAAGGCCCATGGATTATTACCTAATAACGACCTTGAGTGGCCAGATAATAGTAATCAACCTGTGATCTGCCATTTTAAATCACCACTAGGATGGTGCATTCTAGAATATCGTGTGCACGCGCACATGCACACTTATCTATTATACACATTAAGCGAGAAGGTGACCCCCTTTATTCTTGCCACATGTATCTTTTCTATTCCCAATTTTCCCTTCTTGATATTTACAATATACCAATTTCACCCACTACAAAGTTAAATAATCATATCATATCCTTTATAGAAGTTCATATGGTAGATTGTATCAATCCCAATCTTTATATGATTAAATCATACCCTACATATCACAATCCTCATCATGCGGTTCTCATTCTATTTTAATTTTGCGCTTTTCCTACTTTCTAAGAAATTTTGTTTTGATATTCTACTATTTTTTAGGAAACAAGCACACAAACGTTTTTGACATAGTTGAGGGTTATATGGCATTTATAACGGAAGACATGATAGAGTCCCCAGATATTCTTAGAGATGAAAATTAGATTCACGGTTCTTATCCCAAATCTTGATGGTGAAATTTCTTGAGGCATGCCTCTCTTGCTCCCTCCAAGTTTCTTGAGGGTCTCTCTCTCTCTCTCTCTCTCTCTCTCTCTCTCTCTCTCTCAAATCTATATTACTCGACAATGAATTTTGATATAATCACAAATTTCTCCTCCTATCTAGGAGAACGAGACACACGTATGGTTACTAATACTTTTTCGCTTTCCTTAAATCTCTCTCCTAAAATATCTCTACCTCTCCTTATTTTCATCTCCATAGTTCTAGGAGGACCCCACCTACACAGCCATCTCTCTCTCTCTCTCTCTCTCTCTCTCTCTCTCTCTCTCTCTCTCTCTCTCTCTAAATCTATATTACTAAGTAAGAATAAATTTCAATTTTGGGTGTTGTTCTGAGCTTCTTACTATGCTTTTTTCTTTTATGCGTTCTTTTCTTTCATCTTTCTTTGAATTTTTATAGGATTGTTCAATAGGCTCATACCAGGCAGTAGTACTGCACGCATTGAGGACACAGAAATTATTCTTATGTATTTAATATAAAAAACATGGGGCTGGGAAACAAGATAGTGAGGAAATAGACTGGACATGTTCTGATTCAAAGCCACTATATAAAGACAGTGCTCAAAAGATTTGATCATTTTGAATGTAAGCCAATTTTGACCCCTTATGATGCTCATATTAAACTCAGAAAAACTGTGAAGCGAGAATGTATATCATATGTAATGTCATGTACTAGACCAAATATTGCCTCTGTTATGAGTAAGCTTAGTAGATACACCAACAACCAGAATAAAAGCATTGGAATGCAGTCAATAGGGTCTCGAGGTATCTCAAATGACTCATACACTATGGCCTACATTACATTGGCAAGCCCACGGTATTGGAAGTATGCAATAATACAAACAGGATTACAGATTATGATAAATTGATGTCTACCAGTAGATGGATCTTTACTTATGGTGAGAGTGCTATTTCTTGGGGTTTCAAGAAGCAAACCTGCATCCTTTGATCCAACTTCCAAGATGGAATCAGAGTTAATTGCCTCGTAAGCCTCTAGTAAAGAAGCTCAGTGGCAAACAAATTAGTGCATGAAGTACCACTTGTTCAAGGGCCCGTGCCTATAGTCTCAATACATTAAATGGGAAGCCACAACACACCGAGCAAAGTGTGGGATTTATTTTGGAAAATTGAGACATCTTCAATTGGGGCACAAGCAATTGAGACTATTGCTTGAAGATGGACTGCTATCAGTATTTCACATCCGAGCCAGCCTTAATACGGTGGATCTATTAACAAAACGCTTTGCGAGGTACCATGTCTGGAAGACAGCTAGAAGGATGGGATTAAAGCCCACTTGAGACTTATGCCACAAAGTGACAAGAACCCCACCTAAGGACAAGGAAATCCCAAGTCATAGGTTCAACGGGAAAAACAAGTCACTTATGTGATATTTGATGTATGTATCTACCATGATATCATTTACAATGAATTTTTGTGCATTCTTGCCCAATCACGGGCTATGTAGTACATGACAGCTAGAGGGATGGGATTAAAACCCACTTGAGATTTATGCCACAAAGTGAAAGGAGTGTAAGGACAAGGAAATCCCAAGTCATTGGTTAAAAGGGAAAAACAAGTCACTTATATGATGTCTGATGTATGTATCTACCACGATATCATTACAATAAATTTGTGAATTTTTGCCCAATCACAGGCTATGTGGTACAGTTTACTGCAATGAATAAAAATGCTGAGTTATGCTCTTAATATGTCCATTTGCCTAGATAATGTAAATCCTAGGCTACAGTGACGCTTTTCAGGGCATCCTCCACGGATTCATCTATATGGGTATGAAAGTAGAGGCCGCGTCCTATGAGAATTGACATTCTCTAGGGCACTGGTGAAAACCAGGAATGAGTGCAAGGCCATTAATGTGGAAGCCTTCTAGAAAATCACAGCTATTTGAAGGGTAATGTACAGTATGTGGGAGGCTTGTCAACAATGGACATAGTTCAAGGTCTGTCCAACCACTATCATGGTACGCATTTCATGTAACATGGTGGTTCAAATCTAAGAGAGAGCTTCATTTATGCAGTATCTTTCCCTATTGTTGGAGAGAGAGAAAGTTGTTACGGTATTTGAAAAGGCGGTAGCTTGGCTGCCTAGGAAGCTAAGCAACCTTACGGCACTAAACCCCCCTAAGCATGGTGCCTAGGTACTTGAGGGCCCACCTAGACGGCACCTCGTGGCCTTTGGCACGAGGGCTTAAAATTGCCCTCTGTCGAGGATAGTAACATAATTTTTCCTTTTCCTGAGGGATTTTCGGGGCATTCCAACCCCCCAAAAACCATTTTATTCATTTGGAGTGAGAAAACAAATTCAAAATTTGAAGTTTTTTTTATTTTTTTGGTTTTTTGGATTGAATTTTTTTCCCAAACTATTCAATTTCATTCAACGTTCACCGATCCAACAAGATCTATAGCATTTTGAAAGGTTGTATATTTAAATTTTTTCGTTTGGGGTTTGTTGATTTATATGAATGTTAGATTTGTGGCCTCCATATTCAAGAGTGGGTTTTGCTTCGTGTTTAATGCCAATTTGTAAAGATCTCAATGAACTTATTCTCTCAAAAACAAATCTCAATGAACTTATCCCAAATAGATTTTTTCTAGTTTATTGGTGTTAAATTTTTCTCTTGATTGAAAAGGAAAAATAATGTGATTTTTCTTTCTTGTTTGGTTTTTGTTCTTGTAATTTCTTTTTTCAAGTTTAAGGTTGGATTTTCGGCTCATATTCAAGAGTGGATTTTGGTTTGTGTTTAATGGCATTTTGTTAAGATTGAGTAACCCCTATCTAAGGAAAATCTTATTAAACACATTGAGGGTCTGCTTTTGATAGCATTCCCTCACTCGATGGTCGCCTCCACATATGAAACAGTCTGAGAAGGCCTTCCTAGGTGCCCCTTTCTCTTAGACTACCCCCTTCTCAGGTCTAGTTCCATATCCGCGCACCACCCTCTCGCTATTTGCCCATGATGGCACACCCTCGTGGTTTGAGTCCACAGCCCCACGAAGGTCAAGGTCTGCTAGGCCCTCAGCTGTCGCCATAGCAGTGGGCAAGCCCTGCACGCCTTGCTCCTCAACTCAGCCTACGCCCAACCTTGTAGCCCAGACACGAAGTTGAACAATCGATCGTCCTCGTTCATGGCTCGTATGTCCAGCATCGGCAATGCAAACCTATTCACATAGTCGCGCACCGAACCTGTTTGGCGAAGCTTGCTCAAAGCCTCGCAACCCACCCAAGCCGCATTTCCTAGCAAGAACTGCTCCCTCAGTTCTTGTTTCAGGGCCTCCCAAGTATTCACCTTGGGCCTTGAAGTATCCGCAACCCTCATCACCTGCTAGAGATTCGCATCTTCGGCGAGGTACATGGCACAAATACCAACTCTATCCTTCTCATGGGCATGAGCAGCCTCGAAATACTACTCCATGTCCCATAAGAAGTTCTCCAACACCTTGGAGTCCTGCTGGCCTTCGAACACACGTGGCTCTAGCACCCTCACAGCTCGAGAGTCCAGTCAGCCAGTGATGCTACCCAAGGCCCTCTTGACAAGTGCCATGTCATCTTGTATGGGTCATGAGGTTCGCCTTGAAGGTTTCAGTGAAGGCCCTAAGGTCGCCCATGAGTCCCTATACGAGTAACATAGGTGCCACAGTGCCCCTCCACTCCTCCAAAGCACCAAACTGGGCCAAGGTTCTCCCCTATCCTGCCATACTGGGCACCTTGGGTGAGTTGTTCCAACTGCATCTCAAGGTGTACCACACAATCACGCAGACCAGCCATACCATCAGCCATGGTCGCACGGTGCCGACCTTAAGCTCTGATACCAACTGTCATGGGGGTAGATCTCTCACTACACCCATGTGTTGCGCCAAGCCTCAGTCCTCGCTCAACTAATGCCAGGCCAGCCTTCCCACACCATGCACAAGAAAGAGTTCGTGTCAATCACACATACAAGGGAACACAGAAAGCAACGAATAGCCAAGGGCCATAGCCCAACATGTTCCACTATACAATTGCTAGTGTCTACAGCCACGATCCCTCACTCTGGGTGGGTAACGGGTACTTATAGCCCCCAAGGTGACATTTGAATTTCAAATGCTACACTGCACATAAAAGTCACGCCACCACCATGACCTGCTGCATGGAGGCCACCTAGCCACCACACACTCTGGATCAGCCAGTTGGCTGCACACCACTTGGATCGGTTACACCCGAACTTCCCATATCCCACGTTTTGTGCTAGCAAAGCGTAAGTGCCCTCATGGTGGCCATTACGCCCATCTTCCCCATTCCTTCAATCCATGCCCTTTGGTTCTTCAGTGAAGGGGGGCGGTTACGCCTAGTCATCCCACTACAATAGGGATTGACTAGCCATGTACCCGCATGGAACGATTGTAGGGGTCCATACACACACATGCACTACGACTCACACATGAGGCTTATGGCAATTACATAAGCCCATGTCTAGGCAATTACACAGTTTGAACACATATAGCCATCGTCATTACACACCTGCCCAACCAGGTGTATGGCTTCCCTCTTACACACAGTCCTCTTAACCGTGTCATATCAGGTCAAGCCATCTTCTTAGCCATCAACCCACATTGTCCTTAGCCCAAGGCCTCCCACCAACGGTCTTTAGCCACCAACAGTTTGTGCGTGCACCATGCTCCTAATGCTGCACACCATGGCCTCTCGCACGGGTTAAGGGAGAGGGACACACACCCTACTCAACTATGGTTGTAGGCATAAAGAACTAGACCTTCGTAAGTTGTAGCTCTGCTCTGCCAAAGTGGCATATGTGCTGCATGATGCACCAAGGGATTACTTGACCCTTAGCCATCAAGGCACAACACGCACCACTTGGCCTACACCACATGCATCATGTTGTTAGCCGGCTTGCTCCACGTACTAGTCGCACCATCTAGCTGCATCACATTCATCAAGCTACCTACGCCAATCGCACTAGGTTGCCTTACACCGCACGCACTAGCTGCCCACACATCAGGCACCAGGCTGCATGTGGCTTAGGGAAAAGGAGCCTAACAGTAAGCTTATTGATTTTTAGGCTGACAAGTGGCTCTCAGAGAGATCTATATGGGAGCAATATGGTATGAACATACACAAAGACCAAGGGCCAAATATAAAGTGTCTGATTATCTAGAAGGTTCACTCCAAAGTTAGACCCTACCACCCCACTTCTAGTCCCCTTATTCACGCATGGGAGGAGCTGCAGTCCCATGTGCTCCCCATTTGCCCCATTACGGATCAGCTAGTCTGAATACATTTTATCGATGGTGCTTTCGCAGTTGGGAGTGTGTGGGATCAGATTCGTGGATCTGCCCCTATACAATCAGCTTTTAAAGTCCTTTAGTCAACACTGTCAATACCCAGAGCAAAGAGGTTCACCTAGCGTTCTGTTTATTCCCAATTACCTACCACTACGTTGCTCCAATCACGAGGCCTGCCCATGGAGTCTAGATGCCCTTTTTGCCTCCAAGAGGAGACTACTAACCATATTATTATGCAATGTTCTTTTTTGCAAGTTCTTTGGCGGTTTGATCTTTGGAGATTTGGCAAAAATATTATGATCAAGCAGTCAACAGCTATGATGTTCCCAAATGGATCAAGTTCCGCTTTAAACTCCTGGTATGAAAAATGTTTGGATATCTATTTTCTCCATCACTATCTGGTGTCTTTGACAGAATGCAACTTTCGCAAGCATGGAGGAAAGACATCCAAGGAAAATCCATTGAGGCAAATAATCCATTTCGTTGGCTCGCTTGCTAAAGGGGAAGGGCCGGGCCTTTCATGATTCGGAGCGCTGCATTACCAACAACCTCAAGTTACGTTGGCAGGCTAGGCCTTCTCCCAGTATACAAGTGGCGTGGACGTTCCCCCCAATTGGCCACTTCAAGCTTAACATAGATGGTTCTTCCTTCCATAATCCTGGAGCTACTGGTTGCAGGGGTATCATTATGAATGATAAAGGTGGTTTCATAGCTGCCTTTGCAGTTTCCCTGGGTCTCAATTCAAAAGATGATGCTGAATTCCATGCTTTGAAACTAGGTGTCTCTCTTGTGGAATCCTTGAGACAAAAATGTAAGCCCCCATGGAAGTTGTGTGTTGTCTCAGCTAACTGCAGCACGAGTCTTTTCACCTTTGCAAATCACCAGTGGCATATTATTCATATATAAGGAGGCCAATATTGTTGCTGACTATCTAGCAAAGAGGGCAGTATCCATGACAAAAGCAACAGTGTGGTGTGCTCACCCACCAGATATCCTCTATTATTATATGATGTTGCTAATATCCCCCTTCCATGGGGTCTAAAATGACTTGTAAATGTGTTTACCTTTCATTGTTTCATCAATAAACCGGTAGGGGACCGTCATCCCCACTAATTCACCCCCAAAAAACAAATCACACATGAATTAGCACAACAGAGTGAACCACCGTTGAGAACACAACGATAATTATCACAAAGATAAACATAGAATAAATTAACAGTAAGGATATCTGATTATGATGGCAAAAATAAAGAAATCTACAATAAAAAGCCCTAAAAATTTTTGAAGTTCCTTTCGCATCTATGATGTTTCGAAATTTTGTGTTAATTCTTAACTTTTTCCTACATAGCAAAAGTTGATAGTTCTTGATTTCTTTTCTAGCTCCAAATATTTACAACTTTGTTCACCATTAGAACTTAGACAATTCCATTTGGGCAAAAACGCAAATACATCAAACCAACATTTTGCAACTCTGCAAGTCCAACTCAGACTAGTGAGTAACTTAGTCTCAGTAGAGTGCCGAGCCTGGAACATCCCCTCCACACACAATGCCAAAATTTCCCCTCAACAAAAATAAATAAAATAAATAAAAACATAAAAAATCAGGGGCATAGATAATTGAATTATTACTAATTATACTCGATTTATAAATGATTTAAACCTTGACCAAATCAATTATGAATTTATGATCGACTTGTAATAAGTTTTTATATATCTTTTATTGTTTTATAGTTTTTAATATTTCTCCTATTTTTCTCATTTTTCTGAGAAAATGATTTTTAACCAGTTCTCTAATTCTTTATTCTTTCAAAACTTTTTTCTCATCTTTTATATACCTTTTTTTTATTGTTTATCTTCTTTCCCCCCCTATTTTACCAATTTTCCCCTTTTTTTGGCTCTATGGGTGGCTCAGCACAGACTGGGGCAAGTCAACTCAGACTCACCAGAGTAACTCGGCCAGGGTAGGAGGCGTGTTCCTCCACCTAGCGAATTATAAAAGCATTACATGAAACAAGACCCATGTATCACTATGCATAACTCAAGGAAATATTGCTATTAAAAGAAATAGCACCCATCTTACAAAAAAAACCATTGGCAGCGAAACGTATTTGATACAATAATAATATGAACAATGATCATGATCTATAAAGCAAAACCATCAAAAGATAAAAATCACTGACAGCAGTTTTATGGACTAGCAATAGCTGGAAGAAAATAAACATGTTCAATCTAAACCTTAGCTACATGCTCAACAAATACCATCATTTGATTAGTAGCTCATTAGAATAAAAATTCAATTGGGCAGATAGAAAAACCCAAAAAAAAAAAAAAGTACTGTAAACACAAATGGGCCTTTATATTACCGTTTCTGGCTCATTGGAGTACTTGAAGCCATAGGCATTACTAGAAATGGAAGACTGCTGCAGCTCTTAACTTCAAAGACATGTTGGAAAATTACATGGTTCTTCAGAAGATGCACCCATAGCCAACTGAAAGACAAAGCAAAATGATTAGAATTTTGCAGCCTAAATGTTAAACTGCACATGCGAATCAACGGGAATTTCATATAGCTCCATAGGTTGGAAGAATGCCTAACTGTCTTGACGGATATCTGCCATCCGTGATGGTAATAAATCCATTCGAAGCTAAAAACTGGCCTCAAACTAGAACTTTCTGTTAAAAGAAATATGTACAATATTAGTAATCATGCTTATGATTGCAGCTATCAAGTAAGCCAGTGATTGAAAAATAGGACTTGGGCATGGAACTGCACAAGACCAGAGCCCAAGTCAGCCTGTCTGAGTCAACTGAGTCTCAACAAGACTCAGACGAGTCAATGAAATATTAATACAACAACCTTGGGGACCAGTAAAACAAGGCCGGTTCCCAAGGTTTTCTAACAGGACCTGGCACTCTGCCAGGTTGGAATTAACTTGGGCAAGTACGAGAAGGCCTCGCTGAGTTTTCAAAAACTGGAGTAAGCAAATACATTATCAAGAAACATAATTCAAAACATTAAGAACCCTGCTACAAACTTGACATGTTAATCAACTCATATGTTCAATAAAATCCAATAGCAGCAGTCCACATTTTTCAAAAGGGGACTCCTAACCAGTAGAATCATTTCTAAATGAGTATCATTAACAAAAGATCACAACAATTCACATGAAATTGTGGTGAAATTCCATGAAATAAGAGGATATATAGTCTTTATGTGTCTCAAGAGATATGTTTCTTCTTTTCCATTTTATATTTTTAATGCAATTTATATGAAAAAGTAGAAAGAACTAAAATAAAGTGTGTTGGGTATCAAGGAGATATTAAAGTGACAACACAACAATGCTAAAAAATAGAACTGGGCCCTCTTTGTCATTGTCCCCAGTTCAGTGGGGTTCCAATTCCAATTCTCCAAGTCCAACTCGGAAATCCCCAAGTGGGAACCACAACTACAAAGAAATTAAAAAGAAAAATTAGAAACCGGAAATTGAGCAATTCTAGCGATTTTCCTTCCAGAATCATCCACCATCAAGTTCTGGTCCAACACGGTAAATTCCGAGCTGGGTCACCAATTTTTCAATCACTGGTAATTAGGAAATTCCCAGTGGATATGTTTCTTCATGTGACAAATACAAACAGGTATTGGCTTGTCCAGCCAAGAGCATGTTCACTTCCTGAACACCAAGGCTCATCTACCACGTGCCCCGTAGAATTGAATCCCATACAAAATCTGCTCCCTAGAGGTACAGTACAACAGCATAGAGACCATCAGAAGTCCAGGAAAAATATCAGTCAGTAATTTTAAACATATGAGAAGGAAAACCTACCCATATAAACAGCAATACCCTTACTGCAACAGAGCCTCAAATCACCTGGAGTCCCCTAGCACTAGCAGTACCCTAGGCATCTAGTTGCCCTGTTCAAAATACCTCCAAAGTGCTTACCCAGAGAGCCAGCTCTGTTGCTTTAAAAAATGAAAACTTCGTTCCAAAAAAACTTTATACATCTCAGATGGGCATCATCATGTCTAAGGCATTCAGAACCCTAGATTTCAGAAAAGTCAAATTCAATGGAACGACCATGTTGGCAAACACTCTATCTGTTAATAACTTCATTTTTTTAAGATAGTTGGTCAGCTGTCAGCATGGGATTCAAACCTTGGACATCTGATTGAAACCGTCAACATTGAAACAAATTAGGTCGATGAAAAGCCAATAAATGAGCATCACAGGTAAATGAGTGAACTTCAAGACCTTCATCCTTTATAAGCATTACAAATATATGAAAATACTGGAAGTCGTATCCTCTTCCATTCTGGCCTAAAATACCAATATGCCCCTTGCTTTCACATTAGTCAATGTTCCCAGCCCCAATGGGTACCATTTAACACTTATCATGACTTCTCCAATCAATCCAAAGACATGCCAAAGTCCTCCTTTGTCCATTCCATTGTTTCTCCATCCCATTTGGAAATCAAATCTAATTGAAGATTCCTACCCACTCCACAATTTGGCTCCAGTCATTCAAGCAAAAATGGGCTTCTGTCCGGTAAACCTCCCGCAACAGACAACAATTTGCTTTAGCCCATTAAGTTTTTTATTTCTAAGAAATTATTCAGTTATTTTATTGGCATGCCTAACATAATCTACAATCTCTACTTCTAATAAATGAAGCTTAGAGAAGTATTTCTTGTAGAAATATTCTGAACTGCATCTGTTTCATGGCATTCTCATCAATCACAATCACTTTTTTTTTGACAAGGTTACATAGGAATGGAACTTAAGACGTTGTGCTTTGAAACCTAGCCTCTACCGTCTTGACCCAAGCCTGATTCCTACAGTAATTCCAATGTGTTGCAATGGCATCAGTAAAACGGAAGTGCAAAGGAGAAGGTACGTGCATACAAAGCTTAGAGATTTGTTTCTTCTAGAAATTTTCTGAACTGCATCTGTTTCATGGCATTCTCCTCATTCACAATCATAACTAACAGTATACTTAGCACATCTATCATTGGACATTGTAGACTGTCTTAAATAAATTCCAAAGCAAGGAATTCTATATTTAAGTTATTCCAATCATTGTTATAATGGCATTAGCTAATGAAGCGCAGAGGAGAAGGTAAGTAAATACATAGCTGATAATCAATCTTACCACCATTGAAGACAATGCCACGTTAACTTCAAGGAACAGAATAGGCAAAAATGCTACCTGCATCGTGAACATACAATGAGGACCTAATATCCATTAGAAAAAGACGATGTGCTATAATCTTCCAAAAAAATAAAAGATTTATGTGCTAGAAAGGAAAAAGAAAATGGAGAACCAAGTGTTCCTTCTCGAGGAAAACAATGCCCTGGAAAGATGATGATATCTAAGAGTAAATAAAACATAACTCCTGGCAGTTTATCCAAAATAGAAAACAAAATTCTTGGGTTCAAGCAAGAAATCATGAAACAAGCATTGCAACTATGATCCTCCATTACAATTCTACAAGGCTACATAACATAGGATCCACCTTGGCCAAGAACCAGTGTTGCATTTCCAGTGAGAGGAACAATCTCCTGAACTTTTTCACTCGTGAATATTGCCTGAATAGCTATCAATGAAAACATGTCAGAAAATCTACTAAGCAAAGCTTCTTGCAACAGACTAATACATCTTCTAGAGTGCTAAAACATCTTCTAGAGTACTAAACATAAACAGAACTTCAGAAAAACACATGTGAGCATATAAGCATATAATTCCATCTGATTTGGTGTCTCCAATGGATACAGTAATTGCATGAAGCAAACCATAGATGTCTTGACTGCAGCATATTTTTTACTACTGGTAGATAGAAAAGATAAAACTTCATAGAACGTAAATCCAAATATGAAACATAAGTTTAGGCAAAACAAGAAAAGAAACTGGCAAAATCACATGCTAGTGCGACAACTTAGTCCAGGAAGTTCTATAATTTCAGTCAGCGCACTTTGACATCTGCTATAATTAAATGATTTCATTCTTTGTTCATGTTTACCTGACAGGTTCCAAGCACAGCAAGCTAGTTTACTTGCAGGCATTCTTATAACCAATGGAGTACCTTATATGGTGCTCCAAAGGGACTCCACAATTTGCTAATGATGGATAATGGAGAATAAATGCGTTTGGAACCCATCAGGAAGGACATTCACCTACGTACAGCTAGCATCCAACATGCATCACATGAACAGATTGTGGTTGGCTAGAGTGACGTACTGTATAACATGCTCCATTAGATTGTGGTACATTTTCCCTACAAATAAAGCATATTAAAAGATCTGATGCCAAATGTCCCAAATACAGAAGAACAGAATGATCCTGACTCTATAAAGCAGGCATCAGTCACAAGATATTCTACCTGAATCTTCTCAGAAACAGTCCTAGCAACCTTTTTAAGTGCTTCCAAGGAAGCAGGGAGGTTCCATGTAACTATGCTATCATCTTCTTGTCTGATCATTACCTGAGAGCTGAAAAATATTCTCCTTGCTAGCAACTTCCCCAAGCTCAGTACTAGAGGCCTCAATCTCATTCTCAATTAATGCCATCACGTGCAATGAGTGGCATCCATCTGATATCCAGATTGTCCGAGGTCCTGCAAAGAAAAGGGGAGTTAAGAAAACCGAACCATGCAAATTTGGCGGAAGGCAAAGTAAACTACCAACTGATGGACTAAGGAAAACTGCAAACCACCATCCAATGAAAGGAACGATGGTAATTGAGAGAGAGAGAAGGATCCACCAGAGCAGGAAATGAGCTCAGTAGTGGGTCTGACTCTCTCTCTCTCGCTTTCCATCACCATTCACCATTTCATTTGATCGTGATGACCAAATATTGTTATCCATCATCAATTGGATTGTGTAGACTTTCCCCTGGCAGAAATCCAATTCCAAGATAGGTAAAACATACTAGCAGAGACATCAGAAAAAGCTCCAAACATCTGCACATTCATAGAACAGTCCATGCGCTTCATAAAACTCTGGTTAGAAGCAACGTCAATGGTTTCTGACCCAGAGGGATTGCCATGTAGGTTCAAAAGGTGCAAATCTCCAAAGGAGTCGAGGATCAGAAATCTTTTATGTGCCAAAGCATGGATCGAAATGACCCTTAGAGATGCCGATGAAGGGTTGTTGCATTTTGAACCATGGCAATCAGAACCCTTGAAACTCACAAAATAGGAACCATGCTCGCCCGAGTCCTGCCTTAATTTCAATGTTGTCCTGATTTCCACTGCATTAAAAAAGAAGAGAAATAATCCAGGTCAACTCCAGATGCCACTACCAATTTGGTCAGTCATCAATGAAATTTCAGACGCAAAGAGAAGAAAGAAATAATTGGTATACTGGACCTTCTTTTTTAAAAAAATTTCTTCTTTTTGACACATAATGATATATGGAATATAGTTTCTTCTTTTTGACTCGTAATGGTATATGGAATATAGCTCAAAGTTGCTGGAATCTTTTGTCTCAATTGCAACAAAGCCATGACAACATGCATACTTATTTCAAATAAATTTTCACGATTTAAAACATTTCAGGCTTGCAACAACCCTCCTGGAGCAGGTGCTATGGTAAGCAAGTTTCATTCACCTCTTACCGTACAAAGATTTACATAAAGAATTATCAAGAAGCAGGAAAGACAGAAAAAGAAAGTCATTATTAAAGTCATAAATGTCAACTTGAACCTAGTTAACAGTTTGATCTAATGAAAAAAACAATCAAATAACTAAAATGAACTTCCTCTTTTTGATGTAAAGCCAGCACATATGTTTTCAGAGCCTGAAACCGAAAGTTTGAGCATATTTGTTTGCTGAAGATATTTGGACCGTTAGTTTCCATCGTTTTTAGATGGAACACCTACTTGCATACATCTTTAAGATGGATGCTTTACACTCTTTGGACCACATATGTAGTCATGCGGTCCAGCCTCCATGAAACAATTTTCCATAAAAGAGAAGCCAATTTTCCAGGATAGGATTAGCATGAGGAAGGGGGGAGGAGGAGAGCTCGCCTGAACAATTCTAGTAAGAAAATATTTGGACCGTTAGTTTCCATTGTCATCTTAAAGATGGATGCATCTTTTCCGGTATGAAGTTACAAATACGAATCATTATAAAACAATGTGAACTTAAGCTCAAACCACGCACTCCACTAGTGTTTTTAGTAAAGTCTTGAAGTGTATGGTGACCTCTAAAAAGTGAACATACACCAGGACTATTTGTTGACACGCCTTTCTAAAGGTTTTTAGTAAAGCTTTGAGGCCATCATCAGATTGAGCTTTTAGCAAGTCCTTCAATGTCCCTTTATTCTGAACATGTTGGAACTTCTCCTTGAACCACATGAGTGAGTTTGGTGGCCTATCCCTTGGAAGAGGTTTACCCAATGACTTTTCAACTTATATACAAGCTTCCCAAGGTTCAAGTCATAACAAGTGTGAAATTTGACTGTTTTTGCAGGTTACCATTTGTACTTTCAGCAATATGATTTTACTTTCAGCAATATGATTTTAAGCAAAAATCGTTTTCATAGTATTCAACAAACGGGGTGATGCAGAAGCAAGCACTCCAAGGGAGAGAGAGAGAGAAGAGTTGTGGATTTTTTCTTTTTTTTCTTTTCTTTGGGGGTTGGGGGAGTTGAGGGGTCTGGGTCGTGGGGTGTTTAAAAATAAAATGGTTTAATCAATATACGAAGAATTTATAGAACTTCACCGAGAAGAAATAGTAACCTACAAACTTTCTCAAAAAAAAAAAAAGACATGGTAACCTACTATTAAAGGGCGCATATAGCATGCTCCCGAAAGAGCATCCTATACACGTATTCCCTGAAAATGACCATCGTTGGAGAATTTTTTTTTAATGAAAATTTGGGATTCATTTTAGAATCTAGATGAGTATTTTCAAGGAAAAAAAATTTAGATTTTGAGTTTTTGAACGCTTAGATCTGAATATCCAAAAAAATGCAGAGTCATTGTTCAGAACCAGGACATCATCTCTTTTTTAGTACGAATTGGGTGCATATGGATTTTTTGGTTGACGTGGCTGTGCGGTTGTGAAGGTTACATTCCAAAAAAATTTGGTCCTAAAAGTACTCCTACATGTGGTTTTATCCGAGGGAGTGCATTAACAATAAACATATAATCATTAGGTGTTATAATTCTAAGGTGTCCAATATTTAAAGAAATTTAAAAATTATATTATATATTGGAATAATCCAACCTTAACAAATTTTCAAAACACAAAGGCTAAGGTTATTAGTTGTGATAGGTGGATTTACCAAACAGGTGGTTTCTTACAAAAAGTTGTTTATTATGGTGACTTGGTTATTAAGTACTGGTATAGGTGTAATTGTCACTAAAAGAAAATTGGTACTTTTGTGATCTTTATAAAGGAACAGCTGAAAATCTCACTAAAGGACAAGGATATTTTACTAATAAAGTTACAAGACACTTCTAAATGCCATTGTGCTTTTGTGAAACCAAATATATCCTTTGTGATTAAGTTACCTACAAAGAATTACTTTTTGTTAAAAATGATGAATTTTTTAGTAAAAATACCCATCCGAAACTATTCTAACTTTTTAACCTTTGTATTTTGACGGGTTATAAACACACAAACACACGTGTGTGGGGAGAGAGAGAGAGAGAGAGAGAGAGAGAGAGAGAGAGGATTATTTTCATTTGCCTTATTTTGATTGTTATCATAGGCTCTATAAGATTGGCGAGAGAGAGAGAGATCACCAATTGGATATTGAATGACAGAGAATTTAGAAGAAGAGCAAATTTTTGCAAATTGGTCACAAACAAAAGGTTACTTAAGGAGATAGAGTAAGATATCTAACTAAAAAGAGTAGATCTACATATTCTTAGTGGATGCTATGTAAAATTGCAAATGGCAAGGTTGTATTAGGATTCTCCATTACCACAAATAGGAATAGAACTTGGTGCTTTCTTTAAAAGTTAACATGTGTAAAAACCCTGCAGATGGATACATATCCTTAAGAGACTTATTACAATAACTTAGTGCACTAGGAATAAAGAGTAGATAGAACTAGACTACCAGTTCTAAAACATCTTGTTTAAATACTAAGAGATTTATGTCGTGTGCTTTCAGATATATTTAACAACTTGTTCCCATACTGGCGTACAAAAGTAAATTTCCCTTTGGTCCATGGAGATGCGGTTCTCCCATTAGCCACTGCCACACCTAGAGCCTTCAATTTTCCCTAGGTTCCTCTCGCTACACACGGATAAGAACCCAATGTTGCAGTTGCAAGCACAATGGATATATGTTTCAAAATCAGCAGAAAACCTTCAAATTGAACAACATGATCACATCCTACAACAATAAAACCTTCTCGATAAGGGTCCTTCTAAAGCTGGCCGCCATTGTCCCAATATTGTTTTCTTTTTCTAGACATGTTAAGGGAAAGGATTGGAAATCTTGATGTCACAATTTGCTGCACTACCCTAACAAACATGCCACTCCCCCAATCATTGTTTAAAAGGCAAACCACCCAACGCCTAGGCGGTCCAAAGGGCCTGAGTGAAGGCGGCCAAAGTAAGCGATCTGCCCCTAGGCGGTAGGGCACCTGCCTAGGCAGGCGCTTAGTGCCTAGCCCTGGGTGGCCCCCAAGGCCTGCGCCCCGCTCAGAGGCGGAAATTACCCTTCTTCAAGGGCATTTTTGGGTTTTCTTTTTTAAGAAAAAAGATTTAGAGATGGGTTTTAAATTCATTTGAAACCCAAACCCCATTAAAGTCCATTTTAGAGAGAGAGAAACCTCAAAAAACTAGATTTTATGATTTTTATAGGATCAAAAGGTTTATCAAAGTTACAAAAAATGGATCCAAACATCATCCATTGAGATTAGATTTAGTTTTGGAGTTTTTTTATTAGAGGGTGTTTTTTAAGATTCTAGCACTAAAAAACATCTCAAAGGTGGAAGTTTGGAGATCGAGCAATCAAAGTAAGTTCAATATTTTATTTTTTAGATTGCTTGTATTATTTTGAGATGTCTTCTTCAAGATTTAGTCGAAGTGGTAATCTGGATTGGAAATATGGCTATAACCCAAATCTTTTGGATAAAATTGCATAAGATGCAATTATTGTGAAAATGATACAAAATGGGATATAAACCGGTTTAAGAAAATCTTGCCGATAGTAAGGGGATGTTGTCCTTTGTAAAATGTTCCTGAAGCTATCAGAGAGGAGATTAAGCAATATATGAGTCTAAGTAAAACACAAACAGGAACAAAATCCTTGTCATTTGGGTCTATATCTGGTTTTGCTAGAAGAGGTGATCCGGGTTGGAAGTATGGTTATAACCCGAAACCAAACGCTAAAAATTGTATGATCTCAAAAAAAAAACGATAAAAATTGTATTATGTATAATTTTTATGAAAAAAATACAAATAAGGGGTATTAAGCGATTCAAGAAACACCTAACCGATATTAAAGAGAATGTTGCTTCTTGTAAAAAGGTTCCTGAAGCTATTACGGATGAGATTGGATAATATTTGAATTTAGTCGAACCAGAAAATGAGGAAAATGAATCTTGTTTAATAGAAACATCTTCTCCAGGTTCTTCTAGAAGGGGTGATCGGGGTTGGAAGTATGGTCATAACCCGAATCCGAATGACAAAAATCGTATTAGGTGTAATTATTGTGGAAAGGATACCTATGGGGGTATTTACTGGTTCAAGAAACACCTTGCCGGTATTAAGAAGGATTATGCTCTGTGCAAAAATGTTCTTAAGGCTACCAGGGTGGAGATTATACAATATTTGAGTTCAGTGAAGCACAAAAAGCAAGAAAATGGTGAAGAGGCACCAGGTAGAGCAGTCAAGACTCCTTGGCCTCATATGCTCAGAGTAAGAGGGAGGGTAGAAGAAGATGAGGACGAGGCAGATTCATAAGAAACATAGGAAGATAAGCGTTATACTGAAGAGGGAGATGACTCTGATGATGAGAGCCTCGAATCTGATGCATATGACGAGGACTACCCTACTCCTTCTGATGATGATGATGACTGAAGAATGAAGACGCTTGACACTTGGTGTTGATTCTTAGATTCTATATTTTTTTTTTCTAGTTTCTATTATCTAACTCTTGTGTGTATGCTTTTATGGTTCTAGCATTGCATGGAAATATGGATTATGGACTATATATGTTCTCCACATTCACTTATCCACTTATTTTCTTATTTTTCTACCGCCTAGTCCTAGGAGCTGACCGGCCAGGCCCCCCACCGTTGCCTAGACACCGCCTGGAGTTATTGGGAACACTATATTGAAAAAAAGGGAGATCACCCTTAATTACTAGACACATTAATAACATAGAAATCTCCATAGTTATTTGGATTTTTCCAAAAATAAGCTCATATTCTCCGCTTCTGTAGAGTTCTATATGTTGTCTTCCTTCACCATCCTCTAAGATCCTAGATTGAATTGCTTCCACCAAATGATAGGTGACACACATCTCGCATTTTGAAAATGTAACCTTAAGAGGCAAAGATAAGATTGTCACTGAAATTTGTCTATGCATTTAGGTTTCTTCTAGCATTCTTCCTCCCATTGTTTATCAATGTCACTCTTACATTCCATCTGGTGATCTAAAAAGCAGCCCACCTAGGCGGGCCCAACAGCTGCCCAAGGGTGAAAATGCCCCTCATGGAGGGAAATCTTGGGGGTTTTTTTTTTAGGTTGTAAAAAAGGGGGGGTATTTAGGTTTTTATGCAACCTAAACCCAATTTGAACTGTTTTAGATACAGGAAAACTTCAAAAAGTTGCGATTTTGTGATTTCCATAAGATCGAAGGATTTCTCAAAGTTTCGAGAAATCGTTCCAAACATCTCCATGTGAGTGTGGATTTAATTTTGGAGATTTTTTAGGCCAAATAGAGGGTTTTCTAGAATATTTTGAGATTGGAAAATATTTCAAAGGTAGAAGTTTGAAGATCAAGCAATCAAGGTTACTAAAAAAAATTTGTTTTTCAGATTGCTTAGATTAATTTGAGACGTCTTCTTCAGATTCTAATAGAAGTGGTGATCCGCGTTGAAAATACAGCTACAACCCGAATCCTTTAGATAAAAAATTGCATAAGATGCAATTGTTGCGAGAAGGATACAAATGGGGGCATAAACCGGTTCAAGAAACATTTTGCCGGTATCAAGGGGGATGTTGCCCCTCATAAAAAAAGTTCCTAATGCAATTAGGGAGGAGATAAAAAAAAAATATGAATATAGTAAAAAAAGGCGGAAAGAGAGGCATGCATTGCAAAGCTAAGGTCTGAGGTTTGTGTTATTCATGATGATGATGATAGTGATGAGGAGGGGTATGATGAGTTGGAGCAACTTGCTATTTCCCAAACTAGGGGGAAAGGAAAGAGAGTTGCAATTGGTTTTAGGGGTAGAGAGCCTAAGAGGTCTCGAGGTAGGGCGGCTATGGATTCTTTTTTGCCCTCACCTGACCCTGAGATTGCAGGTGAGAAAATAAAGAAACAAATAACCATTGAAAACATAATCAAGAAAGGAGAGAAAGAGAGAAAGAGAGAGAGAGAGAGAACTGCTTAGTACATTGCTCGATGGTTTTATGAGGCAGGCATTCCTTCAATGCCGCTCACCTAAGCAGCTTCTAGATCATGGTAGAGGCAATGGGCCAATTTGGGCCTAAGTTGAAGCCCAAAACCCCAAATGGGCTTTCAAAACCTCTTTTGAAAAAAAGAGGTGAATGTCACGAGGGAGATTGTGGAGTCACGTGAGGATGCATGGGCTCAATATGGGGATTCTATTATGACTAATACTTGGAATGACAAGAAAAGAAAGAATTTGTTGGTGAATTGTCCTTTGGAGATTGTTTTTCTGAGGTTTATTGATGTCTCTAATGATAGCCATGGTGCCCAATACATATTTAAAAGTGATGGAGAAGAGCATCTAGGAGGTTGGGGAGCAGCATGTAGTACATGTTGTCACAAGTAATGTTGTTCCTAATGTTGCTACTGCTAATTTGTTGTGCATAGCCTCCCTCATATCTTTTGAACACCATGCACAGCACACTATATAGACCTCATGCTTGAGGCTATTGGAGGATTCGACGAGATTGCAAGTGCAGTTTAAAAGGCTAGGTCAGTTACAGCTTTCATTTATAGCCACACCCTCACGCTCAGCATGATACGCAAATTTACAAAGAAGAATGAGATAGTGAGGTCAGGGATCACGAGATTTGTTCCCTGGTACTTATGTCTACATAGCATACAGTTGAGGCAGATGTTCACCTCTGCTGATTGAAGAGTATGGAAGTGGGTCAAGGATCAAAAAGGGAAGAAGGTGAGAGATATTATGCTATACAAGGCTTTTTGGCGGCGGTGAAGGAAGCCCTTAAGGTATTTTTTCCTCTTGTCAAAGTCCTTCACATGGTTGACAATGACAAGTCCTCCATGGGACTACATATATGAGGCAATGGAAAGTTGCAAGAGAGAGATAGCCCACAATTTGGATAATGATGTGAGCCGCTATGAGCCAGCTTAGAAGATTATTGATGAGAAGTGGGATAAGCAGCTGGTTATTATTTGAACCTAGCTTTCCATTATGTTGATAAGGATATACACACAAATGACACATTTACGACTAGATTTAATAAGTGTTTGGATGTGCTAGTCCATAATCAAGATATCCAAAATATTATATGCATTGATGAGCTAATAACTTACAAATGCGCATTGAAGTTTTTTGGGAGTCCAATGGTCTTGAGACAAAGGACCAAAATTGATCCAGGTAATAATATATTTAACCCAATCCTCAATTTCAAGTTTTATGTTTGTTGTTTGTTTTCTATATTTCATATATAATTGTAATTTATAATCAACTTGCAACCAATTGGTGGAGCCAACATGGGTGTAGTGCTCCAAACTTACAAAAGTTGCCCATTCGGATCTTGAGCCTAACCAATACCCCGTCCGGCTGTGAGCAGAATTGGAGTATTTTTTAGATGATAATTACTTGTATTAGTTTACAGTTTATTAGTTTGTACTAGTAATTATTAATTATCTATGTCAATTGCAAATTTGTAATATTAATTAGTTGCATTTGAGTTTATTAGAAATGCATACAAAGAAAAGAAACAAGCTTGAATCAAAGAGGCTCAATGATTTAGTTTATGTGAAGTTTAATCGATACTTGAAGGACAGATTTGTTCAAAGAGATAAGAGAGACCCCCTTAGATCAAAAAACACGGATAATGCCATGGAGTGGTTGGTTAATGATGATGAGGTCAAGGGGTATGAAGGATAGATACGGGATATGGTCATGAAGGTCTCAAGGACAGCAGCCGACCCTCCTAGGGCCATTAGAACTTTTTTTTACAGAGGACGAGGATGGCGGAGGAAGCAGAAGCAGATTCAGAAGAGACAAAGGAGAAAAACCATTATGTTGAGGAGGGAGATGATTCCGATGATAATGGGCTCGACTCCGATGCATATGATGCAGCTGACCCTACCTTTTCTGATGATGAGTGATGACTCTATATTTCTTTTATTTTTCTTTTCCTCCTCTTATGTGTATGTATGGACTATGGCTATGGAGTATGGAGGAGTGTGTGCGGATTGTGGAGTATGGACATTTTGATATGTCATATGTGTTATCTCTTTCCTTTTTGCGATGATGAATTGATGACTGAATTCGAAAACTTTGAATGTTAGATTATATTTTCTTATTTTTACTATGTGTATGGAGTCTATGGAGTATAGACTGAAATATATGGTTATAAAGTAATGGACTATGATGGACTATATATATTCTTTATGTGTTATATGCCTCAATATGCATTTTTTTAGTTTTTACACAAAACCTGGCCCTAAAACAGTTGGATTAGACACCCTCCTATGCTTCATATTCTACCTGGACCCCCCCTTTGCCACCTAGGTGCCACCCGGTGTTTTGTGGAACACTAATTCCATCCAATATACTATAAGTTCACATATTAGCTAGTAATTAAATTTCCATGTAATTTCCAAATATAAAATAAGTTCCTTAGATACTAATAGAAGATGATAGAGGTAAAGTCCTCTTGGAGCAGTTGGAATGTTACTTGCAAGAAGAAACCATCATGGTGGTCTCGGTGCACAAGTCTTTAATTATTCAAGAGTTATTCTTGTTTTTCTTCATTAGCTCCAAAATGAGCAATTGCCCCCCTTTTTCTTTATGCAAAGACTGAGACGACGCATATGAATTGAAATTAGTACTACGTAAACAAAAAGATTTATAATACATGTGAAGCCATTGAAAGTAACACTATAAAAGTACCACATACACAAGCACATCCCATCATGCAGACCTTTCTTATTTCACATCTAGGTCAATTAATTTCCAATCACATTATTACAAAGGCATATTAGGACTTTAGATCTTGACGAATTCTAGAGACTCCACGTATCTAAGACAAACTGTTCCAATGATCTTGGCATCACCACTGCAACTGAATAAGAGTTCGAAACAAACACTCAAACCAAGAGGGGGAAAAAAGCTAAAAGCATACCAGGAACTGGGTCTGGTTCAGATGACACCTTCATTCCCTGATTAGAAGTAGGCAAAAAATTGTCCATGGATATGAAGGAAGCTCCTCCTCTTTTCAGCAAATTCTTGCTTTCACAAACAAACTGGCCATCAGAAACACCATAATTTGAAACTCGGATGAACCCATTATCCTCTGATACAGGCCCAGTAGGACCAATAAGCTTGCCATTATAGCTAGTAGCATTTGGATGCCGATATCTATCTGTATCTCGGATACCTTCATTGTCATCTAATCCCTTGATTAGCCCATTCCTCAAATTTCTCTTTGACCCTACGTTTCCACTGCAATCCTTCAACGAATCATCCCCAAATTTCATGGTAAAACTCTCAGAAATAGCACCCCCATCTTTCTGACCATTTTCAAATATCCCATTACTTAAATTTCTGCAACTTCTATGAGGCCCATCATTGGAAACCCTAACCTTATCAGAGACAACCTTCTTCACGACTTTGCCTTTTACGAGATTCTTCAATGTAAAAACCCTAACCCCATCTTCCTCGCCCAAGAGCAAATATTGCACAAAAACCCTAATTGAATAGACTGGACTGTTGCAGTCTATAACAGCACACTTAACTACATTCATGCGCTCTGTTTCAGCCACAGGTTTGGATGCCATGACCCAAATTTTTGCGGAAGAAGGAGAATGAAGAGAGAAGACATTGACAGAACCAGAAAGCTGAACACCAAATCCGTGGGGCAAATCAAGCGAGATCCCCGAGTTAGAACGGGTATCCTTGAAGCAGAGATGAGCTCGAGTAAAGGTCGAGTTTTCTTTAAGAATCCAGGCTCTAAGAAGGGTTCGAGATCCTGATTTTGCAGGAGAAGTGCAGAGAAAGAGAACTCGAGGGTTTCGGCCATGGCCATGGATGCGGATAAAGCAGGCTGAAGAACAAGGAGGAGGAATGGAAACACAAGAAGGAGCAGATAAAGAAGGAAGAGAAGAAGAGAGAGAATGGGAATTGGTGGAGAGAGAAGGAAGAGAGAGAGGGAGAAGGGGGAAAAGAAGGATTGAAGAATCAGAAGACATGACAGCAAAAGAGCGAGAAGTGGGTTCAAAGAAGAGAGAAGAGGCCACCAAAGAAGGGTGGTGGGGGAAAGGAGGGAGGTTGAGCGTGCAAGACTGCATAACCACCTGCTTCTCTCTCTGCTGCCGTTTCCTCCTCTCATGGCTTCAACGCCATGACCCTCTCCCTCTGCCTCTGCCTCTGCCTCTGCCGAGACCCGAAATAGCAGATTTCACATCACCGTTTACCCAACGGGTGAGATTTATATTGAATGCCCGCCTTAGATTGTGCAAGCCGCATCTCTAATTTTTGTCGAGGATGAAGTGAAAGTCAAAACCTTTAGATTTGAAAATACATGTTCAACCCTACTCATGGAATGTAAAATTTTAAATACGATAAAGATCAAGCAGATATATAAGAATTTTAAAATCTTGAAAATAGCTAGTCTAGGTTATTTGTTACAATATGCATTGCTTTTAGGATTTAAAAAAAAAAATTTCTTTATATCCATGCATTTTGAGATCGAAATTAACAATTAGAAAGTCTTCTAAATATTTGAAGTAAACATTACGTCTATTGTATAAGATTTGAACCTTATATAAACTTTTTCCTTACCAAAAAACCTACGAAAATGCCACAATTATTTCTAGCGGCTAGTGGAGCCAGCATGGGTCTTTTAGGGCCAGATTGGGCTGAAGGGGCCAATCCCAGGCTCGATACGGGCCTAATACAAAAGGAATTAAAAAATAAAAAATAAAAAACAAGCATTGATCATGCTGGACCGGTTTTGTCGTAGCCAATGCCCAGGTCTGAGTCAACCCCAGCCTTGCTCTAAAGTCATATTTTGTGACCCAAAATCGGCTCAATCTTTGCCCAACTCTCAAGCAACATTTTGTGGTCCAGGTTCTAGTTTTTTAGAGTTGGGCCAATCGATCCATCCTAAGGCATCCTTAGGCACCTTGTTAATTACATTCAATATATCTAATTGGGTGGGGGGGGGGGGGGGGAGGGAATAGAAAAAAAATTACAGTATTTCTCCTTCATCAGTCCTCTCAGAGAACTGCTTGCTAAGTTTCATGTGGCAAAATAATCTTTAAAAGCTAAATCCAATTATCTAAATAAGAAAATTGAACATATGAAAAGGTCGTAGGGTTAGTCAAATTACATTTCAAAAAGACTTTGATGTCGAAAGATCAACCCTCTCAAATAGCAGCCTGATGAGTTTCATGTGGAAAAAATAATCTTCAAAAGCTAAATCTAATTATCTAAACTAGAATATTAAACATAGAAAAATAAATAATTAACTAAAACTAAAAGAGAAGAAGAACATACCTAGAAAACTTGGAACATAGAGTTTAAGGCTCAGATCATATATCTCTTTCTTGCGCACCTCCTTCTTGTTGGGAGATTTTTTTATTACTTTTCATTTGAATAATTTTGACTAAGGACTTTGAATTCCTAAGTTTAGGGTTCCTATAGATTCTAAGGCTTCCATGTTTCTAGGGTTCTAATATGTATAGGGCTATAGGGTTTCTTATCTTCAAGGGGAAAATTAGGATTCCTAATTCCTAAAGGATTTTTACTTTTTTTCTAGGATTTTTGGATATTTTAGATCTAATTTCTAAGGCTTGAAGGCTTAACCTATGGCTAAATGATTTCTTTAAAGGCTTAAAGGACTAGGTTATGGCTAAGAGATCTCCAAGGGATATTTGGTTATTTTTCTGTGATTTTTTATGTTGTAAATTGTGGAAGGCTAGAGGAGTTTTGATGCAGATAAAAAATGAGTTTTAATTTTTTTTATTTTTATATTTTCTAGAACTTAGAAAATATGTTATTTGAATTTTTAGCTTTCCTTAAAGATATTTTTGCCTTTTTTAGTCGTAGAGATCTAAGTGATGGAATTGAAAATTTAGTCTTTTTTAAAATATATATATATATATATATATATATATATATATATATATATATATATATATATATATGGATAGGGATTAGCATGTTTGAATTGGTTAGAATATGATAAGGGATAGATCAAGATTAGTTTTCTGTTTTTATTTTATTTTTGTTTATAATTCATTTTAGTTTGTATTTAAAAGGAAGATGACCATTCTTTATAGAGGTTATTGGAGAATAAAAAAAGAGTTTGACACTGTAAAAAGATGTTGGAGTGGACTCCCTTGTAGACCCATAGAGATGATATAATCTCTCAATTTTTTATTTTTATTTTTGTTTTTTGATATATTAATTTTCCCTGCATTAGTTGGTATTAGAGCCTTGAGATCAAAGATTCATACACCATATGGAGCATTTGGATTGATTTGATCAAATATTTGAGAAATTGGATCAACAATTTTATAGAAACATAGAAGACCTTCGCAGATCAATACAACTGTATCTACAAGATCGACTTAGTATATTGCAATAATAGGAATAAGAATATGAAGAACTATATCTCTATGCAAAAGACAATGTCGATATCCAAACGTGCTATAAATTTTAAAAATCAATTTTGAAGAAGAAGATATGTGATGCAGCATTTGAAATCCAACCATATGAGTTTGAAAAAGAAATTAATATTAAACTTGAGATCCCACTATTCTACTTCATATTGCACATAAATTATTTGACGGATTGGTTTATTGAAGACAAAATACCAAGAAGAATGTTGAAATGACATCAACAACTTTTGAGAAGCCATCTGAAAGATTTAAATTCAACAAGCTTGAGGTCGAGCTTATTCCAATCATGGAAGAATGATGCAAATAAAAAAATAAATTTTTATATTTTTAATTATTATATTTTTTTAGGACTTTAGAAACACGTTATTTAGATTTTTAGTTTTTTTTAAGGTTATTCTTGTCATTTTTAGTTATAGATATTTTAGGGGTAGAATTTGAATTCTAACTTTTTAAAAAAAGATGGATATAATTAGCATGGTTGAATTGGTTTGGATATATTAGACTTGTTTTTAAGAGATAAGGGAGAGATATAGTTTAATTTTCTATTTTTATTTTATTTTAATTGATTATTTCTTTTAGTTTATATTTAAAGGAAAAAGTTTCGTTCTTTGTAGAGGTTATTGGAGAATAACAAAAGAGTAATACTGTGAAAAGACCTTGGGGTGGACTCTCTTGCAGACGCAGGGTACAATCTCTCAACCTTTTAAAATTTATTTTTTATTTTGTTTATTATTTTTCTCGTTGCATCAGCTTTATACAGGTTTTAGAATTGAGTATATTCCCATTGGGGTTCTTAGTTAACTTAGGATTAGGATTTCTTAGGTTAATCCCAATAAAAAATCCATTCAAAGCTTATCATAAGATAGTCAAACCGGCCCTCAAAACTTCTAGAAATTTTTGAAAATTTTAAGAAAGTGGAAGAGGGTCGTGTTGCTGGCCTGGCCTTACCCCAACGGATACAGAGAAGCTTGTTATGTCTAATAATGGTGATCCAATCCAGTTCTGACATATCTTGAGGCTTGCAGTCTAAGTTTGTCTGATGTTTCTATTTGATTTGGTAATTCTGATTGGATTCGAGTAGATCTCGTGGTTTTCTGGGATTGTGGACTACATGTATGTGTGTAGTTTGGCTCACTAGACAAATGTGGTCCCCATGGCACAAACTTACAGGTTTCTAGGAACTTTTTTTAGCCAAAATTTAAAGGGGTGGTCGACAGTTTCCATGTGTGAAATTAGTCAAAACACATCTCAATAATATTGCCTTGTTGGTGGCCATGTATCTTCCAATTGGGTTGAGTGGGGTTACTACAAGAATTGAGTACTTCCAATTAAGAACATGATCCTTATCCTTATGTGATTAAGGCTTAAATGTACAGTGGAAAGATATTTTAGTATCTATCCTTCCTATGGAAGTGACTTATTTGTGCAGGAGGAGGATAGTTTGAACTTGCCCTTTCTGTAAATCATTTTCTAGTTTCATGTGCACTGGAGTTCATCAAGGGAATACCGGACTAAGATAGTAAAGTGAATACGAAGCAAGTTAAGTTCCGATGCAAATTGATTTTAGAAAAAAAAAAAGAGTTTATTTGAAATTATATTTTATTTTATTCTTTTAGAGCTATGGGTGTAATTTTCGATGACTAAGACACGAGGGTAGAAGGGATATTTAATTTAGAATTTAGGGCAGTAAGTTACTTGCCCTAATTTAGAATTTAGGGCACTAACGAGACGTTAGGATATGGCAATAAGAATTTATTGAAGAGATAGATGACAAGAAGAGTGGGACGTCCCTATAGACGGACTGCTTGTTATTTTGGTAGAGTTTTTTTTATGAATGGGAGGGAGAGTTTTCTTCTTCTCTTTTGGACTGATTTACAATCGACGGCTTCCCATGAAACGTCGTGTTTAAATAGTTTCATAAAGTTCTCCATTTTCACTTTTACGGAAAAAATCTTACTCTTCCCAACAACAATGAGTTGTGTTTACGAGCCTAATAGGAAAAGAAGTGAAACGGGTGGCACGCAACGAGTAAAGTAAGTGGTTGCCAAGTGAGGTCAAAGCCCTCTAAAACATATTACTTATTCGAAAGAAAGAAGGATATATTTAATTTCTGAGCTCCTTTCCCTTCAAGTTCACCGAAGTGTTCCATGAATATGTTAAAAGGAAGGATCACCAATGATAAAGGCTACGTGACACAAATTATACGCAGAACCCTTGGACCATAAAATGTCCTGCTATTGAGTAGCAAATTAGAAGCTCAATACCTAGTCTAAATATTGCTACTTGTTTCACCTTGAGTGTGCATTAAAATTAGGATTAGTTTTTCTCATAAGTATACTGCGGCAAAGTTTAGGCAGTGTCAGAAAACCACATAACATTCCTATGTCAAGACCCCCACCATATAACTGAGGAGCAATGTATCCAAAGCCGAGATCAAAACCCCATGGGATTTGGGCTCTATATTGGGGGGGACCTTTCACCATCTTTGGTACTTCTAGTAGTTTTTCTGCACATATGATATCAAATTCCTGTTGCAGCAAACGATCCTCCATCTCTAGCTAACAACTAATGCATTTCACTTATTGAACATGGTAGATGATCGATCTGCGCCCAGAGTTGGGTATTGGAGTTGCCATTCCATGATAATTCTTTGTCACTGTGGAAGTGAATCAGAATGCTGCGCTTGCTAGAATTTATTGCAATGGGATCTAAAAGTCAAAATACCATGAGTTGTGCGGTATGTTCGGAGGGCCTTATTTATAATCGAGAAGTTTGAGGGTCTCCTTTAGTCAGGGTTAGTATGAGTATGCCTCATGTGTGTGTTAGCCAGGGCATAAGAAATAGGATCGGAGAATCCGATATGTTAGGCCAAATGTGTGAGATGAAGTCCTGTGTGAGAATACTAGGCTTTATGAGGAAATGAGCCTAAATCCCTAGCATCAAGGCTTCTCGCAACATGTGAATAGGACATTCATAAATGGGAAGCCGCTCTAATAAGTTGATCCGCTTGATGAGAGCTATGCACATGCGCTTGAGAGAGAACCCCTACATCCACAAAATTGCATGTCTTTAGGAATGCAAATGTCATTTACTTAACATCCAGAACCAAGGCCATCTATTGGATCAGCTATAAACCGAGCGTATACCCCTGCTTAAGATTGTAAGATATGGAATTGTTGAGTTAACTTAAGAAAATAGCCAAAAGATTCCAAAGTTAGCCCAGTAGAGTAGCATACAACTCAACCTCCTGAAGGATTCTAATTTTCTTTTTTTTCTTTTTTATTTGATGCCAAACTGAGTAAATTTGATGGAAAATGATTTAAAAAAATTATAATAATTTTTTAAAATTTTTTGAAACTTTATTTTAAGTAGATATGACTTCAAAAATTTGTTGCACAAAATTTCACCCAAGGACACCACACATGTGGAGTGTAGCATACAAATGGTCATGATATAAAGTGCGACATCACTTCCACGTGCATATCACGTGGACAGTTTTAGTGGGCATGAGGCCCTTGTTTGGAGAGTCCACTTATTGTAGATAAGTCTACTGTGCTAAATTAGGGTTTCTTGTAACCTGCGTGTGTACATTTGTGTATGCGGAAATTATTTACATTATGGAAATTTCAACCAATGGTTTTTGAGAGTCAAAAAGGTTCAATGTGCGTGTTGGATTTTCTATTGGCTTAATAAAAAGGTTTGTGCCAACCGATGACATAATGTGTAAGAAACTTGTCTCCAAGTGAAATGACACTTCCTTAAGAATGAGAATTTGAATTTTTGAAAGAGTTTTAGAGTGAGAAAGAAGTGGGCATCCCACTCATGGAGATTTTAAAATGAATGGATATGATCAAGTTTTAAGAGATGAGTGGTGATAAGGTGAGCATCCAAAATTAGGGTTTTTCAACAAAAAGCAAAGCACATAGGAAATTTGGAGGGCATTTTGAGATTTGGTGATAATAGTAATTAAATCTCACCCATCCTATAATAATAGCTATTTATGGTGATGACCAGGGTTAGATCAAGCTTCTTTCAAGCCTTGGATAATTCATTTGATGGCTAAGATTAGTTTAAATCCGCACTTGTATAAGCTCAGTAACTCTAACCCCTCTTTCATTCACTTGGAACATTTTTTGTAAAGAGCTAGAGAGAGCTCTAAAGGTGGTATGCACCACCCATTGCTTTCCCTCCTTACCGCCTCCATATAATGAGAGTGTATTCAAAGAAAACAAATAATATTCCTAGTCCTTTGCTTGATTCATTTCTTGAGTTTCCCTTCATATTCTTAAAGCTAGGTGTACAAGGTTGCATGCATTGTACTTTTGAGGTAGTTTTCAGTGCGTCATATTCAATTTCCTATTAGTGTTTCTTTGATGGAGTTTCAGAGTATACTGCTTAAAATATTGAGCATTACAATCTTTTATTACTCCATTATAGTATCCTTTGATGCCTTTATCATTATATGTAACTTGGAACACCTATGGCTAGGTTTCCTCACATTCATACCTACATTTTTCACTCTTTATATCCTATATTGTTCATTATTTTCTATAAGTGGTTCATTTTAAGGCTCTCTTCTTATTTATATCTATATTTTATTATATATAAAGCGCGAGGAGGCCCTCTTCTATTTTATTAACACGTGTCCTTACTTTTCTAGTTGTGTCCTACTAATTTGTAATTTTTTTTCATTTTGCTCTTCTATTTTTTAGAACTGTCCAACTCTCAATATTAATGGCTATATCTTAATCTTTCTCCATAATGACTCACGTATTAAATAGGAAAAATTACAAAAAGACCCTGCAACAAAACTTTCTATGCAACTTATCCCCAACCAAACTTTTTCTCTTACCCTTTTCCCTCAAAATGCACTTTCTATGCAAATAACTCCCAACCAAAAATAAAATAAAAGAATGCTTAAACTACCCTCCCTTACTTTTACCTTACCCACGCCTCTTTCTCCTCTATCCCACCAAAATAGGAGCTCCGGCACTGTGTAGGTGCGGTCTGACAGCAAGGCTCCAGCACTGTGTAACATACAGTCCGACAGTAAGGCTTCGGCACTGTGTAAAGTGCGGTCCGGTGGTAGGGCTCTGGCACTGTGTAAAGTTCAATCCAACAGTTGCAAAGGGCAATCCAGCCATTGCAAAGAGTAGTCCGGCAGTAGATGTTACTAAATTCTAAGACTCCAGTACTATATAAAGGGCGATCCGATAGTACTCAGTTTCGGTTCGGTAGTTGTCTTAGGGCGGTCTGGCACTTGTGTGCTCCAGCAATGTGACGATACGCTCCGGCAATGTACTACTAGGGTCCAAAGTCAACATCAAATCTAGCCAAAATGATTTTTGTGTATAAGAAGGGCATTTCTGTGAAAAAATAAACTTTTTCTCTTGGGGATATTTGCATAGAAAGCTTGTCTTGGGGAAAAAGGTGAGAGAGAAAGTTTGGTTGGGGCTAAGTTGCATATAAAGTGTAGTTTTGAGACTTTTTTATAATTTTCCTATTAAATATGGCCAAAATTTGAAACTTCTAACATCACCACGTACTTCAAAGCTCTTTATTTCTCTCTCAACCCTTATATATGGTCTCTTTCCATTCTCTATACCATATGTTCTCTCTCACCCTTCTCTTTCTCTCTCCTATACTAATCGTTTGAAATTATTTTTATATTAATTGTCTATTATCTTTTAAATTTGATAGCACATCTATTAATTATCTCATCTTTATCTCTCATATATTCAATAAACATTTGCTCTCTCACTCTCATTTTCGCATGCACACCCTCTATTTTTTATATTGTAATTTATCAATAATTTTTTAAATTCTCATAACTAATTGATTTTATTATACTAATTAAAAGTAATCGTAATTATTATAATTGAAATATAATACCGAAAATATAGTTGAAATAAATTAAAAAAATATTTAGAATCTTAATTAAATATTATGAATATCTCATCATCATATATGTATAATTATGTAGTTATTTATTAATAGTAAACAAATTCTAAACTTATCTATATAATTTATTATTTTATATTAATTAGTTTAGTTTGTAATTAATAAATTTATTTGTAATTGCATTATGCCTATAATCTTATCTTCTCTAAGTACTAAGATGTTTATTTTTATCCCTTTGATTTTTTTGGCATGTATACCAACATTGTTATTAGTTTTAGTTGTAATGGACATCTAACTACTATGGGATGTTTATTAAACATATCATGTAATATAATTTTTATATTTTAAATTTTTAAATTTTTTAGAATAACATTTACTTAGAAGTAAATAATTCGTTTGCAGATATTATTTTAAATTAATTTTATTTATTTTATAAATAGTATAATTGAATATAAGAAAAAGGAAAAGATAAAACACAAAAGGAATTAGCCAAAAAAATAAAAAAAATAAAAAGATAATTATTTTTATATGTTTTTGCATTTTTATTTTCTTAATTCTCTAGAATAATATTTACTTATAAATAAATAACAAATTTACTAATATGATTAATAATATAGAGTATTAAGAATATAGAGTATTAAGCATCCTTTAGTATGATATGATTTCATTAAGGTGCATGTTTCCCCTTTGATTGAATCAAAGCCTCATTATCTTCTGTTATCAAGAGAGTTATAACAAGGTATGTGTGTTTAAGTTCGTGAGAGTTATCCTGGCAAGTTGAAAAAAATCCATCGGCTTTCTATGCCATTAGACTAGTTACATATATTGCTTTTTTATATTGAGTTCATACAAGTATTTGCATTCTAAATGTTTGTCTCATTTCATGAATAATGTGTATGTGAATGAATTATGATCAAGGGATGATGTATTGTGTTTTTTTTATTCTTTATCAATGTTGTCATATTCACTTCGGAGCCTGTTTCGGTTTGGTCTAAAAAGTGAAGCAATTCAGTGTTTCGATTGATTCAGAAGAAGACTTCGGGTCTTATTTATTTATTTTAAAATAAAGAAAAATTTATTTTTTAAATATTATAAACAATTAAAAATAAAAATTAATAATATATAACTTTATCACTACACTTAATAATAAATATATTGGTTAAAATAGAGCAATGACCCAATGCAACGATTGTATCATAGTATAATGTAACCACACTTTTAGAAAACCATGTCTGTGGTATTTGTATGACCCCAAATTTTGCACACACACTCTCTTCATTTCAATAATCAATCCCCCCAAAAAAGGTTCAATTTGAATCCTAGATATGGTCAAAATGAGTCCCCTCCAAAAAAGAATCTGGACCTTTCATTTCGTGAATTTCAAGATCTTAGCCTTTATAAACTCAAAATCATTTTTCCCTTTTTACCATTGTTCATCTAATGATAATAAAGCCATCCAAAAAAATTAGAAATGAAAAAATCCTTCTAAGACCTAGATCTAAGCATCTCACCAAAATGAACATCTTATGTTAATTGGGCTAAAAAAATTCTTTCTAGGTTGTGTTTTCAATTTTTTCTTTTTTTTGTGATTGTTTATTAGAATGAAAAGAGTGTACATTTCAATTTGGATCACAAATGGCCATAAGATAGTTTTTTAAGGTCATTGCATCATATTACTATACAACAGTTGCATGAAATCATTGCTAGTTAAAATATTATTTTAATACTACTATTTTTAAATTTGCTTTTTTAATGCCCTTAAAATTAGGAGCATAGTAATGAAAAGTACTTGATTTTCTTCAAAATTTCAAAACTAATACTTTTAACTTTTGTTTGAGCCCCATCAAAGTCGGTAAAGGGGTATTACGGTAATACAATTACTTTTTTTTTTGGTATATCTTTATACATGTTAAAGAGTGAGGTGACGTTTTCTTTTTTATATTTCTTATACATGGCATTAATTAGTTACGTACCCTTTTGCTAGCTTATTTGCAAAATGAGAAGAATACTCTTTCGGTATTCGATTCACTTGGCTCTTGAGGGAAAACTTGAAGATTTCGAGTGCTTCGCCTGAAATGAAGCGAAGATAACTACAGAGTTCTTTATAGTATTCCTTTCCACTTAAGCACCTTTTAGTATGATATGATTTCATTAAGGTGTATGTTTCTATTTTGATTGAATCTAAGCCACATTATCTCCTGTTATCAATAGAGTTATAACAAGGTTTGTGTTTAAGTCCGTGGGGATTATCCCGACAATTCGAAAAAAATTCAACGTCATCCCATGTCATTAAACTAGTTACACATATTTGCCTTTTTATATAGAGTTTGTGCAAGTATTTGCATTCCAAATGTTTGTGTTCATGAATAATGTGTATGTGAATGAATTATGATTAAGGGATAATGTATTATGTTTCCTTGGTTCTTTATAGTATTCCTTTGAGTAGAAATTGTAGTAGGGACTAATTGAAATGAAAATTGTATTAGGTACTAATTGAAGTGAACCTTGTAATTTTTTAAAGAGTGCATGTTAGGACTAAGGGGTCATTTTTTAATACCTAGAAATATATTGTTTGTGGAAGATATTACTGGCGTAATACATTACTGCATAATACATTACTTGCAAATGGATTGTTACTGTTTTGGTAGTATTTAGATTTAACCTGGGAAATACATTGCTACTGTTTGGCTATGTCTTGAAGAAATATGATAAATGCATTACCAACATTTTACCAGCAATTGCTTATAAACTATCATTTCTTTCTTTTTTATTACCAAAATCCACTGAAATGCAAAATTAAAGTCATCATCACATAATTTCAAAAGATTTTCTAATAATAACATCATCACCATTCTAGAGAGAGAGAGAGAGAGAGAGAGAGAGAGAGAGAGAGAGAGAGAAATAAATGTATTAATAGTCATCATTCCAAAGATAGAAAGAGTGCAAAGTATTGGTCTCAATCGTCACCATTTTAAAGAGAGGATGAGAATGTGAAATAAAATTATCATTGTTCCAACAAGATTTACTAATGTTATAATAGATATAAAAACTGATAGAGAAGTTCATTATCATCCACCAACAGAGAGTGACATAATGTATGTGTATGTGTGTTAGAGGTAAGTATAGCAATTCGATAATAAAAATTCCCAAGTCTAAAAACCATCTCGGTCAAATAAAGAGGGAGATGAGCCTAAATAAAAAAAATGTGGATTTCGCTCCACTTTACATGTCACCACCTTCTTGAAAATACTTCGAGTTAGTAAAAAACACTCGGTCTTCTTCAGTCATTTCTAAGAATTCATCATTAATATTTATGTTTGCCATCATTTCATTATATGCTCACATGAAGACAGGTCGATTCAGGCCGTGGACCTATTTAAGAGCTAGGTAGACCTCTCATATATATGGGTTTGTTGCTAGTTTCCTCAACTCTACAATTGCAACACCAATTTCTTTCACGGCTATACCTATTGACTCCACAGTATCAACCATCGTTTTTTTTCTCTTCCAATGGCATAACCGATGTTGATTTCTCGAATATATTGGTGGTCATTCCATTCATCCTTGATTGGACCGGTGTCTCTAGGAAGTCGTCATCATGATCTATTTCCTCAACACCATCATCATCATCTAAGCCTACAATCGTCTCTCGAACATCCTCAACATCATCATCAATGTCCCTCTCTAGTTGTCCTGATCCTGACACAATACCCTCGGCAAAATCTTGCAGGCCACCGTCTTCATAATCTTCCAGGCCACCGTCTTCATAATCTTCCAGGTCCGTCTTCACTTATAATGAAATTGTGTAAAATACCGCATGCCACTATCTTAACTTGTGTTTTAATTGGATAAGTAGTAGCCACTTTCAAGATAGGAAAACATGTCTTCAAAACTCCAAAAGCATGTTCAATGGCATTTCTGAACGAGGAATGTCATTTATTAAATAACTCTTTGTAGTTATGTGGTCTTTATCTACTACGACCATAGTCATTCAAATAATAATGAGTCAAATCCTTGGATATTAGGGTACTCAAGATCTACATGGTAGTATTTTTCTACAAAATGAATATTTGATTGAGATTAAAATCAATTAGTAAAATATTGTTATGTGAACAGATATAGTATCAAAGATAGAGTCGAAATACCATTGGGAACGACAAGAGGATCATCACAAGAGAGTGATGATTGCAAAACATGAGAATCAATAGTAGAGTCCTCCCATCCAACAAGAATGTATTGGAATTGAAGGTTAAATGAACAAACACACATCACATTTTGTGATGTAAAACCCTTTCTATTACAATTTTTTTTTTGGACACTAGTCCGAACAATTGCCGGGATATGAGTCCCATTAATAGCTCCAACATGATCGTATTATTGAGAAGCAATTAAAATATTACCGAATACCACATTAATCAAGTAAAAAACAATAAGTATGACCAAATATGCATTACTTTAAAATAAGGAACCAATTTCCCTTTCTTACGAGCAATTTCTGGTGGTATGTTCGACTCTAGCGGTTTGAAGAATTCTCTGTGAAGTCCTATGACTACATTCAACACTCGGTTAAAGTGTCGACTGACAATTTCTCCTGAGTGACCGAACTCATGACCAATCTTTCGGTTCTTCAGGTTGTGGCTTATAATGTGCATGAACATTACAAGTTGTTCATCAAAAGAAACCCCCATTGTATCACTGATATTTTCTCTCTCTAAAAGAATATTCCTCAAGATAAAGTAAGCTCTTTTATTCATTCTAATATGGTTTCGACAGTCCACCTCAATGAAGTTAATTATAGTTTTATGGTATTTTGTACCAATTGAATTACACTTTGGTGCAGATGATTTATGCACATAGGTCGCTAGAATAGTACCTAATATAGCTAGAGTATAACTGTAGCAAGTGATCCGGCTATTTTCATGTTTACTTCATGCTTGAGGTTTTGATTGTTACTCACTATAAGAAAAGATTGATCACTTTATAAGACCTAAAAAATCCCAATAGCAATCACAAAACAGATACATAAATACAAACTAGTCACCTTCCAGATGCATTATTTCAAAAACTTGAGGTGGGCTCTGCATTGATTGTTTAGAGACTCAGCTCTATGTTAACTTTTTCCTAAAATAATATATGACAAAAAATTAACCATTATTCGAACTCATGCTCCATTCCATTAAATTTGTAGAACATCACCACTTTCTGAAGATTGCCATGAGTATCAAGTTGAAAGAAAATATGTACTATTATTGAATTCCAGTCATAAAAGCAAATAACCCACAATTCTAATTTTAAAATTCTAGACATCAAAACCCATCAAACAAAATAGAATTGACTCAATTACATAAGCCGACTCAATTACATAAGCCACCATCACCTAGAAACAAAGCATGGTAACGAGACCTCAAAATTCCACTAGAAAAAAGCAAAGACAAGTGTCTTGAAATTTGAACAAAGAATCAAGAGACTCTATTACTGTATAGAAGCAACAAAGAGCATATTTTATAGATAATCAATTATCTTACAGAGCTTGGATGAACTTCGATCCTTTGAATGCGCAGTCTCGTAGGGTCTCAAGTAAATATGAAACAAAAATAGGACCATCACTCTACAAACCCCCATGTTACCCTAAAAAGACTCCAATACAAACAAGGATCCCATGGAACATGCATCAGCCCTAAAGTCTAAAATAGAAGAGGCCAAAAGATTGTTGCATAAAAAGAAGAATCTTATAAAACAACGAGAAACAAAGAAACCAAAACAAATAAGAACATACAAAAAATCACAGAAATTACAGTTCCCTCCTAAAAGAAGGCTGAATTTTTATTTTTATCGTTGCCATAAACAATATAAACTTTTATAGCGAAACCATTGAGTATAAAGAAGGGATTGAAAGCATGCAGCACACCGCATGTTGTGGACATGGCTTGGTACTTCTGTGTCATGAAATTGGAGATCCCAGAGTCAAGAAACATATTCCTAGTTATAAAAAGAATGAACATCCTTGCTAAGTGGGTTTCTAATGTAATAAAAGATCCAAGGAACAACCATCTACAAGGTCACCATGGAGTGTGAATAGTTATCTGATAATTTCAGTAGCATGTATCATACTTTGTTTAGTGACAAATAAATTATGTTGCCAATAAGCTACCTATACTTAGTAAGATTACAGCTCACCTTGATTATAAAAAGAATGCACCGAAATTCATATTAGAGAGTATCAAAATAATTCACTGTTGTTCATATCGATATAACCTAAACTCCAAAGAAATTTCCTAAATTGTAGAGAGAAAGAGTCCATATCAGGATTCGAAAAAAGACCTCGAAAAACTCAAGAGAGAAACTCATAGATGACTGAATAAATTGCATTCCCTTTGATTCCCCAGCCCAATTCCATCGAATAAATAAATGATAATAAGAACTAGAGCTCAATCAAGTAGTTTTAATAAAGGAATGAAATATACAAACCATGTTCTTTTATCCAACAAAAACAAATAGTGGCACTACAAAAAATAAAACAGAGAGACAACTTTATCTATGACACAAGGATTCATATAGCATGGAGAGTAAAAGATCCTATATAGCATGGAGAGTAAAAGATCCTTTCCACTAAGCAAGAGACACAAGCAACTTCCGATGATTTTAACATTCTGATGAAAAGGCCAATGAATAAGTCTATTACAACAACTAGTCATAAACTGGTTTGAGAACCACATAATAAGTATGTAAAATTCTCAATCGTAACTCCACATACTGGTTTGATCTCTTGAATTCAGTACACATTTACATCAAACCACATAATTAATATGTAAAATTCTCAATTGTATTAAACAATTTGGTTGCAAAAATTCTAGAAAGAAAAGGATAAACGGGGTTCATCATTTACAGGGAGATATTTACTAGAAAGGAATCCTAAGCATTTTTCCAACTTAATGTGATAGTCTCATCACACTGATCAGAAATCACCTAATATACCAAGTTGCCTCCACCCTAGAGTACTACTACAAAACATTTTATTACTTCATATTGTTCAAAAACCTAGCTCCATGAAATCAACTGCCCAAGTAAAAATAGACAAGGATCCATAAACAATCACGAATACATCAAAAACTTTTTCCTGTAATAAATGGATATTATCATCGAATTTTTCAAATAACAGGATCAAAATTAAACTGAATGTGATATCTGATCAGTACATGTGCTCTTGAATGAAGCATGTGAATATCTAATTGAATATCTTCCATAACATCATGAAAGGCACTGTGATGCTACTGAGGATGCCCTAGATCTCTTATAAAGGCGTTTAAAGTTGTTACATGTGATTGCAAGCAAAAAATAGCCAGAGATATAGCCAATATCAGAAAACCATAATCATTGATCGTCATTGTTCCAGCTGATAGAAGATTAATTTGCATAAATTGATTTATTTAGAGAGAGAAATCATTCATATCTATGAAAAGGGAGAGTGAATTCCTTCCTCAGATAAAATCAAAAGAGAGAGAGAAGGGTTTGGGTTACTAAGAAAGATAGATAGAGAGAGAGAGAGAAAGGTTAGGGCTTACCAGGAAAGATAGAGACAGAATGGTTAGGGCTTACAAGGAAAGATAGATTGTAAAGATGCTCTGCTAAGGTTTGAGACAAGCTTGAGAAGGAGAAGAGGATGCTCAACTAGTTTTGAGGCGAGCTTAAGAGGGAGAAGTGGAGGTGAGCGGCTCGTATTTTCGGGGTAATGAGATGGGTTTTTTAGGTGGGTGACGTGCGTAATCTATTACCCGTCAAGCGCGTAATGTGTATCCTAGCACTTACCACTGGCAATGGATTTCACATTTTTTTAGGAAATCTTACATATTTTATTTCCATTTTCTTATTACTCAAGGTACCCAAACGCGGTAAATGTTCTGTTTCCTTGTAATCTATTTCCCTGTAATAGTTTTGTGTACCCTAACGGCCCCTAACTGTCTTAATGCCATCTATACAACTGCAAATCATATAACCAATTATAATATGAGTTGTAGTCAATTGGTTTTCTGATACACTCGTCCTCTATAAACTCTAACATCGGGAACCATCATCTACCCTACATTTTTTCAAAGGTTTGTTGGGTAGGATGAGACTCAAATCTCCACCCGTAGGTTTTAAGCCTGTTGTCCAGTATGGGTTGCCTTAATATGATTTAGTCATGTACTCCAAATCAAACGGAAATGGTTGTGGGTGCTCTGATGCAAAAAAAAACCGCAAATAATCATCTTGTGGGGAATCTTTGACAAATTCTTGGTGGCAAATTAGGGTGAAATGGAGAAGTGATACAATAGATCTCCATTAAGGTGGAGGATATTAGTCTCCCCTTGTATATCCCAGTTATATGAGTCTTGTATGGAGTATGAGCTTGCCTCTTCACCAACTAATGGCCTTGGGAATGGGCTCTCTCTCCCTCTCTCTTTACAAAGGTTATGGCATTGAGTGAGGTTTGGACTTGCTATCCAAGGGATTGGAGACATGGATTAGAACTTTTTCTCTATGGTTAAAGAAACTCAAGGCCTAAGCTAGGATATTTCTCTCCATTTAGGTCTTATCTCTCTAGATGATACTTTTTGTAAAACTCTCCAGCTTGAGCCTCATATATAAGTGAATTGAAATGTGTTTCCCCAGAAATGTGCGTAAAGGACGATTGTTTATGTGAATATGACTCCAATGGCACAAACATGAACCAAAGCAAAGCATATATTTAAGAACAAATTCGCCTAAATTAATTTCATTATCATGAAACTACAAAATGGGGTTTTACATATACGATGGGTTCGTGAGGAACTCCAAGAAATTTAAATCCCTGTTGTAATTTACCTCAAACTGGTACGAGTCCAAAAACATTTGATTCAAGCCTTGAATAGACTACAAACTTAAAACAAGAATAGGTCATACAGAAAAGAGAAGGACAAAAAACCAGTGCCATGGGCGCATCATGCCCATATACTTGTTTACAGGGGTACAGTTCTTCACCTTTATGGTCTTCTTCGAGTTGGATTGCCTTCACACGATCTGAGATAAGAGGTAGTGCTGGTGGGTCATTGTCTCAGCTTGCAAGGATATATATGAAAAATATCAAGTGGAAGCTCTCTCTCTCTCTCTCTCTCTCTCTCTCTCTCTCTCCTATAAATTTCTCCCTAATATAAGTAACTTCATTAATGTAGGAGTTACTCTGTACGTCTCTCAAACTTCCTTATTTTTTCTCCCGTATCCACAAATGTAGACAAACATACCCTCAATTTCTTCCAAACGTTTTATACCAAATCCATCAAAATGGAATCCCCTCAATGTTGGCAACCGACGCTATCTTGATTATCCCTTGTTGGCAAATCGGGATAATCCAAATCCCTACTTAATGTAGTGAGCACCTCACACCAATGAATCCAACACCCAAATAAAATATCCAAGATTAACAATGTGTGTGCAATATATTTATGAAAAACATAGAAATAAGAAAAATAAGTAGAATGAGAAGTCACCAAACCACAACACAAATAAGAGTAGAAGAAACACACATACTTACGTGGTTCACCCAAGATGGGCTATGTCCACGGGCAAGAGGGCAATGATGCATTCACTATCCAATGAAGAAATTTACAAATTTGGGGCTTTGTAGCGATTATCTCATACAATAACAAGGAAAACTCAAATAGAAATTTTCTACTACAATACCACGATCAATCGAATCATTGCTTTGTCTCCATCAACTAAAACTGTCGCCGTGAAAAAATCCTGATCAAATTCGGCCCAATACAAGTCTCGGTGCTAGGGTTTATACAAAAAACCCCCAATCTTTACCTCTCAAAACTTCTCTACACTCTTTTTTTTCCTTTCCTTGTGTTTTCTCTCTCCAAAAATGTTTTTTATGAGCCTCCATAAATGCCTATTTTCTATGATGAAAATACCATTTAACATAAGAGAAAATACAAAATGATAGTGATTTGCATTACCATCCCAACATTAAAAAAACCCATCTTTCCAAAAGCTATTTTTATGGAGCTCTATATATATTATCCATCAAGAAAGGGAAAAGTTTATATAGTGCTGAGGCTCTAAACAATCAAATTTGAGCCTACCTCAAAAAGTACACTAGAAGAGGTTGTTTTTTATGATCATCTCGACATCAAGATGCATGAACATAAGAAAAAAAATGGATTTCAAGTATTGGAAATAGTGTAGTTTGTAATGCTTTTTGGGACTGTCAATTTTCAAGATTTTCAAGTTTTCATAGATCTGTCTATCTACACTATTTATGGAGCTTTAAACTTTATAAATAAATATGAAAATATATTTTAAAGCTATTACAAAGATTTCCAGTATTGAAACCACATTTCTCGACAGTATATGAATGTAGGCTCTAATTTGATTGTTTAGAGCCTAGGCTCTACACAAATCACACCCTTAAGAAAATTGTAACAACCCAACAAAAGCCCCACACCAATCTTTATAGATTACTAGTGCTTACCTTTGCCCACAATAATAAGCAACATTCATTTTTAACCGCATGTCCTAATTCCTAAATATTAACCCAATAAAAATAAAATCTACCCTTGCTGTTGAAAATTAATTTTTAAAAATAAAATAAATAAAAATTAATCAATCTAAAATTTGAAGTTCTTGGATGCGATTTACATATGAGAGAGAGAGGAGATGAGAGAGGTTATGAGTAGGGGCATGAAAGAGAGAAATTTGAGAATAAAGACCTTCCTACATCGTAAATATTAATTTTTGAAATTTTTTTATCAATATATGTTAGGAGTAAATTTGTACTAATGCTTTATGCTTATGCAAGTGTTCTCTCTCTTATGTGAAGTGTGATAAGATTTAGATTGATTTTAAATATATACTACTTTATAAATTTTTTATTTGCTTTCAATCGTGTATGTAGTTGAAACTTCTCTTAATTGATCCCAATTTGTATTTTTTATTTCTTTTTTTTTCAATAATATTTATATATATTATAGGTTTGATTTTCACATGCTTCTTTCCTCTTCGTCTTTTCTTTATTTTTTATATCATGTAGGTTAGGGACTTAGATATTTGAGTAATTGGGGGCGATCTCTCATTCTTTCCAAAGCAAATTTTTAAATAAAATGTACTATATTCTTATCCATCCTTTTAATTTTTTTGTATAATTTTTTATTTTTAAAATTTTCATGGTAAAAAGCCAATGGATTTGATTTCTTTTTTATATATGTTCAAATTTATGGTGAAACCTTTATGCATGTAATTCAAACTATTTTTTTTTTATGTTGTCAAAATTAATAGATTGAATAAATAACATTTTCTATTTCTCTTTGTGATTTAATTTAATTTTATTTGTATTTTCATCATTGTAATACTTATTGGTTAATATTTTAATGATCATTGATTAATTATTTATTACCACCATCCAATGTTTGAAAAGTTATGCTTTAACCCAAATTAAATAAGAAACTAGCTTTATTTCTTTCTTTTTGAAACAATTATAGATCATAGTGTAAAGTTTTATGCTTCAAAAGTTATTGTATACATAAACTTTTTATTTTCTAAATCGGAAATTTTTACATTTTAATTTTGACAAATTTTACCTTTTCCAGCATTTTGAAAATCTTTTAATTATAATTTTAAAACATGAATTAGTTTAAAAACCTTTTATGTTTTAAATTATGTATTTAAATGTTTCTAAATTCCATTAGTAACTTACTAATCCATTTTCTCGTGACCATTTTATATAAGGATGCGGTTTGTACAATGCTGAGGCTCTAAACGATCAAAGTAAAGCGCATATTCATATAGTGTCGAGAAATGCAGTTTCAATACTGGAAATTTTTTTTGATAGCCGTAAAATATATTTTCATCTCTAATTATAAAATTTAAAGCTTAAAAAATAGTGTAGATTGAGCAGATCTATGAAAGCTTGAAAATTTTGAAAATTAATGGTCCAAGATACATTACAAAATGCACTATTTCCAAAACTTGAAATCTATTTTTTTATCATGTCTATGCATCTTGATGTCGAGATGATCAATTTGACGATATTTGGGCATCAAAACAACCTCCTCTAGTGAAATTTTTGTTTAGAGCCTTGCACTCGCATAAACTTTTTCTTTTATATAATTACCAATGATTTTCCTTTGAAATGATCAAACTTGAAATCAAAAAAATTAGGTCTCAAATTTGAGAAAAAAAACTCCAACTTTTGGTCCCTTTTACTTTTGCAAAAATGGGGCATTGATTCACATAATAAAGGTATAAATCTTGCAAATTTATATTAAAAAAAAATGATTGGAATCAATCTTTTGAGAGAAAAATGGATTAAATGGAGTAGATTTTTTGCGACAAAAAGGGACCTCAAATATTTAGTTGCAAAAAATTAGGTGATCCAGAATAAATCTGTCAATCCCCAAATTTAGGAGGAAAATTGCTTGGTTCACCACAAAAATTAGTTGTTTTTGTACAAACCTCTCAAGCCACCAATTCATAATCGTTTGGAACCAATGACCCTCCGACCAGGAAAAGGCCATCCTAATCCAGCACAATGATTTTTCTATCACTAGATTGAAATAGGATAGAGAAGATGGGATTACTCAGAGCACAAGATTTTGTGCAAGAGATGCAAGAAGGTAGAAGATGAAAAATAAGTGCGTAACAAAGTTGCCTGGTATTTACAATATAAAAAGGTTGAAGTCCAAAATTAGAACTCAAGGTCCATGTAGTTCCATAATCAATGATAGGGGGGTGGGGTTACCTCTCACCAAACCCAGTTTATGCTAACTCAGGGTGGCAATGGATCTAACCAAACCCGGGACCCAATGGGTAGACCCGACTTCGGGTCCGGGTTTGGATCCAAATTTTGGACCCAAACGGTCAGGTTCGGGTCCACCCGGACCTGACCTAAATAATAATGTCCGGTTATTACGTAAAATAGTAAGGAGTGTGGGTATTCATAAATATTATTCAATATTGTAAACGTTACCAATAATATGGGTATATAATGGTGGTAAAAAAAGGGCAAAAAAAAAAAAAATGAAGCTCATAGTCATAGTCCATGTGTCTCACATAAACAGTAGGTTGGCAATAGACCCAACCAGACCCAGGACCCGACGAGTAGACCCAAGACCTCGGGTCTGAATATGGGTCTAAATTTTGTACTGGAGAGGCCGGGTCCGGGTCAAAAGCCTGGACCTGAATACTATTTGGATCTGGGTCCTGGTTCAACCGGACCTGACCCGTTGCCACCCCTAATGCTGCCACATCATCTTGTCATGAGGCTTCTCACACAATTGTTACATCACCTCAACTATGATGTCAAGGATTCCTTATTTGTTATAGGAATAGAACTGGATTTTGAGCAGTGGAAGAATTTCATTGCAATTAACCCCTTTTTTTTTAGATAAATCCGCGGGGAAAAGATGCCTTGTCCATGGTAAGAATGGAATTTAAGACGTCATATTGTGCCACTCACTGCCCCTGACCACTTATGCCTTTAGGGCGTTCTTATAATTAATGTTTAGAAAAAAGAAAGCATTTATAATTATAGTACAATGGGCCCGTAATAATAGGCTAATTTGGACAAAAGCACATATTTGCGCAGGCTAAGAAAGAGGATGAGAGCCAAGCAGGCATGAGGATTGTTGTTTGATGATTAACGTACATGCTCATTGTTTATCACAAGAACACTAGCCATGGAACACAGATTGTGAGATAAGATAAATAATGCAAATTCACATTAAATTATGAGAAAGATAGTCACACTAAGTGGGTGATGGTATGTAGAGATGGAAAAGGAGAAAATAACCATGAAATAAGAGGAAAATTAGTAATTTGTTGGGAGTTTAATTGAAAATTGAAGACTCCCTCCAAAAATAGTCAAAGTAGAAGGGACCTTGGGTTGGCATTCAAAAAGAAGGGACCTTTGATTGCCATCAAGTATGAAGGCTCTATGTTACATTTGAATGGAGTTGTTTTGTTTCTACTAATTTTATTGGTGATATGGACCAGGGTTATTGGTTATTTAACCCGTCAAAATTGATCTTTGAATGGCTTTGATCAATTCAGCAGATAATTTTTTATCAATTGAACCAACTAAACAAGATTTGATAATTTTTTTAAAATATATATCAAGTTATTGTTCTTGTGTTTTTTTTATCTTAAAAATTTCAGTTCAATCAGTTAGACCAGCAATCAAACCAACTTGACTAAACCAAATCCCTAACATGTTGGTGAGAAGTCCAATTATGATACCGATCTAGTCTAGTTGTTCACTATGAATCTTAATATTGCATGAAATAGTCGCATAGTCTTAATGGCTATAGTCCTCGTACGTCCTCTAAGTTAAAAAGTAATCAGCCTACACGAGCGTTTGGTTTAATGACAAGGCTACAAAACAAAGAAAGTATACAATAAGACCATCTACATTTGATATATGGAGGTTACAATTAATGTTGACTATTGGATGTGAAATTGGGTGACTGCATTTATTTCATTGAGTAAGTTCAAGGTTCAAAAGAAATTTTTTTGAACTTTTGTACACATTCAAGCTGTTAGATTTCATTTCGGAATGTTATAGTTGATTGTGGCCTCCTTTGTCATAGTGTACAAACCCCCTAGAACAACCACTTACTCACATTAACGGGCATATAATATTAAGGAGCCGTTTGGTACGTGAAAATCTATCACGTGACAATAGATTACAAAGAAATATGATATTTACACTATTTGGGTACACTTCAATAGTAAAAAATGAAAAGAAATTAAGCGAGATTACCCGAGATTTCCCCAAAAATCACTAAATCCATTATGCGCGATGAGGGGAGAAAAATCTATTACGAAATTGATGGGTAATCTTTAGAAATCTTTCGCGTGCATCTCTCCCCAGTTTAAAAAACATTTTCCTCTCTCAAGTATACGATGTATAGTATAATTATCGCTTAAAAAACATTTTCCTCTCTCAAGTATACGATGTATAGTATAATTATTAAAGTAAGTAGAAAATGAAAGTAGGGGATATGAAAGGGGAATCTAAATTGATTTGAACAGATGTACGAGGACAATTTTCTGCTGCAATCATAATAAAAAAATTTCTATATCCTTTTATCCCCAAATTTGGTTGTAGCCCTCATCTCACTCTCATATAAAACAAATTTTTTTAATAATTGGTAAGTGAAAGTAAGGGAAAATTTACATTGATTTGAACCGTTGTAGAACTTGATGAGGGATAATTTTCTATTACAATCATAATAAGAAAATTTCTACTTCACTCTATCCCCAATTTGGGTTGTAGCACACCATCAGCTCTCATATAAAAATAAAAATAATAATTGGTAATCAATGAGAAATTACACAATGCAAGCATAATAAAAAGATTTACACAACATAATCCTCATAAGATATTAGTAAAAGCTAAATTGAAATAAGATATCTCTTTAGTCTCTTCTAATGCTTCAAAATTTTCTACTGCAATTACCAAACCTTCTAGTTTACTAATCAAACGTTTTCTCATTTTTTAACTTGTACTATAAAGATTTTGATTTTGGTACCATAAATTTATTGCTTATTTGAAATTATATATAGAGACATTTGAAAGACTTCTATAAAAAATAAATAAAAATAAAGCTTATCACAATAAAGTCATGTTACTCTAATCATATTATTCCAATGACTTATCATGTTGAAACCAAAGTCTAATCATGTTAGCCAAACATAACCATATTTTTTATATTTGGATGGTAATGCATTTCTCATATTTCTTCCAGACATAGCCAAACAGAATGTAATTCCCAAGTTGTATCTAAATACTACCCAAACAGTGACAATCTATTTGCAGATAATGTATTACGCTCGTAATATATTTTACAAACAATATATTTCCAGATATCGAAACGACCCTTAAAGGGGATACATATGCATTAGTTTTTTTATGGGGCTTCAGCCATTTGCCTTCTTTGGGTCTTTCTTATTTGAGTTGAGATGAGGGGTTCTTATAAAGGCTATCTTTTGAGTGACCTGACTTAGAATGAAGAATAAATAAAAGTACGCCTTTATTAAGGCTTAATGATATCATCAAAACTCTAGGCCCCATGGGAGAGAAATCATATCATCCATCCATCTCCCTCGAAATCAATCCCAATTCAACTGTTTGATGACTCTAGTGGGGCACAAACCAAAACTGCAATTGAGAGGCAATGCTTTGAGTTGAAAACAAACATTTCAACTTGCAAGCATTGAAAGAGGCTTAAAAAAAAAAACCCCAAAAAATTTCCAACTCGCGCAGGATTATAATATCTATCTACTCCCTCGGGCAGAACTCACACTAGGAATATTTTTTAGATCTCAAATTTTGGGGATATGATCTCTAGAACCCAACAAACAACCTCAAGGAATTTTTTTTTTTTTTTTTTGACTTTGACTCTCTATGTGCCAAAAAAATAAAACAAATCAGACATATGTTTGTGAACTCCAAATAAATATATATATTTTTTTGAAAATAATCATCTAGTTATAATTAGATAGATCCCAAAATTTCAAATAAAAAATAATTTCCCAAGTTAGTGTTTTGCCTGATTGAGTAATGTATACTATGCTCCTGAGGGAACATAGCATACGCATTCTAAAAAGAATGACATGATTAGACCCAAGGTGGGTTTTATTGCACTCAAATGCCCACCTAAACTAATGAATGCTCCCCTCAACTTTCTCCTTGCTTTCTTTCTCCAAGGGTTTTCATATCATCTTCACGATGACATATGAAACCAAATTAAATATGTTTAAGCAGCCATGGACAAAGACCAGTTGGATAATATTTGCAAATGACTATTAAGAAATGGGGAGTTGGTATGGAAAGAGAAGGAACGTGGGTGACAAGATGGTTTATGTTCATGTATCTCACTCTTCAATATAAAACTATCATTTTCTTGTGGTGTTAAATTGTGTTCATGGAAACCTAACTCTAAAGCAGAGTGGCCAAATTCCATATTATTATTCCTGATGGTCCAACACTAGTGCCGTTTGTCAAACATGGACTAATGGACCATTTATTGCATAACACATATGACATGTACAAAGTGAGGTATTCCATTGTGCAAGGGGTATGAAGATAGACTTTGAGGCCTTGTTTGGTAATTAAGAATACAGGAGAAAAGAACTTGTTTTCTCAGTTACAACATTTTCCCTGTTTTTGGGTAAGATACCTTTTCCTAAACTTTTTGGAAAGCAGCAATGCACCCATTTGGATGCATTGCTGATTTCATAGGAAGACGGGAGAAACACGAGATCCCCTCGTCTCCCTTTTATTTGTTTAACTTCATCATTTCTCTCCTCTCTCGATCCCTTTTTGCCCAAGCTCTAGCCGGAGCTTTCTCCGGTTTTCACAAACAGGTTATCAAACAAGGGTTCTCAGTTTCCAGCCACGAGTTTTGTTCTTTTTACTTTTTTCTCAATCTTCCAGTTTCTCAAAGAATCTCTAGGAAAGTTTGGAAGCCACCACTTCCATGTATCACCATGGAAGCGACGTGGTAGCCTCCAAAAAGGTATATCAATAGCATGGTTTTTAAGGCCGCATTAAGCAGTAGCTTCCAAATAGTAGCTTCCGCTTCCATATAATAAACATGGGAGTGCTACAATTTGTGGAGGCTGTGTCCTTCCTGTAACAAACGAGCCCCAAGTTAGAGTGAGGCAGTGAAGGGCATTTTGGTAATATATATTGCGTGATTTTGGTGAGTCCACTGGAATTATGTGTATGCGCGCCAGTTTTTTAGGGTTTTAGGGTCCGAAATGCTTCCTAAATCACCACAAATCTATTCATGTTTCAAATCGATGAATTTCGAGCTCAACAAACCACGAGATCTTTAAAGAAATTGAAATAAGTGGCTAGAAAAAGTACAAGATGGATCATTTTTAAGGCTCAATCTTTCTAGGAAAATTTGTGAGCGCACCGTAAAACTTTTCTAGAATTACATATTGGTTCATAATTTAATAAACTTTTACATAGAGGTCTCTCTTTTTTGCAAATTTTTTCACTTCAATTTTTCCATGTTTCCAAGACGGTATGTTCTTTTATTTATTTTTACTATTTTGTAGTTTTTGAGGCAATCTAATGCTTCAAATATCTAAGCTATTTCTAGGTTGATCTGATGTTAGAAAAATAGATTGCCCCATACTTGACTTTTTTCTTTTTGAAGTATACCAGTATGATAACATCAAACTATATATTGAAGTAAAAAAAATACAAGTTAGGCCAGTCTGATTTTAATCAACGTTATAACCTTTGTTGCTCGATTTCATATCTCATGATCAGTAATAATTGCAACCATCTTCGAGAGATTATTGTTCTGGTTATTAAATTTGGGGGAAGAGAGAGAGGCCTTTTTGAACAACAAGATTTTGAGGAACCAAAACCTCAATGGCAGTAATTTATCAAATAAATATAAGGAAGACACTACAAAATGCCTATAGGCGAAAATGAACAGTGATTTCGTCTACTCTCATCACCATCCAAAGTTTATTGCGTAATCACGATTGTCTGATAATGTTTTATTTTTCATTTTTTTTTTACAAATCAGAATGATATGAAATTTGGAGTATGTGTTCAAAAAAATAAGCGAATCTACGAAAAATATAAAAAAAAAAATTACATACAATACATTGATCAAAATATACTTGAAAAGTTTCGGGGGTATTTTGGTTATTTTTATGAATTATTTTTTTTTATATTTTATTTAAGTGCGCCTCACTAAGATGTACACATGCTTTAAATTTCATATCATTCCGATTTGTATAAAAAAAATTAAAAATGAAATACTACCGGACAATTATGACCGTGCGATGAACTTTGGACGTTGATGAAGGTAATCGAAATCACTGTTCATTTTCACCTATAGACATCAAAAAGATTTTTTTTAAATATAAATTTTTTTTGTTAACCACTTATTTATATATATATATATATATATATATATATATATATATATATATATATATATATATATATATATATATATATATATATATATATATATATATATATATATATATATATATGGCACGGCAAGATTTGAGGACCCAAAACATTAGAAAATTTTGAAATGGAAGGCCCCACTTAGCGAAATGTAAGGCATGTTAGTTTGTTGCGGAAAAATCCTATATTTATTTATTTTTTCGCCTTGAGGAGAGAGAAATATTTGTGGCCTTGATGACCAAAATACCCCTCGTTTAAGACTATAGGACACGAGAGTGGCCAAAAGCCATTATTGCCATTGGAACATTCTGCCTATTTACTCCTCTGGGTCGCACTTCATCTAAGAGTATTGTTAAGTCTGTAAAGTATAAATATCTTCAATCTAACAATTCTGTCGTGGCTAGTCTCAAACTGGTCCCACCGGTTCTAAGCCCAAATGAAAAAGGAGGGATTGAGATTATAGCTTTTGATAAAGCATAATGATGTAATAAGATTTGTGTAGTAGATATTAAATAATTAATATAAGATGTAATAAGATTTGTGTAGTAGATATTAAATAATCAATATAAGGTTGTAATGATGAGGATGATTAATCTCTTTAATATAATATATTAATTCAAATAAAATCTTAAATCTCATTTTGTATGTGCCATAAATAATGATGCTTTAGGTTTGAACAAAAACCGTCAAATTTTTGGAACGAGATATAAGTGTTGAAGTACTCAAATTTTTTTTCTTTTTTTCTTTTCAAAATAGTTATTTGGTGAGTTTTAAGTGATCCTAAAACTTTAGATTGAAAAATCCTCCCAAGAAAGGTTTTTCACCTGATAGAATAAGTATAGATAGTGCTCCCATGGGAGTATAATAGGGAACTCGACAGACCTGGCCAGCCTTGTCCCTCGCCCAGCCCTTGTCTCCAAGCCTTGTTAGGGCTATGACCGACTAAAACAAAATAAAAATAAAAATAATAAAAAGAAGAATAGTGAGTTGGGTTGGGCTGAACCGGGCCGGCACTGGCCCTAGCCTAGCCTTTGGGTAGGAGTGGCAACGGGTCGGGTCGGGGTCGACATGAAAATATATTATGGGAACTGGACCCAGACCCGACCATATCTAAAGTCCCAAGATCCATATCCGAATTGATTATGGGGGACTTAGACCCAACCTGAAATTTAATTTTTACAACAAAAAAAAAAAAAAGATGCATTTCAAGTAAAAAACAAATAGAGGGACTGCTGCCTACGCGGACTCAAAGGGAGTCTGGGCCGAGCCACAATTTATGGTACCAACCTTTCTTTTTTTAGGACCGGGCCGAGCCAACTGGCCCGTTACAAGCCCAGTAATAGAGGAGAGAGAAAATGGCACCACACATGTGAGAGGAGAGAGAAGTGGCGTCAAATTGAGAGAGAGAGAGAGAGTGAGAAGGAGAAATGGTAGTATAGCATTGCTGGGAGAGGGGTGGGTATGTAGGAGGGGCGGAGCACGTTGGCTTGCGGATTGGACCAAGGGCTTTACCCCATTTCAAACTCCTTTCTGATACAAATGAGGAGAGAGAAAGCAATGAAAATGAAGAGAGAAAGAGAGTAATAGAAAATGGCAATGACAACTACTCTCTCACATGCCCGAGAGCGACATCCCAACTCGTAGTCCGGTTTCTCGGTCTCCCCATCCCCTACTTTTTACTGTAACACCACCCCGCAGAACGGCAAGAGAGAGAAAGTGAGAGATGGGTTCTATTCTATTGGTTGGATAGAGAGAGATGGGTTCCATTGCCTTTGTTGGATAGAGAGAGAGGCGCTCGAGAGAGAGATGGGTTCTAATGTGTTTGTTGGGTGGAGAGAGAGAGAGAGAGAGAGAGGCTTTTAGAGAGAGGGAGAGAGAGGAGATGGGTAATGGGTAGTGGTGGTGATGGTTGTTAGTTACTACTTCATTTTCAATTAACGTGTACCCCACAACCAGAAGAGAGAGAGAGAGAGAGAGAGAGAGAGCTTTGGGTAGCAGCAAAAGGGGATGGGAAGCAGGAGTTGGTGGGGATGAGAGCGATGCTCTCTCACAACAAACATCCCAACACACCTCATCATCACTCCCCGCACACACACAACACACACACATACACATTTCTCATTTCCGTTTGCTTTTTTCCATTTCTTTTCTCATCCATCATTCTCACTCCTCTCCTCCCCCTTCAAGGCATTACCAGAGGCTCATTCTCTCTCTACACTCAGGTATTCTCTCTCTCTTATCTGGTTTTGTTTCAATTTAGAATAATGCATCCATTTTGGTTTTTCTTTTTTGCTCATATGAAATTGATCCAATCAGAGAGACTTCAATGTTCTATTTTTTTTTTTTTTTTTTTCATTTTTTTTAATACATGTTTGAGATGTTGGTTAGTGTGTTCTGATGTTTTTGCCTGTTTTCTTGTCATTTGTTCTTCATCCATTGTCTCAGCATTGTTGGGAAATCACATTATGGGCTCTTGTGTTATGTACAGATCTGTTTGAGAATTGTTTTTTTTTTCTCCTATTTTTTGATCTGGTAGAAAGCTCATGCTTTTTGATATTATAGGAGACTGATGTTTCTTTATCAAGTCTGATTACACACAACTGTTAATGGCTCATTGCGGATAATGTGTATGCTTGTCATGATATTAAGACACCTCTCTCTCTCTCTCTCTCTCACTCTTGTGTTTCTTCATGAATTTTGATTTATCATGCAACGTATAATGGCTTAATTGTGGATAATGTATGTGCTAGGATGTGTTGCTAGCAGCTCTCTCTCTCCCTCTTTCTGTGTCTGTCTTTGTGCCTG